>NC_079151.1:137640350-138240350 GCF_947563725.1 Argiope bruennichi | reverse complement strand
TGTTTTAAAGAATAACTTACAGAAAAAAAAATGTTGATAGTTTAAGATTATAGTTAGAATTCGCGTTTCAACAAGGCAGCGATCCGAAGCATACTGCAAAGATTGGCAAGTTACACTTGCTGTACCACCGTGCAACATTTCCCCTTTTTCTCACATGGTAACTGGCATTCCTACCAGATGTAACGCCACCTATTTTGTCCACACAGTGTTAAGTGCATACGGACCTCCAAAAGTGGATCCTTCCCTAAGGAGAATCATTATATCTAAGGGAACACAACTGTGTGCCCCGTCATTTCAAATAGATCCTTCCTGTCTTCAGAGAAGAAGAACGTCAAAACATCCAGATTCAAACCTTTTTTTTTTTTTTTTTTTTTTTTTTTATAAAGGGACTACTCAAGTCATCGAGAAACGATTAGTTACCAGCAGCCGTTATCGCTAAGTGTCAAACCCAGGTGCAATTCTTCCTGTGTTAGCTGTGGTCAGCCATAAAGATGGATTCTTAACAGATACTCCCTCGATCGAGAGGAGACCATTGAGGAAGCACTGCTGATCAGCCATTGGATGATAGGGAACTCACCAATGAAAAAGTCGCGGCAAAATTAATAAAATCGTATACTCATTTTTTGAGATATTCTTTTCATCTAAGTGCTATATTTATTTATTTTTATATAAAAATAAATTTTGTTGCTTAATTCTTTCTTCACATATTGCTAGAGGATAAGCTACGGTATTATTAGTAAAAAGTAACAGTATTATTATACTCTGTTTCACCCTAACTTGGCAGTATTGTAAAAGCAGTAGAAAATGTGACGCTCCGCGTTGGGAAAGAGTTCCCCATCAATTCCGACTTTAAAATAGTTAAAATGCGCGGAAATTTATCAAATAATATCATAAATTACAGAAATCCTTTTTTGATCAGTATGTATTTAAAATTATTCTCAAGTTAGAAGTGCTTATCTGTTAAGTATTTTGTAAATAAAGCGAACGAATAAAACTAAAAGATTGACATAATGAATTCCACTTTGGCTGGAACCGGTCTTCAAGGTCAAATATTTGGCGCGCTTTTCTTTTACGTTTCCGCCAACTCAGCTTCATTCATTTCGCAACCGTTATCTCTCGTACTTCTTTATTCTCGCTTTTTTACTAGCTGATATTTTTGATACTATTAATCACATTAGTAGTTATTAGTTTTGATTGTTGAATATTTATTCGATTCGTCATTTTTATTCACTTCTAAAATATCTGAAAAATAGAAAGTGTTATCACCGACTAAGCTGTGCACACCTTCAAGACGAGTGAAACCAACAAAAAGTGAAGCATGCAGAAACATATTAAATGTTTATTTTCGACTCCGAGAAAACCCTCAAGATTCTATCAATCAAATCGTCGATAAAGTTTCGCACCTTACAGTTGTTTCGCAATGAACAGTTTTCTTTTTGAAAAAAAATAAAAAAAAAATAAAGGCATCCAGTCCTTTAAGTACCCTTGGAAAGAAGCGACCTGGCTCAGTAGGTAAACATTCAGGTCTTGTAAAATATGATGATTTTACATTATCCTATATTTGACGAAAAATCCATGCATTTTTTCGTAGAAATGAGATCCTAACATTAGATAAAGTTTTAAAAGATGTGAACGATGATACAGATATCTTTTCGAAAAACATTAGCCGAACTACGCTTTACAGAATATTGAAAGATTTAGGGTTGGTTTTTTTTTTTTGGGGGGGGGGAACGATGAAACGAAATGAAATAACATTAATGATTTATTAAAATAATGTATCAATAATATTGAAAAAATAATGAAAATAAGGAAACAATTAATTCTCCGAAAAAGTGATAATATAATAAAGTAAATAAATGTTTACTTTTTGGCGAAAAATTTGCGAGATAAAGTTTCGCCAGCGATCTGCATTTCTAGTAACTTTGTACTTTAAAGTAACCCAGTTCCCCTGACAATGACTGCGATTCGGCTAGCCTAGAATATACACTACTGCCAAGTTAGGGTGAAACAGAGTATAGTGAAAGTTATCCTTATACCATCGTAAAAATCAGATCAAATTCCCAAAAATCCATTAACTCAAAATGGAAAGTTGTAGCAGTTGCATTACTCTATCTTCTCTTTTGGATAACAGATGCCAATGCCTGATTAGGTAAGCATTCCACAGTGCATTGCGATTGTAATTAGAATGAGATGAGATGCTGTTCTGTTAAGGTGTGTGCGTTAATGCCTTGTCTTGTGTTTGTTTCGTGTGAAATGCGACCATTAAAGAAATGGTCCCTTAAACATACGTTCTCTTACTTCCACTGCACGGATCGTAATGACCTCTATTCCACCACAAAGTCAAGAAGAAATTTCTAGAGAAATGAAACGGAGACGTTTTAACAAATCATAAAGATTTATTTATTTATTTTATTATAATTCCGGAGTGAAAAGAACTCGTTCACAGTCAACATCAGCGTCATAAATTCTTTCTTAACAAGAAGGCAGTTGAGTTTCCTCAGCATCACACTTCAAAATATTGACTAACAAAAGTACACAAGTTCTTTCTGCAAAGTGTGTATAACACTTACAAATAGTATTTATTATTGCCTGAATATATACATGCAGATATATAATATTCACTCATAGAAAATTCTCTTTATGCGCATTGGAATGATTTATAAATATATATATTAATATGTATATATTATTCTACATGACTTCAAAATACATTGAACACTATACAGAATACACAAAAATTACAATGTCGCTTCCAAAGTTCAAAGGGTGTGGATTACTTCTTCATACAAGTGTAACAGAAACCATTTAGTAATGGATTCATTGAAACAGTTCATGCGATCAGAGTCCAGAAAAAATAATAATAATAATAATATGTTCCTAAAACGATCAAAAATTTCTTTAAATAAATAGATTGTGAAAAAAATTGACTGAAACAAAAAATAAATAAAAATCCAAATAGTGACAAAATACCGTAAAACATTTTTATGGATAACGAAAATATTCCACTAAACACAAATGAAGGTTAAAAGAGTTAACTACTGTTGAAATTATATTAAAAAGAAAAATTTTAGTACATTATTATGAGCTTTTATACAAAAATAGATTATTTTTTTTCCCTTGCATTTATACTTCCATTAAATCATGAACCTAACAAAAAAAAACTTTACAACAAGAATTCTCATAACAAATATTAGGAATTTCGGAAGACTCATTTAACTACTTATCTTGATAAATTGGGGCAAAAAAATATATAACAAATAATTTACTTTCAATTTGCTTTTCAATAGATTTTAAAAACAACAAAGAATAAATAATTCAAAAATATGGTGATAAATTCTTCAAGAAAATTGTATTTACTAAGTTTAGGAAAAGAATTTGTATTTAATTTAAAATTTGTTTGCTGAGCAAAAATTAGATAAAATAAAAATTAAAAATAATGAAATAAATTAAAATAATATTATTCCACTTAGATTACTGCATCAAAAATAAAATATTAACAGTTATGAAAAATTTAAAATTTATTTTAAAATGGAGAGAAACAACAATTTTCCAGCCAGTAATCTGAAATTCAAAAATATGGTTTTTAAAACAAGCATCTCCATAGCATGCAAGTACAAAATAAATTATATACACCAACACATTTCCCAGATCATTCTTTTCTGATACATTATTCTTTGGACCCACATTTTACAAAATACTAAGTGAAATTTGTATAGGCAGGTGGTTATTATTAAAATATACAACGATTTACAAACTTTAATGCTGAAAACACACCCATTACAGTACTGTGATATTCAGAACAAGGCACAATTTGCAGATATACCCGGGGAATTCAATTTCATAAGCTTACAGCAATATTGCACGAATGCTTCAAGAAAGACTAAGGAATAGTCAATGGCAATTCAAGTATATTCTGTACACAGAAATGAAGTTTGTATAATTATTATGTCATGATAAATGGTCCCGAATAAGATTTTTTATTTTAAAAAACCTTATACATTAAAACAATTTTGTTTGAAACTCCATTATTCAATATTCAATTTCATAGCTTCCTTTATTTAAATTTTTACATTAAATGCAATTTTTTTTCCCTAAATCATAAGGTTATTTATTCACATAGAATGCTTTCAAGTACCACTAACTTGTATTACCATTGATGATAGGTTGAATTACTATTTTTAAAATTAAAGACTATTTTTCCATTCACAAAATAAATAAATGGGACAGTTCGACTATTTTTTATAGTTTGACTTTAAGAAAGGGATATAGAAAATTCAGGCACAATGATCTTAAGGCAATTTCATGCAAAATTAAACTATTATTATTAATAGAAAGACATAGCAATAGAAATACTAAGATGCAACTAATTGCTTAGATATGTAATATATAACACCATTTTTTAATACACTTCATTCATAACAAAAATTGGGGGAGGGGGTGAGAAAACTGATTAACACATTTTATATTTTTACATACAGAAAAAAAATTTGGTGCAACAAAAAAAATCAACACATCAAATTTTAAAAAATCTAATTCTTTTTAAATATTTATATTTAATCACACAAACATTTTTTGTTCACTGTAGACACGATACGAAATATAATTCAAATCTAAGCTCAAGATAGTGAATTTAAGGATTTCTTCAAAAAATCTGAATTCTAGAGATTGCAGCAGTTATTAAGTGAAGAAAAATTATACGGGGAAGAACAAAAATATATTATAAAAGTAGAACATGGATATGATTTTTTTTTCTTCCTAACTGTTCAGAAATTAATAACCCTTTCTGCAATCAATAAATTAAATGCTTTTTTTTCATAAATATAAATAAACTAATTTTATATTAGTATTTATAAGTTTGGTTAATGCAATTTATTCACGTCATTTTTCACATTTTAAATGGCATTACCAAGAATGAAGAACATTTTAAAGGAATCACTTCCATGCATACAATTCGCATACAACTTTCAGATCAAACACAGCACACAGAAAAATGCATACAATGAAACATAAAGCTGTTTCTTTTCTGTTTCTATACCAGCGCCAAATACCCTCTTTGTTAATAAATAAAAATGTCAACGGTCTAATCATGGAAAGTATTGTTTTATAAACAACTTCCCCTTATCACATGTTCAGATAACTTAACTGCATCATTCACACATACACATACTATATACAATGTATATATAGATATATAATTATTTTTATATCAGATTTGGACTAGGATAATTACCTAGACCAAAGGCAAGTGTTTAATAATCACTTTCAGCAGGTGGTAAGGGTATGATGAATCCTTTGGTCAATTTGGCTAAGTCCTGACTATCAGTCACCCAAAATTTAAATAAAATTAACAATTCATAAATATATCTGCTTTTAATATTAAATTCATACCCAATTTATTTAATGTACTTTTGCAGTCATACTATAACAAAATGAAAAATATTATCTTTAATTTTCTGTCGTCTATTTGCTTTAAACCAACATTTCTGACTAGCATCGATACTATTGAAAATATATGTTTAATAAACAGAATTTAATGGCAGAAATAAACTTGAAATATATTGTGCATTATAAAACAATTTCGACTTGGAGATTTGCAAAAATGAGCATTTTGACACTGAACTCCAGGATGCAGTTAAATTTTAAATCAAATGAGAAAAATCAAAAATATGAAGCTAATGGAATTCTAAGAAAGCATCATACAATAGAAATCAATTAATTAAGTTTTTCTTCTCACAATAATTTGAAGCATGAGCAAAAAAACAAATGTATCATGCCAAAAATCTGGACTAGCTAGAATTTTGTTTCCTCATCACAATGTTGGTCAATTCAAATTTTTGAGCTCTCATCATGCATATTCTTCAGTTCATTCAAAACTACTATATTGTATTTCAATGTTTAGTAATTCAACAGAATATAAATCCAGTCTCTTAACTAATAATCCAGATTTCTGACACACAGTGGCCTCTCTATAATCCAACTAACTGCTACAGGAATTGGCATATTCAAAATAGAGAATGTGGAGTATAATTGAAAAAGGCAATGTTATAAATAATTGCATAAGTTAAAATAATAAATTGCTGCCCATGTTAAATTAAATTTTATAATACGTGTTACACAGTATTCCTTCTTATAATCAAAGTAGGTTTGTTATTAAAATGCACCTTTTATTGAATCGCCATTTATCTGGCATTTTGCTTAATCTGAGAATCCTCTGGTACAATATCTCGAATTATTGAGAGACCACTTAAGTGATGAAAATATCCATGAAAAGTACTACTATCCGTTTCAGGAATGAATAACAAAATCAGGAACTTTATCTATTTGGCTAACAATAGAATTCACTTTTAATGTCAAACAACATTTTTAAGTCAAGGAATAAAGGAAATTTAGTTCATTTTTGTTGTTGAAAATTTTTAATTCAATAATTGTAATTCTCATATAACTTAAATAGCATATTCAGTAACTTCTCAATCCTTCCGCAGTAAAGTAACAGCAATTTGTTGTTAAACTGCTCAATATTGATTGTTCAATTAAATATTAACTATTTTCATTCATTTCATAAGAAATTCACACAGACATAGCTTTCTCACTTTCACAAATACTACCTCTACATTCTATGTGCAAAATATATTTTGAGGCACTTATAATGAAGGAATAGAATCACCACTCTATAATAAATAATCAATATATTAATATTCCACTCATGATGTAAACATCTTTTGAAAGACTCATTAGTAAATGATAACACATTAACACATTTTATATTGGCTTTAAATATAAAAACTGCATTTTCATCCACTCGGATTATAAAAAATACTTATGAAATAGCAATTTTAACTAAATATTCTTTCTTAAGCTAGATAAGGAAAGAATACCACATAAATGTCTTTACACTGAAAAAAAGATAAGTTGGATTTTGCAAGACCTTTTTGGGAAAAATAGAATTGAAACATCACAGTTGGAAGGTATGTAAAAAATTAACACAATGGTAAACTTCCATCTGCAATTCTTAATTATCAAAACATGGATCAAAAATGCACAGAAGACTTTTTTCAAATCATAATAACAAAAAAAAATAATAAATTAATGAAGAGAAAGATGATTATTAGTTACAACGGAGAGACTGAGAAAAGTATAAAAAAGCTCTCATACAATGATTTGATGAAAAGGCAGTTTTTCTTTTTAAATGTTCTATGTACAAAATCTGTCAACAGGTCAAAATAACTTTTGCTTTCTTAACTTTTCTAGAATGTGGTCGTGTTGCCAGAGTTTCAGCAATGATCACACAATCATCATCTTTCTGAGGTGATGCAACAACAGGAGTGTTGTCTTGCTTGCGTTTGTAGGAACGTGTTGTTGGTCTGTGCTGGCCAAATGTTTCTTCAGGAGGGCACTTCACATCTTTACTGGACGTGGGCCAAGTGACCGAACCGTGGATTGGTTCTGTCTTGGCTAGGTCGGGCAAAGTTGATAAGTAGTCAGCAACCCTCGCTTCAGAGTAGTCAAAAAACGAATTCTTGTCTTTCATCGTCCTATTGTATGTCTCTCTTTCTGAGGACGAGTAAGAAGTGGAAGTCCTGTTGGATGACATGTCACTGCTGAGCGACGAATTGCTCCCGACATCAGTTGAGCTCTTTTTCTGTTTCCGACGTTGTGCAAGAGGTGCAGCAGAAACATCTTGCAGACGAAACCCTTCTTTTGTTACTATATGAAAAGCGACCATTGTGGCATTGACAGCACTTTCTGCAGCCCTTGGTGTTGACAAGGAACAGAGGACATCAGGGGTCATGAGCGGAGTGGTGGAGTAAACACCGGGATTGACTCCTTGGATCCAGGGATGTTGCCTTAGTTGTTGCATAGTGAATCGGCGGCGAGGATCCACGGTCAGAAGTCCACGAATCAAATTCTTGGCTTCTGATGACACAACATCCCACTGTGGCCCAACAAAATTGAATTCACCTTCTCGAATTCTTTGCATGATGGCAGCAGCACTAGTGTCTTGACTATAGGACTGGAAAGGTGTTCTACCAGATAGCATAGTATACTAAAGAGGAAAATAAAAATAACATATATAAACAGACATAACACAGGCTTGGAAATAAAAAAGTGCTGAATTACATAAAATAACTCATTGTACCAAAATAAAATGAGCAAATTTACAAAAAAAGTGCTTGAGATATTAAATATATTTAGAATTATTACAAGATATTATAAATTATTACAAAATATATTTAGAATTAATAAACAAAAAATAAATGGTAAAATAATATTTTCACAATCGTATTAAAACTTTAGCATCTGCAGTATATCAACAATCAAACTATATAAAATTCATACTTCATTTTTAAAAGTCTTGAAATGATTAGAAAATAAAATTCTGCGGGAGGGAGAGGGTTAAAACTGTATTTTATAATCAGAAATTTCTAATATGCTTTGCAATCTAATATGGTACCTGCTAAGAATGAATTTTGTAAATAAATAAATTAAAAAATCATTACTAAAAATTAACAAGAAAATAAACGAAAGCTTATTTTGAAAGATTAATGAAATTGGTTTTTTAAATTAAAACTAAAAATTAATTAAATTAAAACTAATTTTTCACCAAAAAATTAAATGAAAATGCAGGTTTTAAAAGTTTGCACTTAAAATCTTTTTCAACAGAATTAAAAATAAAATAATGTCTTTAATACAACACACACACATAGTGATTAATAGTAGGACTTGATAATAAAATGCAATTTAGTTAATTAAATATCAGAAACATCTTGTAAGCAAATCATTCAATAAGTTCGTGACTAAAGAACTCCTAAAAAGTTAAACTTTTACATAGCATCACAAATACCATATAATTCACTTTCATCCAAAAATATATTCTAAAATTTAATATAAATAAGAAAGGAAAAAATTTATTAAGGGAAATGCTTTTATCAGATAAATTATGAGAATAAGTTTATTAAGAATAAATTAGCAATAAGTATTTAGTATGTTCTTTGTTTTGCCCCATTCTGAACGATTACAGTTGCATTTATGCATAAATTTATAACCCCCAAATTCATGCAAATGAAAAAATTTCAATAGAAGATTAGCTAATTAAATCAAACTATATGAAGATATTTATTTGGAACATTAGCTAGTATTGATTACATTAACATTATTAGTCTATTAACTAGTATAAACTATAAACATTAACGAGTTCCTTACCCAATGAGTAAGGAAGGGGAAATGCAGGTTGTAACGTGTAAAATTTTTGAACATTCTTACTGTTGAACAATATTTTATTCTTATATAATCAATGGAAATTTCAAAGTTTATTCATAAAAAAATTAGATAATTTTGCCATTAAAAATAAAATTATACATAAAACAATTATCTCATTACCATAACAACGCCTAAACTCCATAAATCACAGGCTTCATTATAACCAGAGCTTGTACCACATACAGTCTGTTTCAAAACTTCTGGAGCAGCGTATTGCAGTGTGAAACAAGGCGATACCATTTTCTGATTTCCTGTTGGCAAGATACGAGCAAAGCCAAAATCTACTATTTTGATGATAGAATTGTCAGATGAATCCACATAAAGCAAATTCTACAATGAAAAATATGAAAATCAATCAATCTTCAATATATATATAAAAAATGAAATAAAATCACATTTTTATTTAAAGTTTAAAAGAATGAAAATATATAAAAAAAAATTATTATTATTATTTTTTTTTTTGCATACATATTTTTTTATAAACAGATTGAAAGGAAATTAAATACAGTAACAGTAACAATTTGAATGAATGTAAATGTCAATTAACAAGCAAAGTAGGAATGAATTTGTAAGATTTGAAACTAGTATTAGAATGTAAAAACAGTTTTAATGAATAATATTAATTACGATTTATGTTCCTTTAAATTATATTTAGATACATTAACAAATTAAAGCACAACTTAACAATCAATGATTTCATAAAAAGAAACATTGATAACTATGTTCAAATGCAGTATAACAAACTTTCATTTAATACAAGTATCTAAGAGAAAAATTTTAATGACAATACAATTTTGGCTACTTGTACATTTCCTATTATACAATTTCTTATATATGATTTCGAAACAGTAATTCCAAAATTTTATAAATTCAGTTTGTTTGAGAAAAATTAATAGAAATGATACTCTGATGTGGAAATACTTCTCAAATATTAGTTTATTTCTTAAAGTAGTAAAAGATACAATTTTAAATACGTAGGGGAAAGAAAAAAAAAAGAAAGAAAAAAAAGATTACTGAAAATTAACAGCATTATGCAAGAAATTTTTTAGAGCACAAATTTAAACAATGAAAATACAGATAACCTACAATTAATATTTATATTATTCTATAATAACATTATTAAAGACTCTATTTATGTCAAAAAAAAAATCAGTACAGCAAATAAAATTCAAAATGCTGATTTTGACCCATTTATCTGACTAATAGTAAGATTTATACTTGTCTTGTTCTATTTCTTTCTTGTATAACTTTATGTCACAAGAAAAAAGTATACATGCTAGTCACAGATTTGTTTCACTTTTCTTTAAATGGAAACATGTTTACCTCAGGTTTAAGGTCTCTGTGAACAATGCCTCGAGAATGCATGAAATTAATTGCAGAAACTAGTTGACGAGCAATCTTCCCAGCTTCCAATTCTGTGAATTTATTTTTCTTTCGAATTCTGTCCAAAAGCTCACCTCCTTTAAGTAATTCCAATACAATGTACGTATGAGCCTGAAAATCAAATTCTTTTAAAATCGGATGTAACAATAAAAGTCACAATTACATTAAAAAATGTAATAGAATAAGAATGCAGTAAAATTTGCATAATTATAAGAAATATTTAATTTTTTCCATTTAAAAATAACATTTATTATCTTTAGTTAAGGGTTTTAAAAAATTTCAAAACATTTCCCATACACAAAACTTTTAGGAACTTTTTAAGTATAATACAAATTTAAGTCAGTAATCTAAAATTAAAGATACCATATAATGAAGTACATTAAAAAATACCCATGGCCAATCAATTACTCATTTAGGAAAAAAATATGGATTCAGATGCCTAAACTTAAGAATGGATAAGATAAGAGTGGATAATTCATTTTACAGCTTTACTGTCAATACTAATAATACATTTGTCAAGAAATGCTATTGCATGTTATTTGATGGATATGAAAAATAATTCATAAAACATAATGGCATTATTTAAAAAAAATTGGAGAAGCACAATGTATTAGCCGATAATTTTTTTTAAAAATGCAAAAAATACTTTGAGTGGAAACTGAAACTAATATTCTAAAAAGGTATTCAATTGCTTTTTGTATTAGTAAATAGTGACCCCCTAATTAATGAAATTATTTAAAGGATAATTATAAAAAAATTTAGATTCAGCAAAAAAAATGCATTTATACCAGAATTATTGAAATTAACTATCCTTGAATATGTTAATAATCATACAGATATATAAAACTAAAGCTTTCTTCAAAAACAAGGTTTGATAACACATTTGTAATTTATATAGCAAATAGCAATGTAAATAACAAATGCATCATGAAATATTAAACAATGCAGCTTCATTTAAAAATTTCACTCTCAACATGGCAGTTAATATTAGTTTTTAATTATATTATTAATAATATAATATTAATTTAATTTAATATTAGTTTAACTAAAGTTTAAAAGCATTAACAAATATGTATATTGGCTTGTTAAAATTCCTTAAAACAAACAAATATACTAAAATAACAATATAACAAATAAAATAAACAGTAATATTATTATATGAAGCATATATAGGGACAAAAAATAATGATTACTCTCCTTCCAACATTTCATTGTAATATTTATTACAAAGAGATTTGTATTTAATCTCTAAATTGAGTATTTTTAACTGAGCAAATGCATAGATTTTCATTCAAATATTTTTAAAATCTGGTTATAAAATAGAATTAATACATGTTTCTTTTATAGAGGTATTCAGTTAAATGTTCTTTAATATCTATGCTGAGATTTTAGTTATTTAGGAATATTTAACTTATTACCTAAAATCTATTTCTATCTAATTTCTACCTTTAAATGCAATAGTTTCTATATAGATATAAAATAAGACTAGGAAAAAAGTTTCTACCTCATCATGAAACACTTCATGAAGTTGAACAATATTGGGATGGCTTTGGCAGTGTTTGAGCAGAGATATTTCCCTGGAACTATCAATGCAACGGCTGATAATTTTGACTGCATATTCAATGCGTGTGCTTTTATCAACACATCTCCTATGAAAAAGAAAATAAATGTTACATTTTTTACTTCAGATTAAAAAAGCAAAAGAAGGAAAAGGAATTTAAAATAAACAAGTACCTGCACACAGAATAGCTACCATCGCCCAAGATTCCCTCTTTCATAACGAGATCATATTTTTGGAAGAAAGCAGAATTCTGTCCAAAAAGGAAATAATTATATATATATTAAACTGCACATCTCAGAGAAAATAATAATTTTAAAAGAGAACAGCTAAATTACAAATTTCTACCTTAAATTTTGCTGCCAATAATTTGGATATGTCAGGTCTATCAGGAAACCCAAATATGTCATCGCTAATGACGTTTCTACTAAACAGAACAGAAGGAGCAACAAAAGAATAACCCTGTAAGGAACAAATAATAAAATTTTAGCAGCAGTATTTAAGATTTTGAATAACAAATTTAAGTTAAAGAATTTAAAAAACAACAAAAAATACCAAAAAGTATATCAAGAAAATAAAAAAAAATACATCAATCTACCATCTATCAGCAACATATCTACTGAGAGATTCACTTGAAGCTACCCTTGATTTGATTTTATCCTCAAATATTCGTTGAACACTTTTTTTTTAAAACACAAATCACACAGAAATGACTGAATCATGGAAATCAATTTATGGTTTTCTTTAACAAATCAAAAGCAATAGTTTAATATTAAATTCAGGACTTATTATCATGCTTTTTATGATGTTTATGTTTATGCATTATTATTATGTGTTTTATTGCAATAAAAATTATTCATATTTATACAAATGAGTCTAAATAATACAGGGAAAAATAATAAACAAATTTTCTATGAACAAACAAATAGACTATTTTTGAATCAACACATTCAAAATGAAAAAAATATATTTTTTGCATTTTGTAAAATACATATCAGAATGATATATATATATAATATATATATATATATATATATATATATATATATATATACAAAGAATTTTAATTGTTTTTTCCATGGGAAGTGTGTCAACATTTATATATTTGAAAATATAAGATGTTAACATAAGATTTTAAAACATTCCGATCACTAAAAATCATGTAATCACACAAAACTGAAATTTTATTTTACTGACCTTAAATAGCTTATCATTGTTTGGAGGAACAGCAGCAGGAGAATATATAGGAGTCATGGAAGTAAATTCTGAAGCAAAATTGCTGGTATCCAACTCATCCACAATAACAGGAATGATTGGACCCTTATTTTTTCTTTCAGCAACATCTTTCCAATTCAAATTCTTAAAAAGAAAAGAAAACGAATTAAAGGAATGATCTCAGACTTTAATTATAAACTAAATAAATGGGTTTAAGTAAGAAGAATTGTGATGACAGAAAAAAAAACAGATTTTAATCATAGGAACATGTATGTATTGAAAAAAACCATCTTAACAAAACTGTTAGTATTCCGTACATAAAAGATGAAAAATGCTCTAAATTACAATTAGCTTTAAAAAAGGAAAAAAGAAAATTTTATGCAAAAAACGCTTTCCGAAAGAAGAAAAACATTACCAGATAAAAAAATAAATTCAAGTCCTGCTCTCTCACTAATTACCAATAGTTAACACAATTAGCAATTTTTTCTGATACAAATTTAATTAAACATGCTTTAAAAAAAGAAAGAGCTATTGATATGTATTACATATAATGTAACATGCCTTTAGATTGTACAAATGATTTTTTTTAATTTGTATAAAATAGCTATCTTTATAAAATATAACAATTTTTTTTTACTCTGCTATTATGTGTTCAATTTCACAAGTTACATAATAATTTAATTTTCTTTCCTAAGAGTATTTCCAAATATATGATAAATCAATACAAATTTTTAAAAAGGCATGCTTTAACAATTTCAAAAAATTATAAAGCATACAATCTGTAGTACTTTGTTCCAATCTTCTAACAATAGTGAATATTTTTTTCAAAATATAAAATGATTCAAAGGAAATATATAATTTGTATATAGTTTAAAAATTATTAAGAAACATGGGAAATTTCAGAAACACAGATCTGTACCTTAAAAAACCTATGCTGTTTTAACTCTTCACTGTCTGTTACACCTCCTCCTAACCTCTTTCTGGGGTCTTTAACGAGTAGCCGTTTAATAAAATCTTTAACATCACTTGATAAGTGATCTGGAATAGGAGGGGGTGCACATTTCAAGATTCTCCTAAAAAAGAAAAACTTGTAAGAAAAGGCAATATTTTAATAAATAGGCAATATTTTATGTTATAAATAATTTCTTATGAGATAGCAATATTTATCAGTTATGCCAAGTATAAAAATAAAGTAAAGTAGTAAATAGAATAATAGTTAGAATAACAGTAAATCGTGCAGAGGCCTTCCAAATTCCAAAAATTATGACCACATTTTTTTTTTATAATTATTATTATCTTTTTTCTTTTTTGCAATTGTTTGATTAAAATCAAATTATTGTTATAGAATTAACTAACCTTACATGTAAAATAAAATTTATTCAGGATGTAACAATAAATATATTCTTTATTATAAAACTGACAAAATAATCATAGCTTAAACACGAGAGATGAGAATTTAAAAATATCTTTAAATGTGCAAGTTTCTTTTTAAATGCAACATGCACACTTCTACACAAATTTACTGCTTCATGACAAGAAACATTCAGAATATCTTATCCAATTTCCATATATACAACATCTCATATAACATTCATAATCATTTTATATAACATGCTCTCATCAGAAACATATCAGCCAGCACTTTTAACAATAAAAAAAAAAAAATGAATGAAAGTTTCTAAGGAGTCATGAATTTTTAATAATTCATTTGTTTTAAACAATATTTAAGTATGTGCTTTTAAACCTATTCTAATGTATTTATTATTATGAGTGTTATTTAAATTTATAGGTGTCTGTGTTATTCAAGTAATATATATTTTTATTTGAATATACTGTAATGAATTCTGTTAAAAAATTTGCATGTCTCGATTCTGTTTTGAAATATAATTTATATTATATATATATATATATATATATATATATATATATATTCAAGGAAACAGGCCTCCTTTTAAAAATAAATGCTATACATGGAGACAAATATCAAAAGAACACTGCATGTCAAAAATCAATTTTTCACCAATATACAACATTTCATACCTAGAAATTTCACTTTGACTGTTCTTTTCACCTTCAACAGTAAAAGGTGAGGCACCTGTGAGAAGTTCATAAGTCAACACACCTACACTCCACCAGTCAACACACTAAAATATATGAAAATAATGTTCAAAATGTTTTTAAAAAAATATTGAAACCTTAAAAACTAAAATAGTTTAATTACACATTACTTACAAAGTCATGGCCATCATCTCCTTTTATCACTTCTGGTGCCATATATTCAATGGTACCGCAAAATGAATACGTTCTTTGGTCCTATAAACAATAGCATGCATTTCCATTAATAATAATGATGGATATATTTTATAAGCACTAATGTTCATTAATAACAATATTTAAAAAAGTAAAAATCATAACTTAAAAAATATTTTAGTCAAAGTTCCAGACTCTTTGGCCAGGCAAATATTTGGCTAAAATAAAGTACCTATGTTTTGCTTAATAGTTACTTACTGTGTTTTTGTATATTTACCAGTTGATTTAATAGTCAATTCACCACATAAAAAATTTCTAGTTCTCTGATAAATAAACACTTCTTATTATACACAAAATTAAAAGAAGCAAAAGGAATTCAAAGACATAACAAGGATATGAATATAATTTAATATATTAATTCCATTAGTTTCTTTAACTTGATAGTACTAAGAAACTTATACAGAACATATATTTCATTTCCATGCCTAAACTGATCACATCACATTGTTTGCATTTGAATATCAAAATCAATATATGCATTACAAAAAATTTTAATAGTTTTTCAACGGGTACGTATAATGCAATAGCCAGGTTTTGAAACATACATACATACATACATATTATATATATATATATATATATATATATATATATATATATATATATATATATATATATATATATATATATGATAAAGATACATGAGAACATTTTTCATTTTTTTTATTTATCCTAGAAGTATTCTAAGGAATTTTAAATATAATAAAAATTATTATTTTGGCATTTTATGTTTTTAAAACATATAAATAATATATTAAAATGCATCTAATTTTTTAAATAAATTTCTGATAAAAAAGGAACACTTTATGATTATTTTGAATTTGATGCTTTTAATATAATTTTAAAAATATGCATAATTTAAATCAATGCTTTAAATTAAGTTGCACATTAAAAGGCCAAGAATATACAACTAATCCAATAAAATCTCTAATGACTACATTAAAATGCATAAATAAATTTGAAATCTAAATAATTTCTACTTCAATTTTGCTCAATTCAATAATAATTTAGAGTAAAATAAAATTAAAAAAAAATCTGATGCCAGCAATTACCATAAACCAAAATCATAATTTCTTAAAGTAATAAAGCAATTCAGTAATACATTGTAAACAAAATAATTTAAAAAAGGCTTTCTTTTTGAAAAATGTGTAAATCTGATATATAAATAGTTAACTGTCATTCTCATTTCTTAAACAATGCCTTTGTAAAAGAGAATAACTAAAACTAAATATGGTTTTCCACAGAAAAGTAAAATATAATAGGTAGAACATAATTATTTAACAGTAAGTCAGTAAATTTTTCTTTGGAGGGAGAAAAAAGAACAAACCTTTTCATGAGGCAGAAATTCCTTGCTCAATCCAAAGTCAGTAAGTAAAATATGACCTTCAGCATCTAACAAAATATTTTCCAGTTTGATATCACGATAAATGATCCCAAGCTATTAACAAAAACATAATAGAGTATAAATTAACATATTCATTCAAAGTAATAACTAAATAGTTTGTTTACATGATAAAAGATGTTTATAGATAAGAAAATAAGTTAACAAAAGCAATTTGTACTGTATAGTTTCAAAACATTTTCATAGCTAGCCTAGCATTTCGAACCTAAAACGCACATTGTAAACAATTTAATTATTTAGAAAATCTAAAATGCAATATAAATGGAAAATGTTTATAAGTATTAGTTTTTGACACACACAAAAAAATGTATTTTGAAATAATTAACATCAAAATATTTTAAAATACTATAAAAAGTTTCAGATTAATTTACACAACATAATTATTACTACTTTATTTTTGTTATTTATTGAAAAGAAAAACAAGAAAATTATAGTAACCTTGTGTAAATGCTCCAACGCAAGAATAATTTCACCAATATATAATCTAACTTCATCTTCTTTAAAGCATTCTCGGTTATATAAGTGGGTAAACAATTCACCTCCAGATATGTAATCTATAATATTAAATTGATATGTCAGATATTAAAGGAATGAATAATGACTTATTAATAATAAGAAGAAAAGTAAGTTATCACACAATATATTCATAAGAAATATGCATATTGTTATTTCATTGTAATTTCAAAATCATACATATGGAATTAACAGATATATTTTATTGATGTGAAACATTTGTCAAAGTTATTTATATCTACTCATAAATTATTGTACATGGTATGTGATAAAGTTCAAATTGTTATAAAATGTTGTATGTCATTTGTGGTTAAAACTGTTAAATAAAAGTGTTGTGTGTCAAATCAATCACTGTAAGATATTGTCACTATTGCATCAAAATGTCATATATGTCACTATTTATCACAAAAATATATGCCTTTAATAAATGAGTATTTAAAATAAATTTGTTCAGCTTCATAACACCTTTTTTATTACTTTAATGCTTCTTTCCTTCAAGTTGTTAAATAGTTTATAATTACTTAGAAAAGAAGATTAGATCTAACAGAAACAGGTAATATCTCTGTCCTCTGTTTTACTCTGCAATTAGTGAGAAAGAAATGGATAAATTTTGCATTAGTTTATTTATATAAATCAAATATTTTTATAGAAATCTGAAATGTCATTTGAAAGTAAATAACAAACATTATATAATTAGATTTCAATAATCAATCATACACTACATTAGTTGTCTGAACAATTGGCATAAATGTTTTTTAAAAGCCTAAAATAGGTTAAATTATTTAAATTTAATAAGCAATTTACTTTCAGAATTAAGTTTCAATCATAGACTTCAAGCTTTAAATAAAAATAATAAAAAAAATTAATTAAAAGAGAGGACAATTGGAAGGTGGAGCCAAATACTACCCTCCCCCCCCTGCCCTAAATGAATATAAAAACTGAATTACAGAACAGTCCCATGAAAATGAAAAAAAAAGGCAAAAGTTCCAACATGAATCACAAGTGATTCGAATATAATTGGAAGAAAGTACGCAGATTCCACAACTCATGGTAATAAGGCCAGATTGCTGCAGGATGTAGAATTGGGTTACAAGAGAAGAAACTAAGTCAAGTGCAGAAAGAGTATTGAGAAACAACAGTGAGCAGTTTTCTAGGTCACATGTAAGGCCAAAACACAGGTACACAGTTCAACTCAGAAGTGGGGCACCACATTCAGCAGAAGCAGATGATTCTCATGTAAATACCTTCACTAGCTAAACTTTCTTTTATATTCAAGGCAATTTTAATTTCAATTTAAAGAATGTAAGCATATTTTTAAAAAATAATGAAATTAGAACAAGTTGAAAAGCAAATTAAATGAATTCAAAAATAACAACATGGGAAAATTTCATTTTGTAACATTTATTTCTCATTTTAATTAGCATAAAAATTCCATCATTAAGCCAATGATTTTCAAAAACATATGAATTTAAATCTTCATGAAAATTTAGAAATGTGTTTTAATAATTATATGCATATATTCAAAATCTTCAAGGAAAATTTTTCAAATGTCTGAAACTTTTTATATTTGATTATTTATATTTTGGCAAAAGTTTGGGGAATAAAATAATTGGAAAAAATGCAAACAATCAGTCAAATTTTGCATACTTTTTGTTTTTATATAGAAAAAGATTTTAAATATAAATATTGAAATGTGCAAATATATGTTCAAATTTTTCAAGAAAACAACCCAATCATAATTTGAATATTTGCATCTCAGTATTTATAACTTGAAAAAATTGACAGAGAATCACAGGAAACATGGGGAAGTAGGGAATTAAAGACTTCCCAAATTGCTTTTAATCCCTATGTGTATCTAAATCATGCTACAATTTTTTTATTTATTTAAATCTGTAGCTAAAGAAAATATTTTAAAATAAACAAAAGCCTATTTAGGCATGCCTTAACATCCCAAATACACTCATTACTCATATTTGGATTAAAATAACAGCAAATTTTCCAAATATAAAGTGCCATCTAGGTTTAATAAATTAAGTTATGTTAGAAAACTTAACAAATTCATACTTCAAAAGGTGAAATGACAGTTAAAACTTTTTCCAGATCACTTATTTAAAAATTATGTTTAAACCTACATGTTTATTCCTTAATGAAGAAATACATACAATTACAGTCCAGAAAAATAATATATAACCAAACTTCAAACACAATTGAAGATTAAAAAAAGTAAACATTCCAAGAGTCAAAAAAGAAATTGTTAGGAAATCATAAAAAGTTGTTTGATAACCATATGGAAATCACATGAGTTACCTATTTATAAGCCTTTTCAACAATTTAAAGGACTCAGATTTGTTTCAGAATTGCCCATTTGCTCGCTCCTTCATATCATTTGCCAGTTTTAGTTTTCAATTATCAAAAAACATTACCAAATGCTTATTTACACAAATTATTTCTACTATTTAAGTAATAAACATACCAAGGACTAAATGTAATTTGGAATCGGTTTGAAATGCATAATGAAGAGTGACAAGAAAAGGAGACTGTCGGATGGATTCTAACACTTGTCTTTCAGTCTTAGCATGTTCCAGTGTTTTTGGCTTTGATACAATAGTCGCTTTTTTCAATACTTTCATAGCATACAACTTCCCACGGTCATTTCCAGTAACTTTCCTCACAAGGAAGACTTTACCATAAGCTGAAATATATATAAAGAATATTTTTTTAAAAAAACTATAAATAAGAAAAAGAAAATAAATAGCAGAAAGTTAAGAAACAGAATAACATCACCATTGAATAATTCGATAAATCAATAAACAACATACATCAATGTAAATAGTATGCCGTCTCTTTTTTTATAGCAAAATACTTCAAAAAATAATTATACAAAAATTATTTTAAAGATAATTTATTCATGAAGAAAAACTTTAGAAAATGGCAGTGTATTAGCAATATGAATCTAAGGTAAATTTGCATTTCTAGATATACACCTATATTGTATAATATCAAATTTTTATATGCAATAAAATTGACACCTATATTATATAATATCAAATATTATATAGGTGTATAATATATAATATTATACACCTATATTGTATAATATCAAATTTTTATATGCAATAAAATTGATTTTACAATACATACATATTTTCAATAGATATATCAACCATCAAGAAAAGTCGTTGAAATAATTTTAAGGCATGTTTTAAATAATTTTAAGGCATAATTTTAAGGCTAAATAATCTTGAATCATTTAATATCTATATGTGCCATGTCTTTTTCTTAAAGAAATATTTTAAAATTCATTTCATTCCTATCAAGATAAATTTATAAAATACAATAAATTTTATTATTTTGGATTATTTTTATTTAATGCACTGCTTTAAAATCTACAAAACTTTTCTAAAATTATATTTTTGATGTTTCACAACACAAGGAAGACAAAGAAGAATTTCATGTCCTAAAAAAAAACCACATTTTGTTACATTTTTTCAAGTCCTTTGGGATTGAAAGAAATTAATTTTGAAAAAAGGTAAGAGATACCTATAAAATATTAAGAATTAAATAACTTAAAAAAATCATTCAAATCATTTAAATCTGATTTATTTATAAAATTATAATAAACAAATTATTCTTAATAAGAAACATATATGAACTCGAGAAATTCATTCATGAGCTTTACAGTAAAAAAAATGCAGTGTTATACATAGTAATTGGTCTATTTGTTAGTTTGAATGAAGTAATATTTTTATTTAAAATTTATGCACAATTTATTTTTAAAAACAAGAATTTCATTGAAATAGAGTTTGATTCCTTCATAATTATTAGCAATTCCTAGAATAAGATAACCCCCCCCCCATTCTTTCCCTGTTCAATCTATTTAAAAAAAACTATTTTTGCTTGGAAGAAAAAAAAAAGTTAAGAATATCAATCAGTCCTGAATTGTCACAGAATTTCCTTCAGACTGAAAAAAAAAAAAAAAAAAAAAAAAATACATACTTTTATAAATATCAAAGATTGTTGATTTGCAAAGTAGCATTAAACCATACATTACATCTCACTGGAATAACCTCATCATATCACTTACTGAATAAAGGTATAACAAAATATTCATCTAAATGATTTAAGTCATTTAATGAAAGCATGGTTTCAAATTTTGATATATAAATCAGTTCTATTAAAATTGGCACCAACTTAATAATCAAAGTACCTAAATGACATGATTGTAAGCAAATCTAGAACTATTTCTAACATGAGAATGACACGTTATGTGGATTGAATTCTACACTTAAAATGAGCAATGTATTTTAACAGATAACAAATTCACATTATATGTGAAACTTATTATTAAATAATTTAAAATAAATATTTTTATACTATAGTGTGTATTTTAACATAATTAAAAATGTTCTTTTCAATAATAAAACTTTAAAAAAACATCTGAAGGACAAGACAAGATGCAGTGGGTGATAGTTAGAAAAATGTGCTCCAATAGAAAATAAGCCAAAATTCAAACTCTTTTATATAAATATGTTAGTAAATTAAAATTTTCAGTTCTACAAAATAAATCTATACAGCCAAACAATAAATGTTGAAAGACAAACCTCCAGTTCCTAATACTTTCAGCAAATCAAAATCCGAAATGCTCACTTTACCACTGCCATTCAGGTTCACTGAAATAAAATAGTCAAAATGAGTTAAGCACGAAAAAGAACACTTAAGAAATGTTAATAAATGTAATTATTCTATTATTTAAAGTAAAAATTATTAACACAGAGGAGTTTTACTTTCACTAAAGAATATCAGAATACATTGTTGATATAAGAAATGAAAATCAGTTTAAAAACAGATAAATACTTAATAGCAGAACAAAATGAATTTTGATAACCATCTAATATGGTATGAAGAGACTTCAATGTCTTGCATAGCAAGTTTACATAAGAAGTATTTTATTAGAAAATAACATTCTCCTCTTTCTATGAAAACTAATATTGCCTTCAAATATTACCTGTATACACAATAAAATCTAAGAAAATATCAAGGAATGTTTTTTTTTCCCCTTCTTTTAAAGAAAAAAGTTGATTAGCCTATTCCAAAGTTGAAATTAAATTAAATTAAATGCTTTAATGTTTTCACTCGTTGTGAAATTCTGAATAATTAATCTTTAATCAACAGTTCAAGGAAATTTGATAAAAGATTTTCCACTTATTCTTATTTTATTAATAATGTATTATTCTGAAATCTTAAATAAAATTTTTTTTGAAAGAAAAGCACCATTCAAATTGGAATATCACATTCTAAAGATAATTAAATTACGAATAATGTATTTTTTAAAAATTCGTTCCCAAAATATTTAAAACAAAGCAAAATTCAAAAAAAGATTTAAAACACAGAGAGAGAGATATATATAAGAAATATATATTATTTGAATGCAATAAAATTTTTAAATGTTGATGCTACAATCAATACTAGAACTCAAATACAAAAGAGTTTTGTATGTAAAAACCAGTTAAAATTTTATAAGAAATTCTAAATTACTTTTTTTTTTTCATTTTCTTACAATTGAAGAAGAATAGAAGAGAATGTTTCCTAAGAACAATTATTTAATGCATAAAACCTTAGTAATTGTTTATGAATGTAGTCAATTTTTAAAGGTAAGCAATCTTAACAACAATTAATACATATTTCATTCACAAACTGATTAAAATAGCCTCCCCCCACTTCTTCTAAACTCAGCAAAAGGCAATTCTAGATAACTCATTTTCTTTTATTACAACCACCACCCTACTCCACCCCTGCTATTTTTATACAAAATAAAAACTAACAGCAAATATATATATTCACTTATACATAAATTTAAAAAAAAAAAAATACTTCAAATGAAAATGTTAACAATTCTTACAATGTTAAATTCATATAAATGCACTGATTAGAAGCAATTGGCCCCTTCCTTCCTAATAAAAATAAAATTAATAACCCCTCCCCAAAAAAACTATATTAATTTTATTAATATAAATAAAATTAGACATAAATAGCATCCTTTTGAACATAGAGAAAAAAAAATCATCTTACAGATGATACAATCCTCAAATACAAATTTAAATCAGTAAAGGGAGAAATAATTAACTTTGGTTCAACAATTACCCTCATTTTAATTAACTTTAATATTTATTAAACACTTAAAATAGCAGAAAATAGTCCTGATAAAAACACTGAATATGATGTAAATACATAAATACATTACATGCCATCCCTTGGTCAGATGGCCTGACCTTCTGCTAGATTCAACAAAAACGAATTGAAATCTTTCTATAATGTAAACAATTATGCAATACTCCAACGCACGCATTCAACACATTTCAGTTCAGTAATTCCTTTATGTCGCCACGAAGTGCGCTACATCGCCAAATTCTTCGCCAGTTTTTATTATTCTATTCATCCAGCTGCAAAATGATAGCATTGTAGCAATTCAAGGAATTGTTGAATTCTTCAAGACGCAGTAATTTTTCATAAAAAGGACAAAAATGTCTTCAGCCAGATAGTTATGTAATTTGAGGAAATATTCGCATGGTTTTTAACTGTTGGCGTAATAAACAACTTCTCGTTATGGAAATAAATTGAATTGGGTTATTAAAATTCGCTGTACAATTTTAATTCAAGTGTATAATTTGCAGTAAAAAGGAATTAGAATTGCGATTTTTCAGCTTTCATTTCTAGTAAAAATGCTAATCAGCTTAGTTCTAAAATGTCCCTATACGGACAAATTGGTTACAAAAGTGAAACTTATTTATGCATAACAATAATACTTTACTATCAAAGTAGAATTTTGTTCAAATAATTTATTTAGGAATCGTATTTCATGTTCTCTCTTTTGCAAGTATGTAAAATAGGGTATAAACTATAATGCGCATTGGGGGGGGGGGCGTTATATTTTAATGCGTATGGAATTTCAATGTGCGTATTAAATATGGCATTTGGAACCAAAAATATAAAACGCAATAGTGAAAACAGATTTCTTTAAATTAGTACAAGGGCAATGTAATAAAACTATGGTGAAAATTTCATAAATACAGTTTAAAATGTAATGTTCCTTATAACTGTAAGGAAAAATTAGAAAATATTATTCCATATTTTCTACAATGACTACAGAACCAGTTGTAACAAAACTTTAAAAAAAGATTCGGTACCTTAAGATCCCACTTTTTAAATTTGTAATATAATAATAATAATAGAGCCTAGATTAAATTTCACGATATTAAAAGCAGGCAAATTAACTTATTTAAATCTTAAAACAGATTATTTTTTAAGTGGATTTGCGCGACACAAATTCTTGGAAAACTAATTTTGTTCAATTTTATCGATAAATATAGGATTAGAACTAAGTCATTTTATGAACGATTTTAATTCATATCTAACCGATTACGTATTTACGGGAAAATTCGTTAAGCTTCAGTGTCAGACTTTTAATGTCTATCTGAATTTTAATGCACGGGATATCTGCTAATAAATATAATTTGTAATAAAAATCTTAAAATTCGCATACATAAACATTTCCATGATTGAGAAGTCTTCAATCACAACAATTATCACATTTATAAAAGAAACTGAATATTCCGAAAAGAAATTTAATCGATGACATTCACCTTGGGCTGGATTCAAAAGTAAACTACGAAGTAGGACAGATGGTAGAAAAGAAAACAAGTTAGGTGTAAAGAAGTAAATTTTACCACTGTATTTGTTCAGTTTTATAATGTGTTTTCTCGAAATAAATCTTTTATACAAAAATAACGTTTTTTGAGGAACTCGCATAAACCTTGTTTGTTATGCCAGCCTTTAAGCTTAGCATGTTCGCGATAGAAAAACAGAATCTGTCAACACATGCATACACAGCTGGGAGAAAAGGATTGGTTAAATTATTGACAAGTACACAAATTTGGCACGCTCTGCTATGACCTCGATTGCAAGGACTTCTCATTCCGCATCATTTGACGCATTAGTTGCGCTTGAAAACCTCGGAAAGGAGATATACTTCTGACAAAACTTTTTTTTTTCCAGAAATGTTCATGAAAACGAATTTTTTCTTCAAACACTAATTTGTTAAACCGTTTTAACTAAACTGATAAAGTCCGTTGCTGTAAAGCGCAACGATATTATTTTAATCATAATTTCAAGAAGTTCATTTACATCGTAAGCAGAATTTTTCAATTAAAAAAAATGTATAGGGCTGACTTACAAAAAGCAACAATAGTAGAAGTGGTCTCCTCATAACTTTCTCACATCCTCTCTAATGAAGGAATTGTACGGAATTGGCATACAGTAGTTAAATATTAACCTTCGGCGTGATTTTGACATTTTTACTGAATCTACTGCGTAACCTTGCCGAGTTTTTTAGTAATAAATACCTGGCAAGCGGTTAATAGAACATCGAATTTTATGTTGTTTTAAAAGCATTTTTCCTAACCGCTTGAAACAAAAATTTGACACAAAACACAGATACAAATTCTTATACTAAATTTGACAGATTAAAGTCACTGTGTACTAGAATTACGTTTTTATGTGATCCTTAAAGTACAGACTGTCAAACAGTCAACTTCTTGTTGGGTTTAGCTCAAAATTGATACTATGATCTATACTATCCGATGTAAAGAATTTTATCTGTCTTCCTTTCTCTGTTTTGTGGTTACCGTGCAAAACTTCCTCTGGATGGATTTTGTTCAAAACTTGACAGAAATCTAAATTGGTGTAAAAACCATATACCAAATTTCAGACATTTAGTTCAAAGCGTTTTTGAGTTACCTTTGTTGAAGACAGACAGACATTTTACAAAACTGTGTTTTTCGGAATCAGAAATGTCTGAAACCTGGAGATTCGTCAAAAACTCGAATTCAAACATTTTGACAATTACAATACTTTCTTCCTACTTCGTACATGAGAAGGTAAAAAGGGATATTTTCTTTAATTATTTTCGAAAAAGAAGAATACAGAATCTTTACATATACACGATGGCTACCACGGATTTAAATCAGATTTTTTTTAATAAAATAAAACTTATTATTTCAAATTTTATAAATTTTGCGACTAATTTAAAAACTATTTTAAAGACATTACATTCTAGAACAATTATACGAATTTCAAAATTTTATTGATACAATTATTCAAACTATTTATATACAATCAATTTATTATATATATAATTAAAATTTTAAATATATATATATATATATATATATATATTATTCCCAAGTATAAAATTTTAAATTTAAAATATATTATTCCCAAGTATAAAAAAATATTAACTTAATTGTATTCATAATAAACCGTAAAAATAAATCCTAGTAGTCACGCCCAGAACGATAACTGCCTCCACCAAAGGCACTTGAACCTGACGAGTTATATTATGTCACTAAATAATAATTCCCTTACAGATAAAACAAAACAATATCCGAGCTTAAAGTAATATTTTTAACTAGGTCTAGATAAAATAACTATCAGATCTCGAAGACAGGACCACAGGAGTGTAATGCCAGAGTCCAGGTGTTCCGTCCAAAACTTTCATCACTGGCGCATTGAACCTCACCGCTGGCAAATACTAGAACTTTCTCTTTAATCAACATTCCTACTTTGGGAACTACGATGTCTTCCATAGCTTATGTCTTTTACTACATTAATTTAATACTAACTCAAATTTAGAAAGAAATAGATTTTAAAAAAAATAAAAACTTGTTTCTGAAACACATATGAATTTTTGTCTTAGTGGATATTTTAAAACAGCCTCTACATATAATGGTAATTGTGAGAAAAAGGAAAAATTAGAAAAACGTATCGAACATGAGTTATATAATCATAACAAGCATTTTTTTAAAGAAAAAAAATTTCTTTTTGTAAATAATGGCGTATTTGCATCAAAATATTCATATGTTCCCCACAAGTATCAGCTTTCAAGGCATTTCCAAACTACTGTTTTTTTTTATTTCACAAAACAAAAGTTCCATTCGTTAAAAGTGTAATACATATATCGAAAAGTGATATTACACATTAAAATAATATTGATCTATTAATCTGAAGGAGGTGGCTGAAATATAATGATCTACATTTTAGATTTAAATATCTTAATGTATATTTATGAAGAAAGAGAATCTTATGAAGAAATTAAAATTTAGCAATTTTGTTTAAATATTGGCCTTATTATGGATTATGATGCATGTCACAAGTTTAAACACAACTAATTTATATCTGAACTTCCACTCGCTTTTAGACTTCTTTATAAAGAATGGTATTTTGTACTAAAAACCTTGAAAAAAATTCATATTTCTACAGAGTTAACAAAAACAATCAGTAAATCCCCCCGCCCTTCAAAGGAGAGGGAAAATAAGTCTTATTATGGAATGCTTTACAACCACAGATAGCAAATGTCTTGTGTTACAAGAAATGTTGAAAAGCTCCGATGAAATCATAAATTAGAGTAACAAGGCACACATTGCCTTGCTATTTTAAAATGCTACGCAAAAAACATGTTTAAAAATTAAAAAATTCATATATTTATAAACACACATTTCCTAGTTTGAATCTTTGAATTCAAAATAAAGATGATTATCTAAAATGATAACAATACTACTGATCGTACAAAAATGAATAATCGTCCTATTTAATACACAATATTATAACTTTTAAATGATTATTAGTTTCAAAGATTGGTAAAAAAATTCTTAAAAGTGCTTTACATTTTTTTTTAAAAAAGCAGCTAGTCACAAGCAAAAATAGCAAAAGAAAAGCGAATTAATCGCTAATTTCTTTTTTTTATTACAATAATAAAATAATTTTTTTAAAGCTTTTCATCTCACCTGGTTCTTCCAAACAAACCATCTTATTTCAATCTCAGTTATTTTGCACAACTAGCGTTAACTACAAATGGCTGTATTCGCAGTCGAAATGGAAATATCGCTTGAAGATTCACGCGTTGGACTCACTGACCGAAGTCGGATAAATATTCAACCAATCAGTTGTAAGATAACCTTAGTTCTCTTAGAGGTCCGCGTACTAGTAGTAGTTGAGTGTTGTACTGGACAAGTTCCCACCTGTTTGGATGGTCAAGTCAAACTAAAACTTTCAATAAAGCACTAATGCTTGGAGACGTCCCATTGTGAACTGAGGGAGAGTGAAGCTCAAGTTAACATGCAGACAGGGGCCAGCTGGCGACTGGCATAAATGAAGTCAAGATGAACTTTCTGGAATTCTTACCAACACTGGCAATAGTTAAGAAAAAATATCCCACAATCGGAGTTCTAAATCATGAATTCCAATGTCAAAAGGGGTTGGTTTTTACAAGAAACAGGTTTGAATCTAAAAAGGGTGAGCTTCATGAAATAATGAATTGCTCCAAGTAAAAATATCCAGAAGTAACATAAGTATAAATAACTGAATAATAAAAATGAATAAATTTATACTAAAAATGTTAAAGATATTAAAAATATTGAAAATTATTAGAGAAAAAGGAAGTTCGTGTATCTAAAAAATGACGATACGAAATCGCTGATATTAGTATTTTTGCAAAAATCTGTTATGTTTGTATATCTTTTAGATAGATTCCACCGTATTATTAGCAAAAATAAAACTCTCATTAAAGTTTATTAAATAATATAAATATTTTATTTACGATTAATTGATGTATTTTTGAATGCACATTTGTAATCCTAAATTTTTACATTAGAAAATGATATTTTTGAAGGCGAGATACTAAAAATTGGGAGCAAAAATAGATTATTGAACATTATTTATTCTGTGACTGATTAAATATTTTTAAGAGTACTTACTAAGTCTCACTATTA
Source organism: Argiope bruennichi (assembly GCF_947563725.1). Taxonomy (NCBI): domain Eukaryota; kingdom Metazoa; phylum Arthropoda; class Arachnida; order Araneae; family Araneidae; genus Argiope; species Argiope bruennichi. Next base: position 138,210,889 of record NC_079151.1, on the reverse strand, counting down.
AGGGTATTTATCGACTTTAAATACTTTTCTTTATTCTTTTAAAAGCTTTTTTTAGGTTTTAAAACCAATTTAAAAATTCATGAGAAATTAAAGTAATTTTTAGAATTTTTAATAATAAGATTTCTATTAAAATATTTTATTAAGCAGACAAAAGCATATGATTCGCAACTTTTGCAATGGCGAAAAAATATTTTATTCAAAATATTTATCACAAAATATTATGTATAAGATAATTGTATTCGAAATATTTATCAAGTGTTAGGCTGCAAAATTTCTAAAAACATAAAAAGACGCATTTTGAAGTCATAAAATCAATATTCCTAGATTCAAATATAATGTGAGATATCTTTACAGAACAAGAAGGGAAAAAACAACGCTGCTAAACCAAACGAGAAAAAAAAAAAAAAAAAAAAAAGAGAGAGAGAGAGAGAAAAGAAAAGTAAAGCAGCATAAGCCACAGCTTAATAACTATGAATTATGAAAATCTGACAAACTTTTTAAGAAGTTTCATTTTATACAAAGAATGTAAAACAAAAACGGTTTTAATTTGCATTATATAATATTGTTCGTTTTTTGATAGCCCATGTCTATGAAATTTGGACGATTCTTTACTCCTCAGACGGATCATACACAATGAAAGAAAGTGTTTCTTACACAATATTTTTTAAACAATGTATAGGAATACACTTTTCTTCCATGTTTCACTTCGCAATTATTTTCTTGAAATCAAAACAAATACGCAGAAATAATGTACAGCCATAAAATGAAATTATTCTCTACATACTTCTAAAGAATAAAAACTTTATTTGTATATTCTTACATCAAATAGACATAAAATGTTCTTGAAACTAAAAAGAAGTCACCAGTCGAAAAAAATTTAGTCGCCTTCCGCTAACCTAGGAGTAGACAGTCTGGACAAATATAAGGGCTAGATAGACCTGAAGATATCCTCCTCCAACAGAGATCTGTCAAAATGAGAAAGCATTTCCTTTTTTCAAGTTATTAGAAGATAAATCGGTCATTTATTTGACCAAGGGGGATAAACCATTTTTCTTTTCTTTCAGAAGCAATAATTCCAGCCACTACACATCAGGAGATACAATAGAAGAGCTAGCGAAATTATCTATTGGATTATCAAAACAACTGATAGATAGGCTCCGAGAGAAGAGTGGAATTCTAACATATAACAGCCATGCATACACTATGTTCGGTCTTTTATTTGACCAAGCGGGATAAACCATTTTTCTTTTCTTTCAGTAGCAATAATTCCAGCCACTAGACATCAGGAGATGCAATAGAACGAGATAGTGAAATTATTTATTGGATTATCATAACAGCACATAGATAAGCTCCGAGGAAAGAGTGAAATTCTAACATATAGTAGTCATGTATACACTATGTTGTAGTTCTTTTTCCCTTTTTCCAGCTCATATAAACTTCGACTTTGTTCACATAGCTCCTGGTTGCGCCCGAGTTTGGCATGTTTACTCTATTCCCCCAAAATATTCTTCATTTCCCTAAAAGTAGAACTTCGACAACTAATCGAATTAATTAATTTATTAATTCGTTTTCATCTAGAAAGAATTAGAGGCGAACAATATTATATATATATTCAAAACTTTATAAAAATCTTTTCATGCATTAGAAGTAAATTAAGTTCATAAAATAAATTGGGAAAATTAAAAGACATAAAATAATAATCAACTGAAGGGAACAGAGTTGTTTTTCAAAGTTTTATATTAGCTATTTTGCACTGTACGTTATTCATCATCATCCTACATTTCATTAAAGTAATCGAGTTCATTATTTTTCTTCCCTTTTTTTGTATAAACATTATCGTTGGAAAAACTATGGTCTAATTTATACAAACAAAATGCTGTAAAACCAATTAAAATATTTTACATATCAATGAGTTGTCGATAAAGCAAGTGCAATCGCTATTTTTCAAGCATATGTAAACAATTTTAAATAACTGAATATAGCAATATTAAAACAGTAAGTGTTGAAATTTTAATTAAATAAATAGATATTTATAAATTAGATAATATATTAAAAAATAAATGAAAGCCATTGAAATTTTTAATTGGTAACGAACGAATAAATGATCTAAAGATTAAATAAATAAACTGAAAACGATTTTGTGGCCAAATTTCATTTTTAAACGAAATATTAAGCAGAATGTTATGTTTTTATTAAATACAATACTTTCCTATTTAAAAAACCTCCGAGTAAACATATATTCTGAAAGTGTATACAAGACAATCACAATTACAATAATAAAAATGAAGAACACGAGAGAAACTACAAAAGAATGCAGCTGCACAATGTTATCAGATCCTTTTTCCAAGAAGTAAAGTTATTTTTATACACACATTTAACAAGACAGCGCCGGACTTTGACTTCAAGGTTCAAGACGCCAAGTTATTATTATTTTTTTTCTCTTCGAAAACAATCGATTTTTTTTTATTTTTTTTTGCAAAATGGTTTTTAAGTGCATGCTGAGGAAAAGATCCTTAAGCTTTGTGAAATGACTTGGTGTTCTGACAAAAACATGGAAAAGAAATATCGTTCTCACAAATAATCAAATACATTCTTATTTCACAAAACTCAAATATTTCATTAATATGTTCCTCTAATTCTGTAAGATGCAAAGCTAAATTTTTCAATAAAAAATTATTTTAATTTTATCATATAGTTTTCCAATTAATAACGTATAAATTTAATAAAATTCAAAAACCAGATTTTTTTTTATTCAAAGAAAAGGAATGATGATACAAACGATTATATTTAAAAAATAAATTTTTATTTAATTCAATACAAAATTGACATTTATTTTATTCTGTTCATGATAATTTTTCAGACGATAAGATAATTCTAAAAATGATAAATATATGCATATTTATTGTATGTTTATTTTATTTTTTTGTTATCTTTAAAGAATTTTAATCTCGCAAAAGGAAAAGCGGGAATAAAACAACTGCTCAAAAATAAAACTTTAATGACGATCTTTTCTGTTTCATTAATTGTCAAACATATTTTTAAAATGAATAGTGGATTTGAATCAATGCAACATTTTCGAAGAAACGACCAAGTGTGCATATAGAAAATTAAATGAATAATCATGTATGCTTTAACCAAAAGTCACAAAAATGGGCATTATACTACACTTCCGGTTACGCTGCTTCCCCTCCAACACATATATACTCTGCCAGATCTTTTTTCTGCATCCCCCTCAGGAAGTGCAATGCCAGGTGAAAAAGGAACGTTAGAGGAGGGGGTCAACACAGACAATGATAAACCATATGTGGAAATTTGGCGCCCCTGACTACAGCACCCAAGAAACTTCTCAATAAATACAATCGCTAACCGGAGTACTTGAACCTTTTCAAAATAGTTTACCATTTTCCGATATTTCCGTTCAGCACAAATGTTTCGTTAAAACTTTAACGATATAATTCTTTAAATCTGTAAATAATTTTTATCACAATTCTTGCATATTTAAAATTTAATTAATTTTCCTCAATAACGTGTAAAAATACTTCGTTAAAATAATCAGATATTTACGTTAAAAGGATAAAAGTCATATTTAAGTGATTGCATACTGCTGGATTTCTTATTTTTCAACACAGTTTGCAAATTCAAATAAGAACAAAGAAAAAAAAAACTAATTTAAAACTGAATTCTAAATAAAATTAATTAAAAAACCTTATAGTGTGGTTTCCCTAATTAGCTATTTTCTGTTTAATTTCAAGTCAAAAATAAAACATTTCATTAATTATCAATTTAAAAAAATTACTTCGAAAATGCAAAAAGTAACATAAATATACACTACAGCAAAATATAGAGTTAAAAAACGTTTTGAAAAACTAAATGAGTTAATTTACACATTTTGTTAAATTTCTGCAATGTTCCAATTTGATTTCTATTTGTTTTTATTTTATTTATTTATTTATTTTGAAAAAATAGTGGTAAGTCCAAAACAAGACAAGAAAATTGTGATAAAAAAATAAAAAATAATAATTTTTTTTTTTTTCAGTAAAGAGCTTTAAGCCTATAATTTCGCTAAATAAATTTTCAAAACTTTTCAATAAAACATTAAATGAAGAATTAATTGTTCAGAACCTCAAAAGATAGTTTAGAACGTTAATTGCACAGAACTGGCGTTTATCGTTTGCAAAATAATAATGACGAGTTCTACAATATTTCCGTTGCCATCCATAAATTCAATATCTTTCTAAAATAAATGTTAACACACGATTTAATTTCTTTACAAAAAATTTTTACTAACTCGAATAAAACTCGGTCGAGTATTTAATTGTCTGACCAAAATACTCGAGCGAGATTTTAAAAGTAAATCATGCTTAATCTCAAAAACTTATCGCGTTAAAATCCTAAACGCGAAACAAACTTAAGATTAAGAGAGCAGTAGGTCGAAAGAGAAAGGAAATTTGCGGTCAAAGTAAGTACTGATTACAACCGGACTAACCCAATTGTCTTATCTAACGGAAAAGTACAGTCGAAAAACGCCACCACCTCGTTTCAATTTGCATTTTTAGCTACTACAATCGCACACAATCAGAATTCATCTTTAACTACAAGGTTTTCTAAAACTTTATCCACTAGTGACCCCATTTTTTAATTCAAAAAATTGTAACAAAGCAAACTAGATTAAAAAAAAAAAAAAGAAAATGAAGCATTAAATGACGGAACATGTATTAAATTTAAAGATATTTAAATCAAAAGTTTTCACTCAAGACAATTTCCCAACGAATGGTTTGTTACATACATAGATTAATTTCACTTGATGTAGGCGTTATGAAAGTTTGATTAACACGAAATTCAAATTTATATAGTTTATAAAAGTACGGATCTAATGAAGATAGATGTCTAACAAATTTTATGCGATGTTAAAAATCGTGACATCAAAATTTTAAATAGCACTCATTTCCCGTCTTAGTCATCCGATATTGGATTTTTTTAAAGCCATTTCGCACGATAAAACTTAATTTTATCGATTCATAGCATAATTTAGATGTAAAATAACTATTTTTCTTTTAACTTTGATTATTTAAAATTTTTATGGAGGTATTAAAATTTATCTAACTTTGAATGAAAGGTTTTTAAAAAAGTTTTTCGTTTATACCATGTGTCAGACCTTATAGTATTTTATTTGCGCAAATGATGCCATTTCCCAGGATGCCATAATCGCACGAAAAATGTAATTACGTATGCCATTTCAGATATAATTACATATTGCCTTACGGCAGTTTTGTAAAATACTTTTTTTTTTTTTTTTTTTTTTGCAAGATGCGTAAATGGATTCTACTACAATTCGATTGGCCTATTAAACGAGTATCACATGCGCATGTAGATTTCAGAAAAATATAGTAGTAAAAAAAATGCAGGAAACTCCAATTATATGAAAAAATTGTGACTAGGTCCCATCCGGATAATGGGTTAATTGATAAAATTTCTTAGACAATCGCAAAGTAACAGAATTGTGTGGATAATCCGCAAAATGAACCGAAAAGGCCTTTGAACAATTTTTGGATACGTTAGGCACATATCATTTACGCCATTTTGGATACGTCTATACATATCATTTAATTAATGGTAAAATTCTGATAGAAGTCTTAATAGAAGTCTCGATAATTTGTTGATTTTTCAACAAAAAAATATTTTTATTCTTTCTATATGCATCAACTTAATTTTTTATTTAGAGCAAAATCTTGATCGATCAAGAAGATTTGCCTCTTAGATATTCGGAATATTCATTATCGATATGGTTAGCTAGAGTTCGGATGTTTAAAGCTCTCCCCCCCCCCTCAGAAATTTGGAACCGGTGGATTAAGAATTGAATGCTTATTCTACAAAATTTCCATCACTGACAAAAATACTACTGCTGGCATAACTTAATAATAATAATAATAAAAGAGTATGTTGTGTGTGTTCGTATCACAGTGTATGTTCATGTTCGTACGTTAAAAAAAAGTTTCGATGCGTCATCATTGGGTATAATAAACAATTACCGTACAAATAAGATTTTTTTTTTTTTGGATATTTAGTATAATTTACTAAATATTCAGATTTTTAAAAAGCATCCTTAAAAAGTTTAAAATACATGCATAAACAATTTTCTTTTCTAGTAATCTTAATGGCTGAGCTTATCACATGTCCTTTCAATCTTGACAAAGATCCAAATGAGAACTAGTGCTTTAAGAGTCCTGAAAATTATTTTTTCAAGTTGAAATTCTAACAGAATCGTTTGCTACAAACCTGATTTCTAAGCATTTCGCTTCCGTATCTGAGCATGCAAATGTTTTTAGACATTTATTTTGATTTATATCGTCTGCAGTTCATAGTGCGATATTATTATCAAACAAATGTAGAATCGATACTAATTTTTTTTTCCTTATTTCATTTCATTTCATTTTCACAACTTTATTTTAATTTATGCTATTGGAGTTTTGATTTATCTGACATTTATGAAGAACGACATGTGGGTACTGCTAGTTAGAAATATGAAGGTGAAGATGTTTCTGACGTCATACTCATCAAACGATCTGGAGATTTATATTAAAGCAGCCTTGATGCACCTTTATAAAGGGATATGAATCGAACAAATCTATCACCATTCGATTCGACCTCATTTGGGGTAACGGCCGACAGCTTAAGAAACTTTGATCTCGCTCCTTTCGAATTCAATGTGGACAGAGATTCGCGGTACTAACGACTCCCGTGAAAGGATTCAAAACAGTCACGAAATAGTTCAACGGAACGCGCACGCATGAGAGAAAAGAGGGTGCGACAACCTCGGGAAAGTGTATCAACTTTAGCTTTCCACAAATCGCGTTCAATATCAAAATACCAGGGACGGATTTAAGTTAAGGCGCGTGGTGAGTGAGAACATTTTTTTTTTTTTTTAATGTTTCACATTTCTAATTTAAGACAATGTCAGAATTAGAAAAATGTTCGGTATTTTACCAAGTTGATATATTCATTTTATATTAAAATGCATGAGTGCATGATCAATTTGTTAACTAGATTCCAAGTATAAGTAGCAACGGAAATAGTAAATTAAATATGGATTGAATTTGCCTTTTTTTTTTCAATTAAATGTAGGAGGTTTAAAAAAACAATTCATTCTGAATGGAATAACAGAAAACTTTTTTTTAACGTTAATCATAATTTTTCATGAATAATTTCACAGTGACTTCGTCCATTCTGGTATTTTAATTCACAATTAAGTAAGTAGCCAGCAATATAACAGAAAATCATGAAAGCGACAAAAATAAATAATAAAACTTAGCAACTTTTTCATTAAAAAAATAAGGCTCACACACTAAAAGCTCTTGCTTATAATTTTTTTTCCAACCATAACATTATTTACTTCTGTATTATATAAATAAGAATTATTAAAAATTGTGCTATCTACATAATTTTTTCAAGTGTTCTCTGATTTTCAATACACGTAAAGTTTATTATTATTATTATCATTATTATTATAACACTACTTTTCACACACCAGTAGGATATTTTCAAGTGTTAATCATTGCCTAAACAAACATAAACAAAAAAATCCATGAAGCGCTATACAGCACTCAAAAGAAGATGGAACTTAAGATTCGGATTTCTTTATTAACAATACAATATATTCTGAAAGTAATAAAACAAGGGATTCGCGTATAAAGTGCTCCCATATAATGTGAATTCGTATATCGCATCGAAAAAAAAGTCGTGACTGCTCCCATACAACGCGATAAATAGTTCCAAACAAGACATGTTTTCTCCCCCCCCCCCGCCATATCCGTAGATTTTCCTATTGTTTACATATAAATAGTGGTGATGATAATTTTTTTTTAATAATATCACACTAAGTAATACGGGAAGTCAGAAATTAGAGATGCGTTTGAACCTGTATAAATCTGTCCGATTATGCCATATAACGCTATTTCCTATTATACAGAAGGTATCCCCTTCCCTTCGTGTTATGCCTCAACACACTGTGAAAGGTTAGAACTGTAGGTCGTCATCCCCTTCTTTCCCTAACTTAACACATTTTGTGCTACACTGCCATCTGACTAAAGAGAATGATATAGTAGTACTTAAACATCACTCACTCAATGAATTTTTGAAGTCGTGTCAAAATTTTGGGAAAATCGATTAATAAAGAATAAAAGCTCGGAATTGCCGGTAAAATAGTTTTATCTGAAAAATATTTCTCTCACAATAAAAAAAAAAAAGTATTTAAAAAACGTTCCTTAAAAAATTCATTGCCCTCTTACGAGGTCAATGAACTCTCTAGTCTTATTTTCCACTTAATTTTTAACCTACGGTTACAAAATGTTTAACAAAATTTATATTATTCTCACATTGATAAATGAAATTTAATCACATTAACAGTATTGTACATGAAATTTTTTTAAAAAAATATTTTATTATGAATATAATAACATGAATTAAAATATTACATTATTCCAAAATATATTATTCAGATTCGAAACATGAATTCACGCATGAATTTTTTTCTACTACACATTTGAATATTATAGGCTATTTAACAAGATTGACTCAATGAAATTAAACTATCTGTCAAAAAAAAAAGTTGCTTAAATTGCATGAAAAAAATACAGCACGAGGGAAAAAAACTTTATTTTATATAGCTATTGAAATACAAAATTATTTTGTATTTTAACGAAAAAAATATCGTAATTTAAACATTTTTTTTATTTCAAATCTTAAATATAAATTTAATTATAATTATAATAAGATTCTTTAAAAAAAAACATTTATATCCTTTCACATAATTTAAAGCATGTTCAAAGTCCCATAAATCCTTTTTCCTCACAATCTCGTAAACCATCGGCGGGAAAAAAAGCACTGCTTTAAAGAATTCAATAAAAGACAACGCAACAACCACCGAGCGCGGAAAGTTCAAACACCTTTTCTTCCACAACACTATCCCACCTTAACAAAACTGAAAACAAAACAAGGTGATAAAATGTCGCCAAACTCTCACCACTTTGGCTACCAAATATTCAAGCAAACGAAGAGAAAAACACGGTGTAGGGGGAAAGAATCATAAACAAGCAAGCAGATGGAAAAGTGAAGAGAAGGAGCGAAAGACCATTGACCTGGGGCCATTCACCCACCGCCGCTCGATCGTTTCACTCGGCTGGACTTGAGCCATCTGTACACATTTAACTCTTCGCTCTCGCGGGTCAAACTAACTCAGATATCAAACCAGGTGAATCCGCTCCTGATTCAAGGCTTGGTAGCAATTAGAAGCGAAATTTGGCGAGGTTCGCTGGATCCAAAAAGCGCCTCAGGTTGACAGAAGAAAGGATGGGCACGTATCGGATAATTTGGAATAATTGTTTTATACACTGGGAATAGATCACAATAGCTGAAAACGGACTTCTTTTAAGCTTTTTATTGGAATAAATTGAAACCTTAGATTTAGAAGAGAAAAAAAATTAGTTTAACCCTTTAATTGCCAATTTTTTTTCTTTGAAATTTGTCGCCAAATAAGTTACACACAGTATTGAATGATATATATAGAATGAAACTGAACTGAGCAGGCGTACAAAATACTTTTTTGGCGCCAAGTGGTGTAAGTAAAATTCCAAAGTCCCGAAATGGAGTTCGTGGCAGCTAATAGGTTAAAATTAGAACTCAAAATTTGCAGAAAGGAATTGGAATATTAATCAATAAGATACAAAATTATTTAATCAAAAATGCTTATTTCAGAATGTTAAAACCTTATACCTTCATATTTTCTGGGTATAAAAAAAAATTGAAAAATTTTTAAGGGTCGGAAAGAGGAGGGAGGGAGGGGGGGGGGGTTGAGGTTTCAGAATTTTGCGCTGCATCTTAAAAGTCAAGGACCTTCGATACACAACAATGATTCTCCTCAGGAATTCATTTTCGAAACACTTCATTCTTATTATTCATGATATTCTTAAGAAGGGAGGGGGGGGGGGAAGACAAATGTTAGAAAAATTACTCAATAAAATTTCTCAATCCTATTTTTTTTCTAGAAAAAAAAAATAATAAAAATAATAAAAAAATGTTTAAAAAAAATTAGAAAATAATGTTTAAATAAATAAAATAAACTGAATTAAAAATATGCTATAATAAGAACGAAACATTGTAATTTAATCCCACTTAAGATTTTTGAAATACGAAGACTGCTGTCATTTAACTTTTTTAAGAATAAAATATCGATGATTAAAACAAAACCATATTCATATATTTTAAATTCTTTTGTATATAAATTTAAAAAATACTATTTACTTGTTTTTGTCAAAAAGGTGCAAAATTCAGCTTTTTCAGGATTGTCGAACAGTTTCATTTTTTTTAAATGCCCCTTTATTTAATTTTCACTTTCATATTTTCGAGTATCTGTGGAGAAGCTGTAACTGCTAAAAATATCAAAAACAAAGAAAAACATTGAAAAAAATACAAATTCTGACACTTTGGTCAAAAAATAGAATTTTTAAATGCAGTCATATCTCGAAATGAAGGCAATCGGATTGGATGATTTATAATCATTTTATCGCCTAACATTAAAGTTAATTCATTCCAAACGATTAGGCGTGTCTGATTATGCTAGACGTGTAGGTCACACCGGATGTACGGTTCGGTAAATAAGCGGACACATGGTAGAATGCGCAAAAGATAATATTTATCGGTTGTGCATTAAGATGAGATTTTGCACAAGGATGAAATGAAATCAACATGATAATAAAAAAAATCTTTAGAGAGTTCATAAATTAAATAAAAATCGAAGTTAATGCCATTAAAATTGAAATATAGCTGGTAAACATTTCAGGTTTGCTGTAACATGTTTAATGTAGTACAAGAAATGTTGGTTTAATATATTCAGGCAACGGATGTATGTACATCTAACAAATTCAGTTGTAGTGGATGTAGATCCTTCTCATTCTAATTAAAATGAAATTAAATTGGAGCTTTTAATGGATAACTAATTTAAACCTTTCACCGTCCACTCCTGTCCGCGAAAATTTGTTTTTCGCCGCATTAGAACAAACAAAAATAAAAACTCAAACAAGCAAATATTTACAAAGCGTTTTAAACTTTTAAAAGTTGTAAAATGTAGATAAACGCTTGAAGCGCGTTACGACCGCCCTGCATAAGTTTCACTTGAACGCGCTAAACGCGTTACGGACGACGAAGAGGTTAAAATGTGGAAAAAAATACTTTTAATTGACCGTAAAAAGGGACATTTACTCAGAGTTTAAGTCATAATGTCAATTATTAAATCATTAAGTCAATGATAGAGGGGGGATATTAACATAATTAAATACTTAAATCTCGCAAATTAAGGCCATCCCATTTCGATAAAATGTATAAATATATAGAGAGATAGCTAGATTGTAAAAGATGACATCAGAGTTTTAAAGCGGAAAGCTATTGCATTAGAAGCAACAATAGACATGCCCAAAATTTAATTAAATCAAAGACATTTTTAAAATTTCTAGAACAGAATAAAAGTTATATTAACATACCATTTTAAAGCAACACTAAGCTATTCTGGATGGATCGTAAATTTGAATTTTGAACCGCAGTCAGATGTCAAGGACGACACCCGAAAATGTACTCTTTTTCAGATTTCAGGGCCTTACCAGGCGGAGAACATTCGACTCCAACGGATTTAGCATGCATTAGGCTAGCTTACTCGACGGTTCTAAGGTGAAAAGGGGCTCGAGCCTAGACCCCTTCGGTCTTGAATCCAAGTCCTAACCACCAAACCAAAGCGGATTCAACAAAGTAAATGAATTCTTGGATTGAAATGATAAGAACGAAACGTCCCGAGAATATTTTTTGGTGAGGATATTCTAGTTTAAAAACTGATAACATTCATTTCATAATTTTTCAATACAAGAAATATTATAGTCACAATTTGGAGCATTTCGATTAAAATAAATTTTTTTAGAAAAGTCCCGAAAAATGGAAAAGTCTATATCCTATATCATTTAAAAAAAATTTAATACACAAAATTTTTGAATTGGAAAAAATAAAAGAAACGCACTCTTAGTTTCATTTTTGTTAACTTCGCTTTAATAATACAGCGAACTCTCAATTATCAATTGTTTCCGAAATGTTATTAAAAAATTTCCAATCATAATTTTTTTATATAAAACAGCAGATATAACAAAAAAATAAATATGCGATATGTATTTGTGCGTGCATTGCATAGAGTAATCTTTACAAAATATTCAAGAACATGGGCAGAGGGTAATCAGAGGAAAAATACAAAAAACAAAGATAAATATATTCTATGACTACAAAAACAGAATAGCAAAGCAAAAATGGGCCATAAAAGATTGTTTAATACTATTCTTAAAACTGAATAAGTAAACAATAAAAAAAAATATTGGAGGAAAATTGAATTGTAAATAATATACGAAGACTATGTCGGGGACCACTATGCTCAATTCATAAACAAGTCTGAAGAGAGTTCGATATGCTTTTAAAGAAAAGGATAACACCATTTCTCAATCAGTTCAATCTGCCAACGTTATCAGCAAATGACTCTTTTTAGTAATGATATAAAGTCCAAGCAATGCACGTGCCTTTGTTATTCGACGTTGACTCTTCATTTCGATTGCTAAAATTTGTGTCAGATTTCAGGGAAGAAAAAATGAATAAATTTTTCGAAATTTCGATAACAATTAACATTTTTGATAAAAATCATGCATTTTTTTATGAAAATTTTCGAATTTCAATAGAATTCTAAGAAGAAAAAAACATTAAATAAAAACCAGTTTAAATAATTTAGCAAAAAAAAAAAAAAAAAAAAAAAAAAAACGTTTGCAACTATAAGCAAACTACTCGGAAACAACAGCTAACTCTTTTCTACAAATTAAGCTAACTCTTTTCTTACAATATTAAAAAAATATATAAATTCCATGCATACCAATATTAATTTAAATTATGTTAAGTAAAGTATTTTACTAAACCTAAGCAAAATTTTAGCCAATTTATTTTTAACCCATTAACATTCAAATTAATTTAAAGCATAAATAACGATTAGTACCTTTTTTAGTTATGTTTTTTGGAACATCAAACCTTACGATAACCGAAGCGAAATAAAATTCCGATTTTAAAAAAAGAATATTGTTTGAAGAAAATATTATTTTGGATTTTTTTTAATGAACTTACTAATTAGCATCTTTTAACTAGAAAAGCTGTCATCTTTTAATGCCTAGAATAATTTGGTTTATTTCAAAAAGATGTAAACAAAAGATGAAGTAAAAACAATATCGTTCATATTCTCGCTTGAAAGAAAGGATTATCAAAAATCTACTTTAAAAAATTAAATTTCAGCTACTAGAATTTTCTCAAAACCGATAATTTTTGTTCCTTTATTTAATTAATTTTCATAAAACAATTAATTTTTGGTCCCTCTGCATCTAATCGTAACAAAGAAAGGAAATAAAAAAAATAAGTTTAAAGAAATAAAAGTGGCAATATTAAAAGATTTTTAAGCATAATAAAATATGAAAAATAAAATCATTTGAATTCCTCTATTGCCTCAAAAATAATTCAATGCAAAGAAGATACAAAATACACATAATTTCAAAATGATATACTGACATCCAAATCCGGCTAATAAGCGATATAAGACAATTGAACATCATTTAGAAATGAATATTGAGTTTTTAAACAAACAATGGGATACGCCCGATTTAGATTCAGAAGTGAAGCATAACTGTTTTATAAACAGGCTTCTGGGTGTTAACGGGTTAACATAATAAAGCTCATAATTCGCAAGAAAGTTCTATACACACCTAACTCGACTCTAGAAATTAATTTAAATAAATAAAAAAAAAAACACATTTTATACCGCCTTCAATCCTATCAGCAAAAGTTATCTGCATGTGACACTTTGTAAAGATGCGGCTTTCAAATTCAAACATAACGAGTTTCTTCCTATACAGAAGATCACTGGGAAATAAGTAACCACATGCTTAACTCCAATCGATAACATGCCTATCGCAAGGAGGTCGAAGTAATAAATAAAAACAAGTCGCAAACGTTCGAACACACATGGCGGCAGTAAACAATACCCTATAGAGATATGAACAATAGAAGATGCTCCAAAGAGATTCGTATTCAATGGAAAACCCTGTAAGGTTTTCTGCGCTTTCTCTCTACTCGAATGGAGAAACGGGATTCACTCTTTGGGATCATAACACAATGGCATATTTCTTTAAAACAGGCATGTCACATTTTAAGGACAGTATAGAAAATAAACACTTTTTTTTTTCCATGGCGTTTATCCCTTACATCATGTAAAAAAATGGTTTCCCTAGACTTTTTAATACATTTTCTAAGAATGATGAAACTTGTAGTCAGTGGTCAAAACATTATTCTCAGATATTATACAGCCAAATATTTCCAACTGGCACCAATGCATTTTTAATATTAAATATACGAAGTCCATCAATTTGATGCATGGCAGAATTTATTGGCATATACAGTCCCGAATATTGTGATTGCTGTATATGTGAATTTGTTTGGAGTGATGGAGAGATTACGATCAGAATCCCTAAAGAGCAATTAACAGATCCGAATTACGCAAAAGATAAATTTAACATCTTCGCATAGAAATTTCTTGAATGAAATCACACTTCTTTTAAATATTCGTCTTCAATCGAATTCTGCACATAGAATTATGAAATTCTATGTCCGATCCAATAATGCATAACCCGTATAAAGAATTTGACCAGATGATGAGGACGATGCTTGATAGTGCATTTCCCTCTAAAAATTGGCAGTATACTGGCTTCTATGAATATAATGTACATCAGACCCGCTTATTATTTGCCAACGGATTCTAAAACCCTTCGCGCTTTTTTGCATGCGTTAAGATGGGTTTAATTCAACAAAATAGGGGTGAGGAAAAGATGAAAGGAACAGACAGATGTTTACATTTAACAATAAAATAAATTAAGGAAATGCGCATATGCTTCCGCGTCTCTCCCTTAGTGAAATAGAATCATCGAAAAGTGCTTGTCTCAGGATACTGAAACGAATAATATTTTCTTGGATTTGGATTTTGAACTTGGAACCCCCTTCATCCTCGAAGTCAAGATCTTACAACCAGACCACCACTGCTCCAAAGTTGTAAGAGTTCATTGTGTTTGTGTATGTACATTTTAAAAAAACTTTCGGTAAAAAGTGCACTGACTTTTCATTATAAGATAATGAAATATATACAAATATAAATTCATCCCGTGCACATTAATACTACAGTTTTGCCTATTTTTACTGTTATAATTCGAATAGACTTAAATTATTTTAAATGCAAGAAATTCGCATCTTGCATGAAAAAATTTTGTTAAAAAAATCTTAACAATTATGCGTAGAGTTTCAAGCTCTATCTAATTAATTTGTTTAATTAGTTGCAGACATTTCAATGATATATCTAAATACTATGGTACAATGTAAGAACATTTCTGCTAAATGCAAACCCAAATACGTGCAAAAAAAAGTATTTCAGAAATAGTTTGAATATATAAAATATGTTTTCTTAATTATGAAATTTATTCATAATAATTTAAAGAGGATTAAATTTGTGTGAGAATGTGATTTCTATAAACCAATTTGAAAAATAACTCATTTCAATTAACCAGGTAGAAAATCAACAGTCGTAAAAACTAGTGTTAGAAATATTGAACTAAAAAATACATTAATTTTAAAAAAGTATTCAAACAAAGCGTAACTGTTGTTCGAAATTCAAAGCATTTAAAACCACGATTTAGTCCTATTTATTTGAATGCAGAAAAATAAATAGTCTAACTCAATGTTATATAAGCATCTACTCATAAAACATTATTAATAATCCAAGTATTAAAAATCATATAAACCAGATAAAGTTAAAATTCAGCGGAAAAGGAAGAAAAAATCCCAATTTTTATACAACCCAAGGCTTTTTTTCTCCTGCCCTCAAAAAACGAACATAAAACATACAATTGTAATATAGTTTTTTTCAATGACACCTGGCATCTTTTCAGCTACCATCTGCCCTACTTTGCAGTGATTTCTTTTAAATTCACTTCAAAGTGAACGACAGTCATTCAGAGGGTTTTTCTTCCATAAATTTATTTAATGATAGGTTTCTCCAATATCATTTATGCAAATCTAAGTCTAGCTGGAAAACATATGTATAATTCAAATAATGAAATTGCATTGATTTGAATTTGAATTGCCTCTATTAGAATAAATTACAATTTAATATTTATTCACATAAAGGGGAAAGAAGTAAATAACTTGTCCTCCAAAAGTTAAAAAACTTTAATCTTTATTCCGCATTTAATCATACAATTTTAAAATAGTTTAAGCATATCTTTAATTTTATGTTCCTTCACCAAATTTGCATACATTTTTATTTAAAGTAGATAAAAAGGAGCGCATTTATGTATTTTTTTTCTCAAATATACACAATAATTATTATTTCAAAGAAATAAATGTCCATGCTTTACATACATTATCTATTACCCGATTGCATGAAAATATTGATGAAAATGAAACAAAAGGAAAATAAAAACTTGATTTTAAACATATCAGTTAGAAGGCACTAGGTCTGAAATCGCGGAGGCCACGTAGAATCATTCATGAGGTATTAATTGTTAGTACTTTAAGATTTTTAAGCTATCAACCACGATTCTGAAATTTATGTAAAAAAAATAAATATCCATTAAAATTATTTAAAAAGTTGCAAAGTTACAAAAAAAAAAAATCATAAAACATGTTAAATTGAAAATTGCCTGAATTAAGATGAAGTGAATCGGTACTAGGAGAATATAAAAAAAAATTATAAAAATGCTCCGATATTATATATATAATTTAAGCTGTATGAAACCAAGCAATCATAATAAAAAAATTAAAAATAACAGATGACAATTTATTTCCGACTTTATTGGCTGCAGGAAGCAATTTAAGTTCATAATTACTGATTAAACCAAATTTTGTTTTAAATTCAAATATATTCATAAAAATTATAGCCTAATGATTAATTAAAAAAGACACTACAAATGGAAATACCTCACAATAAAAACATACATTTCATTTATAAAGAAATTTATTAGTAAATTCATAAAAGAGCATATGAGCAATTTTAAAAACTTGAATTTGGAATATTTCATATTGGTTAAATGTTCTATAATTACCAAAACCTAACAATATATAGTTCTGCATTATTAAAAAATGTTTATACCAATTTTTTTTTCTCTGAATATTGTAGACTAATAACATTTTTAAAATAAAATACTAAAAATGGAACTGAAATAAATTATACTGTGGCATAATTGAATTGATAATGTAAAAAAATATATATAAACGGATGTTGTAGTAATTGCAATATGCATAACGAAAATAAATATATAAAATCGTTTCACTAGCAAAAATTAATCTTTTAAATATAAATATACAAATCGTTTGCAATGGTATAAAAAATTAAATCATTTCTTATACTAAAATTTAAAAAAAAAAAATTAAAAAAATACTTCTCGTATCGTTCAAGCGCCAAAAACGCAAAGAATGAATTAAAAATTTCGCACAAAGATGCGGAAACGGAAAATGCCTTTTGGCAAGCAGTTCAGGTTCAAGTATTACCAATGGGGGAAAATGCGCCGACGTGATGCTGAGTGACCTGGTATTGAAGTGTACACGAATGTTTTGAAGAATGAAAGAGAAGAATGTGAGTGAAGATATCATCGGCTCGAATAGCACGATCATAATTAAGAAATTTAATGAGCCGCAGTTTACGAAAGAAGCGGATATTCAAACAAATCATTCAGATTCTACTAGCTATCGCAATACCAAAAGATAAAATGCCATATTTAATCAATAGTTTAACCCAAGTTGCACAGTGATGCACGATTGCATCATTTAATTTGTTAAAATAAGCAAATTTAAATAAGTTTTTTTTTTTTTTTTTTTTAGCTTAGAGCATGCAATTTTTTTAACTTATTTGAATCATGCCAAAAAGTAGAAAATTGGTCCTTATTATTAAAATACCTTTATTTTATTTTAAAAAAATGTTTCAATATGTATAAGAAGAGAAATAAAAAAATAGAACAAATAAAGAATTCAGAATCTTATAGTACTTTATAAATGCATAATTCATATATAATTTAAATGTCAAATTTCTAATAACTTGAAATATACGCTCATTATAAAAAGGTTTAATAAGGAAATTCTACATTAAGAAATTAGTTATTAAATTATTAAAATTAAATGAATATTTGAAAAATAAAATGAATGTAAGACAAAAAAATGTATAAATTTAATCGTTTATAAGTATATATATATATATATATATACAATGAGGTATGTCATTAAAGATACGGAAAAACTGGTGCAAACAAGTTTTATAATATGAATACTATCTTAACTTCATAAAATCTAATTAATTTAATTATGGTGCAAGGTTAGCTCTAAACGAGTAAAACTCCATTATGAGATATTCGAATGGACCTTTTTTGAAGGACAGAGGACACAAAAAAGATTAAAAGATTTATAACTATTTTTTAAGTGAAATTTTCCCCAAAGGACAGCAAGTCAGGAAAAATTGCGAAGAAAATTAATGAATAATCCGTGTAGACGTACTTTTTCATTTTAATATCATTGTGTTAGTTTTCCACGAGTATTAGATTATGGGCATGTTTTGATATGCTCTTATTCATCAACATGATGCAAAAGAGGAACGTATCACACTTACATATACCTTTCAATTTACAATTCCCGCATGTCTTTGAAATCTATGAAAGATTGAAAAATGCTGAAGATATCGAGTTAATGTATACTGCAGGAAAAAGAAAGCAAGATTAGCGAATATAAAGCTTTGGGCGATCCAAGAAATATAAAAAGATTTATTTATTATTTACACTTATGTCCGTTTCAAACTTATACTGGAACCATTTTAGAATGCATTCGGGAATTTGAATAGTCATTTCACACAGAGAAAAAGTGCACTCGAAAACATTCCCATTATAAAACACGTTAAC
This sequence comes from Argiope bruennichi, assembly GCF_947563725.1. Classification (NCBI taxonomy): domain Eukaryota; kingdom Metazoa; phylum Arthropoda; class Arachnida; order Araneae; family Araneidae; genus Argiope; species Argiope bruennichi. Next base: position 138,191,849 of record NC_079151.1, on the reverse strand, counting down.
AAGAGAAAAAAAAAAAAAATGAAAAGTAAATATTTTCAGAATTGCCAGCATCTGCTGGGGACTTTTCAAGTCGTTGCACGCTTGAACAAATGGAGTCATATTTGTGGTTTTGAAACAACCAAGAATAAAAATGATTACTGACTAATCAAGTCATTTTTTTTCTCTCTCTCTCTTCTGATACAGACGATTAAATTACACAAGAACCCAAACTCTGCGGAAAGATTTCACGTCTGCTAAGTTACACTTTACATTTTTTTAAAAAAACTTGCAGCAATATAAAATTCTATCGACCTTATTTTTAGATTTTTAAATTAATTTAAAAACTGTCAGAGCAACTCAAAAATGAATTTTTGAATATTAATTAGTCAAAAAAAGTCATGCTTTTCTTAAGAAATTGATTAAAAGTGTATGTTATCTATAAATGGGGGAAAAATTTCGTTGTATTATTCACTTCCTATCCAAAATCCCTTCTCTATGATTTTTTAAAAATTGTAACAAAGAAGTCATCTAATTAGATGTGAATCACAGATGTGAGTCAAATGGTTATCAGAGAAAGCCAATGTAAAAATTCTACAAGCTGTGTCATATTTTAGCAAAATTTCTCCACATTTAAGAGGAAAATATTCTTTAAAAGCATCTTTGTCGGGTTTTTTTTTAAATTGTAAAAGAGGTAATCTAATCAGATAGATGTAAATCGCAGATTTGAATCAGATAGTATCTTTTAGATGTCAAAAGATACAGGCATACCGTGATAGAAGTCAGATGGCATAGAACTTCTTTACGTTACTCATATTTACTATCTAATTAGATGACTACTATCCCTTCTCCACGTTTTTTTAATTGTAATAAAGAAGAGGCCATCTAATAAGATGTGAATCACAGGCGTGAGTCAGATGGTACCAGAGGAAGCCAGTGTAAAAACTCCACAAACTATGCCACACATATTTTAGCAAAATTTCGTCACATTTAAGAGGAAAATGTTCCCTGAAGGCTCCTTTGTCAACGAAAAACAAGTAATCATTGTTCTCTTTGTGTGGAATGTCTTTTTTTTTATTTGCCTTCATTTGATGAATGTTTAAAATATCCTAGGATATGTGTTGCTTAACAAGATGATAATCTGATAATACTTTTTAAGACTACTTGGAGTGGACTTTCGCAATTTAAACATATGTTACCCAGAAAAATTTCAAGTAAGGAATTCAAACATATGTAAAGATTTGCGCGCTATAAGCAGCTGTGCAATAGGGGACATTTAGCAATTACTTTAAAACATAATAAATTCGAATACAACATCCTTCCAAAATTATTACGTCGCAATTAGTCTAACGACATACTTTTATGAACCGTTAACGTAGAAATCCTAAAATCGAAAATGATTAATATTTTTCGACGGCATAGCTGTGCTCCATTCATCAAATTCATTACTTTAAATTTAGGAATCTCTTCATCAAAACAGTTGCAATATGGATTCAAAGACAGAGTTCAGAGACAACATTAGTAGTACCTACAGTATATAATCGTTTTTCTACTAAACAAAAGATATTAGAAAAAGGAAACAACAATTGTTTTATCTTAATTTAGTATTCTTTAACATTAAACATGTTTCGACATTCAATTTTGTCTGAATGTAAAAACTAATATTTTGAGTATATTCTAAAATCTAAGTTCTTTAAGGGGATATCTGAATAAAAACTTTTGTCTTTTCTATAAAGTTGTCTTCTACGACGGTTGTTACACTTCAAAAAACCATTACGTGTACATTTGCCAATAGTGACGAAGATATAGCCGTCGGTATTATCAGGCTGCGAATTTTCGGGCTAGAGGTTCGATTTAACCTATAACCTTCATAGACATGTGAGTGGAATGTGTCTGTACAAAATGTCTTTTGTTCCGAAAATATTATAAACCAATTGTAGCGGTTATATAACTACTAAATTCTCCTTTCATACAACAGATGGCGTTACTCTAATTAGCATCTCCCATGATCCTCCTTGGCGGTCATTATTAGATTGCATTCTAAGTGTCGTGTATTTTTCGTGTTCGTGTTTATTTTGTCTTGTGAAAAGTGAAACTTAGAAAGTAATTAAATAACTGTTCTTGAAACTCGTCTATTACTTTCATCTGCCTCGTAATGAAGTTATAAAGAGCTTCGTTGCTCTACAAAATATTTTTTTCCCCGATCAAAATTATCTATATATAGGAATAAATTATCTATATAGGGATAAATGAGGATAGATTTCACGTCTTTATCAATATTTTAAAAAAAATTATTTATTGGTATGTTTATTACTATGCCATAAAGACGAAAACAAAAAAGCAAAAAATTATAAGCGGATTTTCAAATCATATTTACAACTGATCATTTTAAAATAAATATTTTGTCACAAAAAAAAAATCACTGTTAAGCATTTTTTCTTTCAACAAAATTCTCTTAACATTCTATCAAATTTAAGACGAAGGAGGGGGGGAAAAAATCTTTATTGAAATTCATGACTTCGAGTTTTCATTATCAGCAGACATCTAGCAAACTGCAAGCGATCCTTCAATAGATATTTCAAAAACAAAATATCCTCTGACATTCATCCTACAGAAAACGGCGATTCTATCAACAAATTAGAATAACAGGTTTCATATGAATATCTATTTTAGTACACGAGTTCGTCAAAACAACGAAATTAATCGCAAATGTGAATATAGTCCAGGAGGACACGCTGATTAGAGAAAAACTGATTACGAATATTTGGCTGCGCTTCAATAGACACGACAATAAAAACAAGCCGATTCCGAAAAAAAAAAAAAAAAAAGTCATTCGTAAACATGCGGATGTAGTGTCACCTTCAGATGCAAAATCCTCGGAAAGCACAGAAAGGCGGATCACAAATTGACTGGAAGTAATTTTTGCCTCGTCGGATTACGCTTGCATAAGAACAGAAAAACAAATTTGCAATCAAAGTAGCTCATTGTTTATTAGTATACGACGGAAATAAATAAACAGCTAGTTAATAACTTTGTTTTCCCGGTTTAATGTATTTATCCAGCTATCTCAGATATTCATAGGTGGTGGGAAGTTAACGACGTAGGACCTCATTACGAACCTGCAAGTCCAAAACAAAATAGTATAATGACATTCAAAAATTTAAAGAAATCCAATTATTTAGTCATAAGTCTGATTCCTCAGTCTTTATACTAGTTACAATAATATTTATATAAAAAAAAAATATCGACACAACGTGCGTTTATAAAAACGCAAAGCCTAAAACAATGAAAGGTATTTTAATAATACCTTATGTAAATTTTATAATATATCTTGAGTACTGTTCATTCTCGGATTCGGAAATCCTCTGCATTTTTGCGCATGCGTCAGGAGTCATCTTTCAGTCTATCCTTGCTTAACCAGTTAATTGCGTTGGACATTTCTGTATATTGATCCAAATCTCATTTTGGTGCAGTCGATGCGTTTTTATCTAACGTGTCGATAGTCGTATTTTTATCTAATAAAAACGTAATCTTTTCTTTTTTTTTAAGATGTTCCGAAAAATCTACCAGGCAACCATTTGTATTGCGTTTGACGTGTATATGCAACATTGTTTGCTTTTAGAAAGGAGGAATTGAGGGCCTTTAAAAAATAAATCCCGCAATTAACTGGTTAAAGGAGTAGAAGCTTCAAAAAATGTTAGCTTTGGGATCCTGAAACGAAGAGTGTTTTTATAAATTTATTAAAATTATAGAAAACATTTCACGGGAGAAAAAATATCATTCGGAAAATATTTTTTTAATTTTAAAGGAGCATAAAAATGACTTTTGTGCAATAACACGCTTCCAAATGCACGAGAAGCATTATTATTAGTTAAACTTTAATTAAAAATGTAGTGAAAATTTTGAAAAGACCTTTCTTAGGATACACTTATCAAGATTTCCAAATTTGATAGTTTTACATCCAATGACCTAGATCAAAACTGCCTTGAAGGGCTGTTTTGAATAATTTTAGAATCACGCCTACCGCAACTTACAGACAACATCCATTTTGATAAGAAGTGCCATATTAAACTAAATTATGAAAGTCTTTAGAATCTATAATCGGAAGTGTTATGGAAGAAAATATAAGTTATTTCAAATTTCAAATAGGAGAATAACAAAAACAATAAATGTACTATCCATAAGTAAAAAGAACTAAAACAACGTCAAAAAAACTCGAAGGGCAAAAAATCACTCATCCCTTCCCCCGATTTCTCTTCGGAATCCGAAAAAAGTATTCAAGACCAAGGCCATAGGTACTAAGTAAGAGAAAATCCTCAAATGAAGTAAATTACAATAAATTAAGAACCTTCGTTAAAATCAAATGCTAGAATAGAATGACAATTGAAAAATTAAATTCCCAAAGAACACTTCCGGAAACAAAAACCAAACGATAAAAATCTGCCTCTTATTATCGCTATGGCGTATCGATAATCGGTGTACTTTACGGCATCTGACTCAATACACGTAAGCGACTGCGAATCTGATATGCAGACGCAAGAAATAAAATCCTTATTTTGAAAGGAGAAGAAAAAAAAAGGGGGGGGAATCGTTTGAGAATATGGCAGACTAAACACTGTTAAAAACAGTTTAAAATTCAGAATCAAACTCCTTAATCCATTCATCGTACTGTATGAGGCACGTCTCCTTATTAACTCAACATTAATGGTAACGCTAATTAAACTACTAAAAGAAGAACAAATTTACTCGTTGCCAGACCAGATGAATGCGAAATACCTCATCAGTAGCAAATGAATATGTTGTTTCGCCCCTTTTATTTACTCCGCGGGGTCGGGTAGCGGAGCTGCAGGAGAATGCAGCCGATTTAACCCACTTCATTTGGGTGAACTTGTTTTTGCTTTTTTAGCGAGCGAAGCGCCTTTCTTTTGAGGTCACTTGTTGGGTAGGATTGAGAGCACGGGGAGTGAGAGATCGTTTTCTATCCCCTTCGCGCGCGAGAAACGTCACCAGCTGCACGGAAACGGGTGGCAGACGATCTTTCAGTGAAGAGGTCCTGGTGTTTTATGAGGGAGAAAATTCGGCAACCCCAACTGTGACGATAAGCGAATGTTTCAACGCTGCTAGTGGCGGCTGATGGGAAGCACGCAATGAAAACTTCTCAGTAAAGCTAGTGTGTGTGACACACTCAGAAATTAACATGGCACACATAAACAAGTTATTTATTTATGCAAATAACAAAGATGGAAAATAATAAAAGTTTCGATGCAGAAACTGAATTTTGTTTCCGTTACATTCATTTTTCTATTTTTTCTATTCACACTTTATAGTATCTTGGCCAATAATACAGATCCGCGATGAAATCTCAAATGTTTCCATATTTACATTCGGTTTTGGGGCGATAAGGTCAGATTTGTTTGTCGTGAAAAAGCTCATGTCTATTAGGCTTCAGTCTCAAGATACCCTTTCAAAACGGCAATTTTTGATTACCTATCAGTCTTTCAATGAAGATAAAATAAATCATTCTTTTCAACCGCCAGTATCCATTGTTGTATTTCATTATTAGCAATTAAGCGATTTTTCCATCCTAATGATATATAGAAGCTTATCTACCGGGTAATAAGAACTCCACACAGATGAGTTCCCCCCCAAAAAATAGGGACATTTAATGTTTTCATTATACAGAATATCTGCATCAACTTGTATTACGTAGAGAAAACTAAATTTAGCCGTTAAAGTTAACTGTTTTTGACGTGTATACTCGTCATGGGAAAAGTACAAAACTTCGCGTCACGACGAGTTTATTAGTCAGGAGTAATAAGTAGTGACAATTTGCAGTTTGGATTACAATTTTAGTAAACATGCTAACATATTCGTAAATTTCAAGATATTTAAAATATGTTGAGGCCAAGTTGAAATCAAAGGAACAAATAAAAGATTATTATGCATTGTACCATGCTTCGCTCAATACTATTCTTAAACAGCAAATTAAAATAATAAATAAATTGTTTGTTTGTTTCTTTTCGTTCGTATGCAATATTATATATGTTAGTTTAAGTAACTAAATAAATGTGATTATTGAAATTTTTTTTTAAAAAAAAAGTCATTTCAATACAATATAATTTCATATTACACATATTCCGTGTTTGACGAGCATACTCGTCATCGCTAAATTTTTGTGACGCAATTTAGATATGCATTTTTCCGAAGAGGTCGAAATAGTTAACTGGTTAAGAAAAACGTTCAAGAAATTTTTTCGCACTTATTCAGTTAAGTTATAATTGTTAATAATAATAACGTTTACATTTTTTCGTATATTATAATTTAACTAATTAGTTTCAAATTTTAAAAGTTTATTCTACTATTTTAGAGCCGAGGCACACTTAACTAATTCCTGCACAGCAGCAGAAAAATTACTGTCCATCTGCGACGCTTATGAACGGTGACGGAAAACAAGCCATCAAAATTTTTCCCGAGTCGTATGTGTTTGCTCATCACGTATTTAATAAACAATTGGGTAACACGTGATTTGTTAATCGCAAGGTGGTCCATTTCGCTCTCTTTTATATTCGAACGAGCCTGACGCAACTCTTCCCCAGTTGCATCAAAGAAGCCGTGCGGTAAAGGAAATACGCAGAACCTAAAAATTACTCAGAAGTGGTTTGACTGGCGAATGGAAATGAGGCTGAAAGTAAAAACAATGACACAGCAGTGTTTCGAGGTGTGCATCTATTTCACCAACATTTGTAGATTATAAGACTTTTTTTTTTCACCGACAGCAAATTCTTTGTCGGTACTAGTGCTTTCTAGATTTCTACACAGTGTAGAATCAGCAACCCCCCCCCCACACACACACACTTAAACAGTGAACTGCAAGCGTAGAACTTCGCAGGCAAGGAAAAGTAAATACGGCAAAGATTCAAAGGAATATATATAAGACTGGCATTAATTTATAAAACGAATTTTTTCCTCCTCTTCAGTAGTGAATGTGGATGTTTGTGTGTGTATTAATTTCTAATTCATCAAAGCTCTAAAAATAATTTCCTAATTTTTAATTTCTGAATACCGCAGGTTATATTTTTTCCGTAAAGCCAAAACGCCGTGATAGCAAATTCCTTTCAAAAATTATATTAGCTCAAAGTACTTTCTAACGGTCCTTCATTCCTGGTTTTTACCTTCTAATTCAATCCGTTGCACTGCTCTTGCCATGACTTGGACAAAGAAATCTTGATAAAAGATTTTTTTTTTAAATGACTATTTCCTTGAAATTATGGGGGCATAAAATCGTTACAGAACTCTACTATTGTTTATCACAGTATGTTTGATACATATACAATTTTAAAAAAAAATCCAAATGAATATTTCATTTTAACTCTATGAACGATCTTACTTTTTTCTTTTTTATCATAAGAACTATAAAACTTACAACTTCAAAATGTAAAACAAAGTAAATACTGTACATAATATTTATTATTTATGCTATATAAAATCTGTTTTGTTTGCATTTCTTCAAGTCAGTTAAAAGTTCACCTTCTGGACGGAATATTTTCTTACATCCAGATATGATAAATATTCGTAATTAAGAACTTTTGTAAATAATATGCTAAATCAAGGCCACTGCCTACATTTATGACCTCTTTTGAAAGTGGAAAAAAATTCACTAGCAATCTCCATTTCATCCAAAAAAGAAAGAGAATGTAGCAGCCATCATGATGAATAGGCATTTAAAAACCTACTCGCTTAGTGAGTAGTTTTTAAAAATTAGCTACTTTTTCTGCAGCTGAATTTCACACTGAAATTGAAAGACGATACTACGAAAATTTTGCAATTCTTAATTTAACAAGTTCCAGATTACCATAATTAAAAATGTAAGGTATAACTGTAAATGAACTCATTTATTTCATTTTGAAAAGAAAAAGAAACAGGTTTGATTTAATATTTTCCATACATTAATGTAAATTAAAATTTCCAAGTGGTTGATCCAATACAAGAAAACTGATTAAAGCAATTATCTAAAAATAAAAAATTTTTATTTTACAGTATTAGTGAAGTGATTTTGTGTTACGTAAGTGAGTCGCAGACAATTACGTAATCAACTCATTTATTTGCCATGTAAATGAATTAATATGTAAACGATTTGAATATATATTTTAGAAATTTCGATGTATGTTTACTAAGCTATAAATGGACAGATTCGGGATTTTGAGTAAAGGAATTTTGTGTCATTTTAACAAAAGATAGCCCTAGAAATATGTAATAATTTCTAACATTAAAGAGTCGATTTTTTGCGAAAATATGAAAGGTTTATTTATTTATTTAATATTCTTAATGCTTGAACAGTTTTTTTTTTATAAAATCGTTTGGATTTTTTTTTCTAAGTTTCTTTTTTGAGAAGCTATACTGACTTTTACATTTGCAAATGCACACATTTCAATGCTATTTTAAATGTTTGAATGCCATTTCCTCAGATTCTAATTTTTGGTAGAAATTTTTTTATGGAAAATCTCACATAAAAATCAAACGCAAAAATTTTATTATTTGAACCCAATATTTAATGAGAGAATACAGCTTACTTTTAAATTCAGGAATTAGATAATATATTTCTTAAGGAGACAATGGACTTTAAAATAAGAACAATAAAAATGGACTAAAACGTGCAATTTTATTTTTTTGTCACCAAAATATATGTTTATATTAAAAATAAATATTTAAAGGTAAAGAAGAAAAAAAAAGTACATCTTAATGACTTTTCTCAAAATGATATTGTAATTAGGTTTAAATATCTTTGAAATGTTCCAAGTGTCTTAATTTTTGAAGAAATTAAATGAAATTGATAATGATTTCGGTTAAACATTAAATGAAAATGAGGGTAATGCATTTTAGGTTTCGAGTTTTTTTTTTTTTTTTTTTTTTTTTTAGCTCGTTAAAAGTCAATTTTAGTTCAGAAGAACATAAAATTTCTATAAAAATTCAGTAAGTATGCATAAAAATATTTCTAAAAAATTGGTATTTAATTAGAATTACAAAATCATACACAGTTTTGTTCCAAATAAATTTACATTGGCAGTAAAAGAAATAGAAAAAAATTAAAAATTAAGCCGCTTAAAATATTTTTTAAATTATATATCTTTCAATTTTTTTTAAATAATATATATTTTGTTTTGAGTTGTTTTTTTAAGGAATTTGACGTATTTATATTCTAATACATATGCATAAAAAACCCTGACTGAATAATTCCCGTAATTGTCTTATACAGTCTACTGTCCCCTTAAGCTATCTGCAAAATTTTAATAAAATCATTTGATAAACTTATAAACTCCAAATTTTATGTTCCTCCTTAGTTTATTTAAAAAAAAAAAAAAAAAAAAAAAACCTTGGCATTTTCCTTATATATTTTAATTTTATACATGTTTTTTTCAATTTTTCTTACGCACAACTTCTTAAATATAACTAATTTTAGAGCATTTCTTTAAAAAAAAAATGCATCCCGAAAGTATTCACAATTACCTTAAATCTAAATAAACCTGAAAAAAAAAAAGAATTTTCTAATGTTTCTTTACATAATGTTGCTTTTTGACTCATAACCTACGACTTTTCCTTTCCAAAATAACATCATTAAAAAAAGGCATATTTTTCTATTAGAAAAAAAAAATGTTTTTCGAGAATAATAACAATTTTCGTGTAACATTTCGTCAATATTTTTATCCTATTACAACTCGAACAAAACAGTCGCCTCAAACGGCAAGGTCACCTCCCCAGTTCTTCGTCAACAAGCGGCCAAATGATGAAATTTCACTTTTACATAAGTCCTTTCACCCAAGGCGATTATCGTAACGGAGAGGCTCGCCGACACACCAGGTGACGGAGTGACCTTGAGGGCAGGGACATTCGATAAAGAGTTCAACAGTTTCTCCCGCTAAAATGAAGAAACGGCATCGGGCCATTGTTCTTGGCGGCAAACCAAGAAACCTCGAGTACCCTCAGAAAGGATTTTTACCTTCAAATGAATTCATGATGAAAGCAGGTTCGATTTGTAGAACATAATGAGTGGCTTTGAACTCTAGCTTCATATAACAATATGTAATAAAAGTTTCAACAAAAATTCCACATATAAAATTTTATTTTCAGAAACTTTTATTGCGCATAATTATATTCAAAGTTTAAATTTGCATTCATAAAATTTCGAGGAAAATTGTTTTATTTTAAAGAATTAAAATTATTTTAAAAAATCTATAAATTTAATCTAAAAAGATCATTTTTTTCTTATTTACTATAAATATAAGCGTTTGAATCCGAGGTAAAGGGAAAAAAATAGAGATAAATTTAAAAGTAAAATTCAATGAAAAAGCGGGATTTAAACTTTTCAAATAATTGCTAAATAGTTTTGGAATTACGTCTTAAAAACTAAAATTTAGCATATGAAATGGCTCGATCTTCAGATGTTTTTATCGGTATTTCACTGATCAAAAGATGTAAATTGGCAGAGCTTTATCTGGAATAATTTAAAACCCTTGAATTATAGATATTATAGATAAGCTATAAGTATTTCGCAAACGTCAAAATCTCGACCTCAAATCTTATGTTTAGAGAAAATTTATATAAAAAAAATTTAAATGCAACAATACTTCCAAACGTTTATAATTTATGCTGGACAAAAGAAAATAAATTTAAGATTTAAAATTTATATATGGTAAAGTAATTTTAAGTACTGGGTTTAACCCTTTCACAATACTAAAAGAAACCTTTTCACCTATTTTAAGATTGATGATTGTCGTATTTCAATAGAATGTATAGAAAATTTATTTCATAGTTTTCTATTATTTTAATTAAAATTTTGTTATAATAAACCATCAAATAAAAGATATTGTATAATAACTATAATTTGAGTCACCTTTATATAGTTCACTGGTAAAAATATTTGACGTAAAATTACAAAAAACCTAAATGTTATGTATTTTTTTTATTTATTTATTTTACGTCTAAAACTAAAATAAACAATCACATACTAATATTTACTCTTAGCAACCTTATAATTTTGTTAAGGTTAAAAATTAACTTTCCCTTAAAAACTTTTAAAATATTTGATTTTTTTTAAAAAAAATAATTGCTTCAGAATGTTTTTCTCAACCTTGGATTCGGAAAAAAATTCACGATTAAAAATTATTCGCCAACTTTTGAGAGCATGATTTAGGGATACAGCAGACGCAATGAATAACCTTGAAGACAGTACATAGATAAAGAGTTCAATTTATCCTGTAAAAAAACTGATGATACGACACACAGCCAAAAACACCGATCATTGTTCTTGGCTGTTCATCAAAAAGCAAGAGATCTGGCGTCTTCGTAAGTTATTTTACCTTCAAATTAATTTGATTATACAATATGATTATAAACTTCCCAAAACAAATTGCGAATGCATACTTTCCGTGATATTATTTTCAAGACCATTTTTGAACTTGAAATTTTCCATCGAGATTTAGGATGATTATAAAAATTAAATGTCACCTTTATATTTTACAAATATTTATTTATTATTTTTCTGTATATATTTATTATTTATTTATTTATAAATATTTATTATTTTTTACAAAAATTCAATATATAAAGGAAGTTTAGTTTAGTTATATTAACGTCCCGTTTCAAAGCAACACTAGGGCTGTTTTGGGGCGGACCTCGTAATTTTAAACCTCGACCAGATGACGAGGACAACATCTGAGCTGGCTAACCCCTCTCCAAACTTCCACACCACACTAGCGGGAGGACGTTTGGCCCCGACGGATTTAACGGCTTACATAACTGTTCTTCGGTGGAATCGAGTCTCGAACCTGAATACCTTCCGGTTCCGAAACCTTACGCCCGGGCCACCGCGGCCCCAATACATAGAGGAAAAGAATTAAGAAAATTAACAAATTGCTTCATCTATTATTTGATTAGTATAAAAGGAGAAATAAAACCCATTAAAACATAGGGTCTTTTCTTATTTACTAAGATTTAAAAAAAATTATGATGGTTGCTTTCAATTTAACAATCTTTTAAAACAATTTATTTATCAAAAATATTCTGCCTACTATGATAATTTGCTATAGGACATTTTGCAAATGGCAAAAAGAAAAATCCAGAAAAAGCAGAAAAAGAAATCGCGACCTTTTTCAATAAAACTGGAATCCGAGTCTTTTCCATGCTATTCCTGATCGATAGATACCCTGTCGTACCAGCAAGGTTCGCGACTTGACCTTGAGGATCAACAGTTTCTACCGTAAAAATGACAAAGCCAGAGAAGAAATCATTGTTCTTGGCCGCCCATCAAAACCTCCGCGTCCTCCAGGAGATCTTTTACCTTCAAATGAATTCGTTTATGCAAGAGCTCATTGGGAATTATTAAACGTCGTTTCCCCGCAGTGCTGGGAGGTTGAACAACACCAGAACGGTGCGCAAATGCCACGCATGACTGCCGATGAAACATCTGTTGCAAAACTTCATGATTCGGGAAACAGAATGCACAGTTAACGATGTAGAAATGAAGTTCGGCAGGGTCTGGAAGCGAAGGATATTTGATGCTTCGGTTAAATCAGAAGTGGAAATAGTTTCAAATTGCGTAATAAAATTAAAAGAAAAAAAAACATTCTTCTGCTATCTCCTACTGCTTTTCTATAATCTATTATAAAAGAAGCTACATTAAAAAAAAAAAAAAAACTGAATTTTCGGATTTTTTTTATTTATGAAATTTGAAGAACTATAACACACATCCAAGTATTTCGTATTTGAGATAATTAAAGGGGGGGGGGCGATGTTTCAAGAAATCTAAATTTATGAACAGTGTTCCATTTACCCACTAATTTATATAAAGGAACCTGGCATTAAAATCTAAATACAGATTTTTGTAAAAGTTAACACGCTTCTTTGAACATTGATTTTTCTAGTGAGCATAAAAAAACATTTTGTTAAAACGAGTGTTTTTATTCTAATTTTTTTTAGAGCTATTCTTCCAAATAATATGTTATGACATCGGAACTCTACTTTCGTTTTGAAATCAGTTTATTTTTGCACAACACAAGACAGAGTTTCATGAGGCTATTTATATAACGATGATAGAAACTTGGCAGAATATTTACAGATGAAGTAGAAAAGTGATCAAATCATCCGTACACCAAAGAGATGAAATAACGTAACGTACAAAATTCTATCCTTAAAACAAAGACAGCAAATTCTACTTAAATCAAAACCGGGTTGCCAGATTTCAAGCTGGAATATGATGCAACGCAACCTCTAAAATAAAAATAAACAGGAAATAAAATAACTTATTAGGAGTGGCAACATAACATGTGAATTTATTTATGCAGCCCTATATCCATATGATTCTGGGATGACAGCCTTTGTAGCTAAAAATCCCTAAATCCCCTTTTTCGAACAAACAAACCATATAATTCACAATAACAGAGACGATGAACAAATTTTTTTGTTTTAAAACATCATAAGCACAGCTCTGAAAAAAAAAAAAATCGTTAAAAAACACTTTTTTTTAAAAAAAATTCAATTATACTAGTAACTCAAAATTATTAAGAAAAAATATCTTGATTTAAAACTTTTTATTTAAATAGTTTTTAATGCGCATAAATTATCATTCATATCCTGTGTGTGTGTGTGTGGTACATTGAAAAACATTTCGCAATATAGCATCCATTTCTATTTTCTTTCTCTAAGAAAAATGAAAGTTTGATGTCTGGATATTTAAAAAAACATGTTTCAATCTTTTAAAAAAAAAAAAAGATTGTAAAAACACCGACAGCGAATCCATCAATTAATTTCCATATTACGAAATTAATAAAACTGGAATCTCCTTCCAATTTTTTTTAATGAATAAATAAATTGATTCAATTAAATTCTTTTTTATTTAACATATATTTAAGCTTTGTTTTCTCACTTACATGCACACACTTGCGGTCAGGAAAGAATCTTTTCTTTTTTTCCCTTCCCCCAAATGCTATAAAGTCAGTTGCGAGTAAGAAAAATAAAATCTTAAACATGATCTATGTCCAGGAAGACACCCTTTAGCTCTAAACCAGCCGACAAGTCAACTTTCTCTTTCACAGGAATCGGAGATCCTTCGAACGCTTTCGTTTTCTTTTCCTCCAAACTTCTGCATTCATTTCCGAACCGATTCTTCCAAGCAGACAGAGGAATCAACGAAAAGAGGAAGCAGGTGTGGATATATTTGAGAAAGGATCTTCAATGTGAATTAGGAAGAAAAAAAAAAAAAAGAAATCTCCAGCTGTCAGTCAATTTTAACGTTAAACTTCATTAAGAAATATTCAAAAAAAAAAAGCATTCAAGGGGTGGAAAAATCAAACTTATACACAATCATTCATTTATTCGCCAAAATGAAGAAAAATTGCACATGGAAAATTCTATCACATGTTCAAGCAATTAAAATTAGATATAAGAGAAAGAATTCCCAGTTGTTATGGCATTTGAGCCAAGACAATCAAAATTATGACTAACTGTTATATTGCTAAATAAACCTTGAAAAGTTCTGAAATCATATCTTCATTTTCAAATTCTGAAGGAAATTTCTTTCAGCAAAAAATGATAAGTAGTTATGCTCTCTACTTTCTGTTCTAAACATAAATAATAAAATTAACACTTTAACTTCTTAAATACTATGAACTAGCATTCATAAATAGAAGCAGACAATTTCTTTAGTTTCAAGGAAGAAATTATGAATTCAAAATAATTGAAAAGAAGATATGAAAATTTTTTGAAAGACAGTAAAACGAAAATTCTTCAAAAGATGTTTTAATAAATTTGCTTCTAAATTTCTTCATTCTAAAATACTATGCGAAAAGTAATTAAAATTAAAAAAGGAAAAGAAATGAAATAGCATTGGATTTTTTTCGTTAGAATAAAAATTTAAAACTGGAATGAAAAGGAAATATTAAAAGAGAATAAATATTATCTTTGAAAATAATAACATTAACAGTTTCAACTAATTTTAAAATAATTTTAATAAGCCAATTTTAAAATAAAACTAAATACTTTCAAAATTGCAAAAAAGTAGTTCACTTTTAAAAATGGATTTTTTTTTATCTCTTAGTTAATGATTCATCACACACTTTTTCTCCATCAGTTTTATGTGCATTGGAAATTGCACATATACACGAAAGAAAATTTTAAGTAGAATTTGGGTTGGTAATTATCTTTCCAAACCAAAATTTGCCTGCAGTTTTTGGCATTTGAAAAACAGCACTAACATAATTAAAATACAAAAACATTGAATTATTGTTTTTTTAATTAACTATTCTGCAAATAAAGTTTTTTTTTAAAGTTAAATCCTATCATAAAAAAATTAATACTAAATAACAAAATTGTGATATTAATTGAACTTTTAAGTCATTCAAAGCCATAGGAGCCAACAGATAACAAAATTTGTTAGTTTAAAAATCTAATTTGGCAAGTTCAATTTTTGTACCATATTTTAAATTGATAAGAATAAACGTATTTACACAAAACAAAGTTTCATTTGATGTTTCAAGAATAGTTAACAAGTTTCATTTTGCCGATTTCCCTAATGGCATTATTTATAAGATATTTAATAAAATATTAAATAAATTATCCAAAAAATGTCACAAAAATAATTAACATACAAAAAAATAACTTCAAACAATTATAAGTGCTTAACATCAAGCACACACAAAAAAATGAATAATGGGATAAATATTAATATATTACAAATTTTTTTAAAAAATTTTAATGCATTGGTGTCTTAAATTTAGCTACACGTAATGACAGAATTGCATTCTATTTTTAAATCCATCTTTGAATTCATTAATTCTTTAATGACTTTTTTTTTTTCCTAATTTATGAACATTGAGTCTTTGATATTCTCATTAATACAATTCTACAAAAAAAAAAAAAATCCTTAACAAAAAGTGTTTCCCAGTGAGCCTGATTATAATTGTTACAGGGAAAAGGAAAAAATTTAAAACAGTTGATATATAAATGAAAATGCAAACATGATAAAATATATTAAAACTAAGTAAAAATTTTGGAGGATGTTTACTAATCCTAATCTACTCTCTTTGAATGGTTTTGAGATACAGAATGTATAAATATGTAAATTTTGTCTGAAAGCTCTTAACCAAAATTCAAACTTAAGATGATAATGTTACTTTGCATTAAACAATCTACAGAAATTTAGTTGGAATAATGACTTTCTTATTTATATTTGACATAAAAACATTACTGATTGTACACATGTTGTTTAATAAAATGCAGAACTTCATAAAATAATAAATTGTGCCAGATATACACTGGGAAGTAAAATAAATGTGATTCATTATATTAAAATGAATAAATTTATCAAAAAAAAAAAATGTTTGCGATAGTAAAAATATTGCAGAATTTTTACATAAAAGAAAATTAATTGATCTTTAGAATGATAAAATTCGATTTTAAAAATGCTGAAATCCATACAATGTATCGTGTCTGATTATGCAAGAACAAAATTTCAGCACATTCTACTAAAACAGTGATTATGTCAGATGCATAAATAGGAATGCGATTTCTCGCCTTTTAAAAATCCCATTCATTGGGTGCTTATCTATTACTTCTTTATTAATAAAAAATCTACTGATCCTACATGCAAACATAGGTATAAAATATAATTTCTTGGGAAATGTAAGTAGATTTACTCAAAAAGTAGTGTTTAATATAAACTTTTGTGAGCAGAACATCCATACTAGCTAGTACCAAGGAAATGAAAAAATTTTTGAAATAAATAAAAGAAGTTAATCTAAAATATTCTTCTTTTAGAACATATAAGCCTATAATATTTATCTTTGAGAAACAAAACAAAAAAAAATATAAATATAAATTAGTTATTCTAAAATATGCCATGCTTATAAAACAAAACAAAGAACATTTTAGCAAACATCAAGGGTGTGTCCCCAAAGTCTAAAATATAGTAAATTATCTTATGTGGTTCAAGACAAGGAAATTCTTTTCAAAAAATGGAGAATTTTTTTATTTTAATAAAAAGGAAAAACCTGCATTATTGAAGCATGAAACTGAAGGCTTTTATAAAGGTGAAAACTACAGACCAATTGTCTTAAAGCTTTAATTAATAAAAGATCCTTCATACTCAGAACTTTTGAAGGAGAGAATATAAAGAAAAAAATACTTCAGCTTGTTTTTTTAACTAAAAATTATTATTCTAGGATTATTTTCAGATTTCATTTCAATCTTTTAAATAAAAACTGCTTTCTTTCTACTAGCCCCCCCCCCTTTTCCCCTCTAATCTATATCTCATCTTTTTCATTAAATATAGCATATAAAAACGCAACCCATTACACATTTTATCAAAAAGAAGTGAAGGGAACGGAATTTTCAAAAGGTTTCTTGTAGATCAGTGCCAAGATTAGCACTTGTTTTGTAATGTACTGCTTGAAATAAATTCAGAAGAGAGGGGCGACTTCTAGTATTTGTTGCAAAAGCAAGCAAAGCATCAATCAAATGTTTTAAAGAACTACACAATTACAAAAATAAGTTTTTGTTAATAATATATAAGTTTTCACATAAATTAATGATTAAAATTAAAATTCTTTTAAAGAAACAGCTAAAGAATATATTATACAAACAGGTATTGTACCAGTAATCCCCCTTTCTACTTTTCTAACCATCTGAAACAATGTACTTTTAAAACAATAGAAATTAAAGACTGTAAAAAGAATTAAAAAAATCGGAAACTAAGTATCATTTCTAAAAATTTTCATGAGAAATATAATTTTTTAGAAATATAACCAGGAAAAATAATACTTAAAGATTGGAAATCATATATATCACTTCAGAAGAAATAAACAATCATAATTTTTAATCTTGCGACTGATCAGCAGGATAGTAAACATAAGATATAAAACTTGTTGATGGAAATCTGATTGAAATTGTTTTTTAATTTACGCTACAAAATAAAGAATCAAAGGATATATGTTATTTTTAATTATTTAAACTTTTAAATAAATGTGATCAAAATTCTTAAGTTAGTTGAAACTGCATTAAACAATTCTATTGAATTACTTTACTATGTGATAACATTTTCACTTAACAAGTTATGAATAATTATTTTATTTATTTCTTTATTTATATGCCTTTACCTGCATTCTCTCTTCTAATAAATCTTAAGTTTTTATAAAACTTTTTTCGTATTTTTCAACAATTTCGAACAAAACACCTCCAAGTTTTAGAATCAATGCATTACTTTGTTCTTCAGATTTTTTATTTGAAAAGGAGGAGCTAAATATTCTTTTATAATAATGTATATATTTACTTATAAGTTTGGTGATTTAAATTTAAATATTGGTGATTTAAATTTAAAATATTATTTGTAGAAGCTTCATTAAAATGTCCTTCTCATTAAAAACTAATATACTATAAATTTCAATGAATGGGTTTCTTTTTTGAAAAAAATCTGATTTAAAGATAAAAAAAAAGCTTTTTTTTATAAACAAAAGTGGAAGGGAACATTCTTTTTTTAATATTTTATTTAGCACATTTTATAACAATTTAACCAGAGAAGTAATTTTAACAAAACATTAATCATAACTCTATATTGTTTTCATAAAAAAGCTAGAAAACATTGCCACCTGAGACAATTTTTTATCTTTAAATAAATGTGAAACAGCATTAATTATATATGAATGAAATTTTTAGAGAATGACAACAATCGACGAAAAAGCTTACGTTTCTATAATAATAAAACTATCTAACATTTTCTGTAATCCTGAAATGAAATATAGACACTCAAGTAAGTATTGATTTGGACTATATGAGATAGAGCAACTATATGGTGCACACATCTCTGAAAGCTATTAAATAAAAAGTAAATGCGATTATTCAATGATTAATTTGCAATTCACTCATATTTTGAACAATTTCTATGAACAGAAACAATATTTTTAGAAAATTTCAAAGCACATATTTAAGCTTGTATTATATGTGTGTTAAAGTTATTTTTTAAAAAATTAAAAATCTTTGAAAATAAATTTCAAAAGTTAACATTTCATATCATAATATTGATCTGTTTTGTTTTTTTTTAATTGCATTACAAGTAATATAGTAGCATTTTTTCCCCAAAGTTTTTTAAAAAAGTAAAATTTAAACAAACAGATTTTATAAATCCTGCTAAAAAATTAATTTATAAATTATACAGAAAATAAACTTCCTAGAAGAGAAAATTATCTCAATGTTCCACTATCTAATGATGAAACATTTCACCAGATCTTTCTAATTAGGTCAGTGCTATGATAGGTCAACCTCATTTGCAAGCATGATCTTGAATCAAAATACCAGCACAGTTTCAGTTAAAAGGTTAAATGAAATAAATATTTGATTTCAGAATAAAAATACAAAAAGTAAAAAAAAAAAAAAAAGAAGTTTTAGAATAACATTATATAAAATATTACCTACATTTCATATATGTTAGTAAAAAAAAAGGATAGAAACCTTTAAATTCAAATTATTTTAATAAAGTGAATCAATGCCAAATGAGTTCTCAAGAACACATTTTTCTTGCAAGGCTCAGTTTTGAAATTATTTTCATCACTTCGTTTTTATTGTTAGATCTCTGAGAAAATTACTCATTTTTTTATTGTTAATGAGAAACAATTAAACATCACTTCCCAAATTTATCACGAGTTTTGGATGTTAGGTAATTAGTTTTATAATTTAAAAGTATTACACATTTTTTAATTTAATACTTTGATTTTTTAAATTGCCTCTGATAAATATTGAAATCCATCACAAATATTAACACAAAAAAGACTGATATCTCAACAATAACCAAAATATTATGGCTTATTTTGAAAATCATACTAATAATCATTAATACATATGACCCACTTTTATAGAAAATTTTCTGCATATTTATATACAGATAAAATATAACTCTTAATAAAGGTTTTTTTTTTCTTTCTTATGTAGCTTCATAAATAGGGCATTTACATAGCTTTAAAATTCATTACAAGTGAGAGATTTCTATTAATAGATGAAAAATAATTCCTAATTTTAAAAAAAATAAAATTTTTTAGACAAGCCAATATTTGTCCAATTATTTTTTACAATAAAATAACCTTGAGCAACTTTTATATAGCTATTTTATGCATATGTAAAATGAAAATGTATGATTAAAATCAATTTTACTGACATTTAATAAGAAATGAATCCAAAGATTTATAATAATGTGTATGTGTAGCTTAAATAAAATGCATTATTTATTTATTCTGCAATTTTTAGGCCCCTTTATTTAGAAATATTAAAGAAAGAAAACAACCTTTTTATCTAATAATAATTTTAAAAAATTTTAAGATGCATTATTGTAGATTTTAAACAAAAGTCAACTATTCTAAACATATTTATTCCCTTTGATGTCCCAAATCTTATGAAAAATTATTTATGCTTAGGTAGAAAATAATAACTGGATTGTCTCATTTGATAAAAAATAAATAAAAAACTGGTTCACAAAGATTTACTTTAAAAAAAAAAAAAAAAACATTAACCTCACCTACTGTTATTCATTTTTTTTTTTTAATAAAAAGAGCAAAATGTTTTACCCAAACTTTAAACAACAAAATGCAGAATTGCAAAGCATTTCTCGGCAATTAAGTTTTCCAATAAATTACGAAAAAAAAAAATTTCAAGCTGCAGACTAAAATTATAGTATAGCTAATTAAAAATTTAAAAAAGAAAGAAATTTTGCGCAGAAAATCTCTCAGATCTATGCCCGAATATTTTTTACTAAAAATTCTTATTTAAAAAAAAAAAAAAAAGTCTGGAGAAATCGTCACGATTTAATTGCAAAAAATACGCAAAGAATAGTAATATTACTTCTGCATCAATATTTATATTTCAAAAAACAAGAAAACAGTTTTTAATTTTATGCAAATCTTAAATTATAATGTGTGCATTTCTGCAGTTAAAGTTTCCTGTTTATCCCCCTTCCTGAGCAACTTTTAACCGAGCAAAACCATCCCACGAATCATACTTCCTGGTATATTTCTGCTTGGCACTTTGCCATGTGAAGGAAAAAATATTTTGATTTTTAATAGGGAACTTTCGAGATTATAGTGTGTACTAAAAGTTAAACAGAACAAGATTATGATCCCAAAATAATTTTCTCATTTTTCAAAACCGACCGAAGCATACAACTACGCCACAGAAATGTGACCTCAATTCTGTTCATGTGAAGTTCAATAAAAGACGGAACACGAAATAAACAAAATGACAATACCTGGTTGAACCATAGCGTATTCCACTATATTCTTATATTATAATAATTCCACATAGGTAGTCACTAAATGTATCTTTTAATCCTGAGTGTTCACGGAAGTGTAGTAACAAATAACTATACGATTTTTTTTTCACCACAATTCTTTTGCCACGTAAACTTCAAGTTTAAAAAGATCACAAGATATAATTTTTGACTTTCTTTAAAGAGTTACGTTAAATTCCAAGGCACCATATTGATTAAACAACCGATATCAATCCGTAAATTTTTAAGCGGCTTTGGTTACAAGTATGTTATTTCAGTAATTCCGAGAGTAACATGAACGACAAGCCGCGTAATTTTCAGACTGAACTAGATTACGAGAGTCAGCTGGTCGCAAGAAACCAGAAGGCACCTTTGACCAATGAGAGGATCGCTTTAGGGTTGTTTTCGGAGACGAGCCAAAATGGCGCCAACTGTTGGAAATAGCGCCAAACGAAAACTTCACGTGAACAAGCAATCTTTCTCTGAAAACAAATCGATCGTTTGGTGCAAGAAATAAATAATAAAGAGAAAGGATTTTTCGGTTTCAGTTTCAATGCTTGTTTTTCAAAAATCCGCACACAGAAGTTTTCGAAACACAAACAAGGTTAGCAGCACGCGTAAATGTTATTCTCTTGCTGAACGTTGGAAGACGTGCTATTTTGTGTTTGTGGTTAGGATTAGCTCTCTTTGTGTCAGGTCGGCATATTCTAGTTATCTTTTAGGCAGACATTCTAGTCGTTATGGGTGTTTTCTATTAGAATAAAACACTATTGCGGTGAGAATTTGTTAACTAATTTCGATACATTACCATTTTTGATTGACAAAATATTCTACAGAAATTTAAGGAAGACCGAGGATTCTTTTATGAAACATAATAAACATTTGTCAGAGTTAAGCGTTACGTACGTTATTCTAAGCTTCTATTCTACGAATCTCCTTTCTTAATTCGCGTGAGAGTTTTACCTTAAATTCAGTTCAGCCTTAGAGTGAACAAAGAGAAAATCTTCAAGAGTGAAAAAGAAATGCAGCTAGATAAAACAAAAATTATACCACAAAATAAACTGAAAGCCTTAGCTTTTGTTTTGCTGTAAATGAACACGTATTTTTTAGTACATTGTAAACAAATTTGTAAATTACAAGCATATTACAAACATATTTTTAAAGACAAATTCCTTTAATAGTTGAACCTTTTAGAATCTACCTTAACCCTAGCAATCAGTTATATCAACGGTTTTTAGAAAGAAAATGATGGACATTTACTATGTATTTCAATAAATCAACCTTTCTATACATGTATTTTTTTTTTCTTCAGAAATCTTCCAATTTTCATATCTAGAAAGTTCGATTGTATATCCCAAGTTTAATTTGGCAAAATCATCGCATTTTTAAGTCATGTACACAGTCAGAGAGAACACTTCTTTTTGATTCTTTTCCTCCAAAATTCGACAGAGATCTACAGTTTAGTACAAAGACCTGAGTCGTGTCCAATTTCTTTTCAATTCAGTGAAATCTCAAACAAAGAGGTTCATTGAAATATCGAGGTTAAATTTTTGACGTTTATAAAAGATTTTTTTTTTTTTTTTTTTGTATACATCGAACAAAAGAAAATAAGAATACAAATCCACAGATTATTTTTAAAAAATCTGAATTTAATTACGCGAACACAAAGCACTTTTGGATCAATCAGAAAATGCAAAATCATCAAAAGGTTCATTTAAAAAGTATATTATTTATAGCAATGAATTTCGAAAGCCATTACAACACATATTTAAGTTCATATTGTTCATCCAGCTGTGTTGCAAGTAAGTAAGTTGCTTATGTAGACTTTTTTTTATCAAGAAGTATAATGAAAATATTCAAAAACGAACAGAATACTTTTGGTAAGGAAAAGAAAACACAAGTGCAGATAAATCTTTTGAATACTTGGAAAGCCGAAATAATTAATGATGAAAGCAAATTTAAATGATTTGAATCTGATAGGAAGGACTGAAATTTGGTCTCGCAATAAAGTCAACATACATTGGTTTCTCAAATTGTAGTTCAGCCATCAATTCACAATGAAGAAAATGCTAAATTGTTGCGATGAGTCGGCTTTCAATGATAAGTCTCTGAACACATTAATATGGGTGAATATATTCCATAAACTTATTTGCACAGAATTAAAATTATCTAGAAAATGATGCTCAATTTCAAGGAGGCAAAAATTGTCAAAGCAAAGAGTGAAAGATGATACACAAAGGTGAAAACATGATATGCAAAGATTTGATCTCAATTCTAATGAGAATTAGAGCCTATTCGTTTTAATCAAAAAAATCAAGAAAACTAAATTTAAAAGCAAAAATAAATTTTTAAGAATTTGTTCAAATTAAAGGTGAAAGTCTGCTTTTGCTATAAGGGGTTCACTGAAATGTACCAAGAGGATTATAATCTATAGCTAAAGACAAGAAAATTTTAATTATAACAATAACAATAAGCAATTAGCAATATAACAATAATAAACTTTTTAGTATAAATGTTTGTGGCTTGGTTATTATTATATCATATAATTTTCTTTATATACCTTTAATATTCAAGAATATAATTTCTCTTAATAGTCTTACTTGCTTAAGATTACTGATTACAGTTAGGATTTCCTCAACGTTTAAAATTGCCTCCCTTTCAAATTGTGGAATTTCCTTATTATACCTTTATTAAATATTAATTTTATAACAAATAACTTAAAATTAAATCCTAAATGTTAGATATGCACCTTTAATGAGATTAATTTTCAACTGGAATACCTTATTGCAGTCACAACCAATCTACCAAAATAATACTGTCAACAACTAATTAAAATAAAAATTTACAACATATCCTTCAAATAAAAAAATTAACGAAACAATATTATCGTATTCAATAAAATCGTTTGCAATTATTCTATAATATTATTTGCAAGAATTAAAATAATTAGCTCCGTAATGTATACGCTTGAATCTAACATCATAAAAAAAATAATTTCATTCAAAAACTTTTTTAAAAATATGAAATGTAAGAAGAAAAGCAAGATTTTCTAGAGTGTTACAAATCACCTTAAAACTATTTTTGAACAAAATGTTTTCGACGATTTTTTAAAAAGTATAAAAGTATTCATATCTACTCATTAGCCACTCGTTATTTAATTGATCCATTAAAACAATTTGTAATTTCTTTCAAGCTATTTGTACATCACAAATATGCAGAAGATTAAAAATCATTCATTAATGTAATGCAAAAAATTAATTAATACATAAAAAACAAACAAGCGAAGACAAAAAAGAATAAACAACCAAAATGTAATGCTAAGAACCACTATATTAAAAGAATAGGAGAAAAGAATAAGAAAAACAGTTTTTTTAAATCATGAATCTTGAAATGCATCGAATTAATTTCGAGAACTTAATTGCAAACGATTTCTGCGAAAATTTCATATTAAATAATATTTAATTTTTCATAACCTATACATAAGTAATAAAATAAAACAAAAAAACCGATTTCATTGTTTAATCTTTAAAAAAAAAATTTATACAGAATATTCGTTAAAATTTCATTACAACTTGGATTAAATTTTATGTAAAATAAAACTGAAAATTAGTGCATTAAATGACTTTTATAATCAAAACGCTTTCTTCCTTTTTCTTGAGGGAGAGGCAGGAAAAGGAAATTTTTTTCTAAACAAAAATGCAATTTTATTACAGAATTTTTAAACCAAAAAATATTTTTTATGAGTCATGAAATGGAAAACGAGTTTCAGCAATAAAAGTTAAGTGAAATATCAGAGCAGAAAGAAAAAGAAAGGGAAAAAAAGGCGCAGCCCTAAATATTTTAAAAAGTGTTTACTAATTTGGAAACAATATTCATTTAATATTTTCTATAAAAAATGAGTAGATCAAACATGCTTCAATCGATAATGGCGTGGCCTTGGCGAGTCATATTTCAGCAACCAATAGTATAGTAAATTTTCAAATTTTCTTTTTTCAAATATTAATTCTTTAAGAAACAAACAAAGTTTAAAACTTAACAACATGAAAAACTAGTGCTTTCAGATAACAAAAGGCAGACAAACAAATCATTGTAGTTTATAGATGGATTTTTAATGTCCGCGAAAATTAAAACTAAAACTTAATGGTACAATAATGTAAACACTATTTACGTTTTTAATGTCTTCATGAAATTGATGTAATCTAGATGCAGTACAAATTCGATTTGAAGAAAAATTCAATAGAATTAGCTAACTGAATTTTACAGACTGTTTGTCAATAAATTTTAGAAATACAGTAGTCTCTTGCTAATCTGGCTAATATTTGACAATGAAAATGCCGGATTAAAGAAAATATCAGATTAGAGGAGATTTATTATTATTTTTTTAAATCTGCATGTTATGCAAAATTTATATTAATCGCATGAAATACACAAATTTATACTGAAAATAAAACAAATAAATATTTGAAAATAAAAATCAAAAACTGAGCAGTAATTTAGTTATTGTTTATGACACGCCAAATTTTTGACATCGACATGCAGTCATGGGCTCTTCCGAAAATATTGGATTATTGGAAAGGCCGAATTGGCGGAGTGCCGGATTGTAGAAAAAGACTATATGGAATTATTCAAACAAATTTCTTTCCATTTTTTTAATGTAATTATTAGCGAAAACATTGTCTACACTTACAGAAAGAAAGAAACATTCTTCAAAATTTAGAAAGAGTTAACAATCAGTTAATTGCAGCCGAAATTTCCCCCGAAGAAAATTGCAAAGAATTGATTCTATGTACTTCGGAAAAAGACTAATTTTATTTATTTATTTACCTTTCTCTTTTTGTTATTATTAAAATAAATTTGCATTTCATTAAACTTATATTTATTTTATTTATTATTTTCCATCAACTTATTTTCCTGTTTTTCATCTTGTTTGATTTTTCATTTTCCCATAGAAGTAAATATACTCAGATTAAAGTAAAATAATATAATCATCAAAAAGTAGTAACGTTTCTCAAATTCTTATCCTTTCGATAATAAGTTTTCATGCGTTTACCTTTAAGATATTTGAGGCACGGGGATAAATTTTTTTAATAAAAATACTATGTAAAAAAAAATCTTTATAGTACTAAAAAACTGAAATAATCTTGAAAAGTCAAAATTAAAAAGAAAAAAAATATTAATTTCAGCTGTTTTTTTTAAAAAAAAAAACCTGCTTATTTAACGATGTTTTAATAGAATTGGAAATAGAAATAATAAAACTATTTAATTTTTATTTCTTATATATGTTCCTCAAATTAGCTAAAATGTGACATATCTCAAGATAAAAATTATTTTAAAAATAAATATTTTATGAAGATTTGAAGTTGTCATTAAAAACTTTTTGGTAGCCTTTTCTCTACGTTTTGAACTGAAAATGTTATGTTTACATAAGTCTTGTTTAAAATCTGCAGCCTAAAATACCATGAAAGATTTTCTGACACATGCATACCAAATTTCATTAAATTTTATTGAATTGTTTTGAGATGTGTTTTCCATGAATCAATAATACTGAAATATTCATTTTTCACAAAATGTATTTAAACATGTATTTGTAGATTAGTTCATCTAAATACACTGGGAATAAATGCTATTTTCTAGATTTTTTTAACAGAATTGGCTGCAATAAGCAAAATTTGGCTGCCTTACTAAAAATATTTCAAATATTATTTTTAAAGACTTTTACAGTGAAAGTAAAATAAACTATTAACTTTCGATTTAAAATAACATTATTTCCGGTTTCATTTTTATTTGTTGTGTGGCACTGAAATTGCAATATCTTTAGTTCTATTATACAAAGATTAAAAATAAAGATTATCTTAGAATTTACTAAATCAGTGTTTTATATTTAAATCATAAAATAAAATTCGAATTTTTTTTTCAAGAAAAAGCAACTTTACAGCCTAGTCAAATATCTTAAACGAAATTAATATTTGGAAACGTATAATCTCGTTTAACGCACTTCAATATAATGTCAATTTGTATAACTCGAAGGAAACATTGTACCTATATCACATACAATACATTAGATAGTTAGATAGGCTTTTGCAATGTTGCATTAATAAGTAGACAATTACAAAAAGTCCCTGTATATATATATGCAATGTGTTCAGAAAAATTTAATTTAGTACTTTAATTGAATGCACAAAACACAAAAGTCGTGCAATGAGCTCATTAAATTGAATTAATATATCTTTTAAATTTTGAGCTATTATAACATTATATGTTGAAGTTCTACACTTTTTGCTTAATAATTCTAAAAAATATAAGTTGAATTCACAATTTTTTTTAATTGTCAAATCCTATAATTAAATCGTATTTAAATTGCATAAAAAAGTTTAGTAACTTTTTTACACCTATTCTATATACAATTACTTTTAAAAATTCCATTCTTTTTTTTCTTTAAAGATTTCATTCTTTTTTATACGAAAATTACTGAAAACAATCCTCTTAAAAGCGATGCGTAATTTAATAATCTCTAGCATTTATCAGAATTTGATGCTTAAAACTATTTATATAGAGATAAAATCAACAAAAAAAGATTCTGGTTTTGGAAGAGTTAAAAAGAGAAAAGGAGCCTCGAGATTGGTGTTATCTAAATCTACTTTGAGAATTTAATCCTGTCTTAATACCTTATTTTGCGAAAAATAAAATTAACATTTTCATAGATTTTAATTAATTAATTACTTTTAAATATTCTACACTTATTTATAGTTTAAAAATGAATTAAAAATACTAGATGAGCAATAGTGCACAGTTACAAATCAGACACGTTTGAATTTTCATAAATTCGTCTAATAATAAACATTCTGCATAACCCGATTTCCTATTTCGCGGAAAATAACACCCGCGTTGTATCAGAATCCACTATATTAAACAATGGAAATTTGCGAATAAAATGAGATAACTACAAAAATGAATAAATGTTACGGAAATTGCAAAGAAATCGGTAAGATGGTTTCATACTTATTCTTTAATATCTGAAAGCAAGATTTTTCAACCTATCATAATGCAATCTATCATTTTACATCGACTGAGATTGTGTTCTATTGTTTCTCTGCTTTCAACTGTATGTGATTTAAAATATTTTGGAACAGCTTTTTTCACAACGAACAATTGAAAAGCAACTCCGCCAAACGATAAATAAAGTAAATCCGAATATTTCATTTTTTTTTCTTTTTCTTTTTATTCTATGCGAATAAAAATTCATTTCTTCAACACCATACATGTTTCAAGAACCTTAGTGTTTTTATTTTTATTCTGTTACACTCTGAAACAAAAGAGAAATACAAAGGAGGAAAAGTGTAGAAGATGATTTTTAAATAAATTGTTATTTTGAAACGACAGCGAGGAAATGAATATAGTGGCAATTACTTAATTTCTGTTTATAATAAAAGATGCATGTAAATTTGTTTCCGTCTGTTTGTTAACGTTGTACAAAAAGACTGCTGAATCTAGAACTGCCAAAATTGGAACATACATTTTGAAGGATGGAAAATAATAATTGGGACATCGGATTTTTTTTTTTATTTTACTTAATTAAAATTGGAGAATTAAAAAAAATTGTATAAAACTATTGGAAACATTATCAAATAAAAATGAGCTTTAAACCACGCTAAAATTTAAAATATTATCTTTTTAATGAGAGCAATTTAGATGCATATTTCTCTCCATGATTTTGAAACATTTAAAAAATTTTTCATGTATAATTCGTGAAAAAGCTTTGAATTCATGCAATGAAATTCAAATCTCTTCTGTTGTTTTTATAGATATTTAATGGAAGTTGTGTGGGTGGATATATTCTTATTATTGAAAATTAAGAGATGAGGATACGATTTATTTTTTTACAAGCCACCTCAGACGATCAAGTAATTAGGGGGATATTGAATATGGGATTAAATTTTAATATGTTATGCTTTAACTTGATTTCCACAATTTTCTCTGCAAAATATTTGCAATTCACTATCATGACCAAGGAAAGTAGCATCTTAGGCATAACTTTTTTTTTTATATTTGACTTTAAAAGGTAACTTAATGCATTTTGTCTTCGAAGTAACCCTTCAAAGATGGGCGACCCCCCCCCCCTTCTATAAGATGCACACTAAACTCGAAAATTGTCGATGTGTATTTAAAAGGTATCTCGACAGCTCAACTCCTTCATTATCCTGCAAAATATCGATAATTTACGTGCTTGTCGATTTACAACCTATGCGAGTTATGACCACAAAATAAATAAGTAAAACGTAACTTCATTATTATATCAACTAACTATTTCTTTTTTCTTAGAGTACGTACAATCGTGCTTATTATTTATTCATCTTACGTGGAATAATTTATATGTACACAGATTGATTTTTTTTAAAAATTATGCACGACTTTTATCATTTGTTTGAAAGAAAATAATATTGAAATAAAAGAAATATAAATCTGAATTTAACCAGTCAACTTCAGACATATCAATGGAAACAGATTTAGATCGAAAAGATTGTAATGTGAAAGGGATCAACTAATGTATTAAAGTATCGAGCGAAATGGAACACGTTTATAAATATATAAGATTTTGTTCAGCATTAGAATTGTGTATGTAGTGCCAAATATTTTTCAGAAATTGAATATTATCTTACAAGGATTTTATTTACAATTTCTGTAAAAAAAAATGTTAAAAAAAATCGAATCCACGTTATTTGAATTCGATGCATGTTTATATATAAAACAGTTTAACTCAGAAATTTGAAAACGATTATGTATATATTTTGTTACCTCTCATCTTGTATATGAAGCAGACGATAATCAAATTCAGAAATAAAGAGAAAAAATATATAAAGTCCTCAATAAAATTCACCCATTCAATACAAACAACACAAATGTGTATATAATTGTAAAAGGTATTAAATTTTTAAAAAAAGTTAACGCTTAATGCGTAAATGTAATATTAAGTTAAAATAGAAATAAAAAAAAACATAAACGGTATATTCGATCATTAACATTATAAAAGTTGTGTAAATAGAATTTTGATAAATTAATTGAGATTTAACGAGTTTCATTAGAAACAACAATGAAAAATGTTGCTGTAAAACATGTTTTAAAAATTAATAAAAAGAAATTATATTACAATAAAAACAATAACGTTGGGAAGATAATTTATATACATAAAACACTACGTACATAGAAGAGAAATCCTTCTTATTACTTATTGTCGAATGGCAACAGTGAAATGTAAACAGCTATATCGTTTCAGACTGCTTTAAGGAAAATTTTAAATGAATGGAGCTGCAAAACATTTTTAGGAATGTTCTAGAGAGAATCCGCCATATCCGCAAAAAGTGCATTCAGTCAGAGGAAAGAAGATAAAAAAAGAAATCAAGAAATAAGTTTTATTTTAGTTGAATTCAAAAAAAAGCCAAACCATCGCCAAATCGGTAATCATTATGATTAGCATATGGAAATCGATGTTCATATCCTCCAAACTAATTATCTTATAAAAACTGTCTTTGAATTATCTAAAAACTCGAATTTTTTTTATTTTAATGAGTTTCATTTTCGTGCAATTTTTCACTTCTCTATTCTAAATTTTAATAATATTTTAAGGGAAATTGATAAGCTATGCAGAGATATTTTTAAAAGTTATGATGGAATTCATCCATCATAACATTTAATCGCATGTTTTTGCGAATCATTAACCCAACTCAGTAGTGAGATTTTGACTTCCGCTTTTATTTCGTAATATATACTCTTTTAAATTTGGCATAAACAGATTTAATTGAATTTGTGTTTTTTAGTCGCATCAAATAAAAAGACGCAATGCTTTATTAATACATTATTATTAATCATTTAACAGTCGAAAAAAATCAATAACCTGGACAAGCAAACTGGTCACAAAAGGCGGCTAGTTCTTTTAATGTTAAGATAGTGTTAAAACTACTTTTGTAATAAAATATTTTTGGAAGTTAAAATAAAAATTCTCCACAATTTTGTTTAATTTTTAAAATAGTGTTAAAACTACTTTTGTAATAAAATATTTTTGGAAGTTAAAATAAAAATTCTCCACAATTTTGTTTAATTTTTAAATGGTAATTAACCACTTTTGTAATAAAATATTTTTAGAAATTAAAGGAAAAATCCTCCATCATTTTGCCTAATTCATAATTAAATAAATAGTAATTATTTAATCAATTAATATTTTTAAAAAAGGCTTCAAGATATATATTTCCAGGTTCCAAAATATATCTGAGTTAATTTTGATAATACTATGTTAATTCCTGGCAACAAACAGAGCGGCAAACACATACACACAGAATATAATATACGCTTTGGTAAGATCGTATCGATCGTATTTTTTTTTTGTGTGGAATTAATTAAAAAGCCCTCTCAAATATTAAGCAACATGCTCGGAATGCTGACTGATTATGCATGCAATTCTTTGCTATTTTATTAGCATGTTCCAATCCAGAAGACTTGCTGTTAGATGTGTTTATATTATACAAACGCGCTGAAATCAAGAGGCATATTTTGCATGAGAAATAAGCAAAGACATTTACAGCAGAGCGTGAGACAACGGGAAATTAGATATTAAAAGACATAAGCGTCGTTTTTCATGCGATTGTAGAGTCATGTCACATGAATTCATAAATAACGCATATGAACACAAGTTAGAGGACTATTAAAGAAACTATCTATCATTAAGCTGAAAATATTTTGCCGGGATAATCATGAACATCAGGATTTACATAACCAATTTAACTGAAACGAAACAAATTTCAGGAAAACAAGATGGTTGGTCGCCTTAGGCGGTTGGTGAAAAATAAATAAATAAAGGCGAAAGTCTTGCGCACAATAGCCAGACTGTTATAATTACAACAATTAAATTCTGGATGTATATATTTTTAGTAGGAGATAATCAATTTTGAGAGGCATTTTCGAAATGTAATTATATTTTAAATTAGCCAAAACTTATGTAAAATTTGGGTATCCGGCTACACTTTCTGAAATTTAGCAGTTCTAGATCCAAAAACCTGTCCAATAGAGATTTTCGTGCGACTTTTACATTACTCATGTCTAGTTTAGTAGCTCAAAGATAATAATCAGTAAGTCTAAACACTATCATGTAAAAACTTGTCTATTTATAAAATATGCACTCATAAAACTTTGTTCAGAAAAAGAGAGAGAGAGAGAGAAAGAAAATCTTTGCAAAGAATGCTGAAAAATTTAGCTTTTTCAATGAAACGTTTTCAATACTTTCAAAACATGCATTTTCATAATGGGGGGGGATACCATTATAACTTAATGTTAAAATTTTTACATGAAGCTCTGCCATGTCTCGGCATATTAAAAGTGTGTATTAACATGTACACATTAATAGAATTCAATTGCAAACTCACCCTGTTGAACAAAACGTTTAGTTTCAAATAATCTATTAACACAACCTTGATCATAAGAAATATACATAAATAAATAACATTTTTATTGACCCAATATTTCTATTCTTTAAAATATTATTTTTTTTAGCTTTTGTTTAGTATTTAATAGAATTTGATTTTTAGCATTTAGCATTTCATAAGAATTATTTATTTTACAAAATACTAAAAGAAGAAAGCTTACTTAAAATATTGCATAGAGAAAGGAAAAAGTGCGTAGTCTCAATTTTGAAACAAAAATCTTTGTTTATTTCCTTTATTCTAATAAAAAAAATAATAAAGACAACATTTTTCAATCATTCAAGAATGCATTAAAAATTTTGATTTTTACTTTCTCGTATAGGAACTCCAGAGAAAGCAGTATTGCAATCATCAAATAATTTGAACTCGAGATTTCGACGAATCTCAAGCTTCAAATTTCCCAGAGGTAAAACACACACACACACACACACATACACATTTTTAGCATTATGTCTGTGAACACGATAACTCAAAAACGCTATGGGCTAGACAGATGAAATTCGGAATATGGACTTAAGACCAAATTTGTAAATTTCTGTCAAATTTTAAAAGAAATCCCTTCAGTGGATATCCACCTGTCTGGCTATTCAAATACAATTGAACTTGGTAACTTCAGAAAGTGAAAAGCTATATAAATAAAATTTGATACAAAAGTTTAGCTTCTAAAATGTAGATTCTTATCAAAGTTTGACAGACGGTCGAAGGGTTGACCGGCTGTCAGTCTGTACTACCGCATGATTGTAAAAGCAGTAAATCGTAAACGCAATTACTTAAATCAATGAAACTCGTTATGTGTGCGATTACATGACTTGTATAGCTTGTGATTACAACTGCGTTAAATTTTGGTGCCAACAGATCGGAAAAGCGGCATCCAAAATATAATTTGTATGATAGATCCAGTAAAAAATGTTAGATTCACGCCAAAGATCACATTTCGTAATTAATGTTCGCCAAAGAGATGCAAGACATTTGCGGCCAGGTCCATTATTTTATTTGAGGCAATAGGGATGAGATCTTTGTTGAAGAGTATTCGAGAAAGCTTCTGGGAGACCACCCATGCTGAATTTTTCATGCATTTATTTTTGAATATTATACGTAGGTTACCAAATAATTTAATTAAATTGTAACATTTTTATTTCAATTCTCTTCTCTAAATTTTCTATTTCAAAGTGCTTATTATATCCCTCAAAATTTGAAACACTGCAACGCAGGTAGACTTTTCATTCATAAGTGCAATCTTCGGAATTTCAATTTCAATTCTTTTTGAATGTTATATGCAATTTGCCAAATAATTTAATTAAATTGTAAAATTTTTACTTCAATTTTCTTCTTTAAACCTTCTAATTCAAAGTGTTTATATATCCCCCAAAATTTGAAACACTGCAATACAAGTAGACTTTTCAATCACAAATGCCATCTTTTCAATTTCAATTATTTTTTAATGTTATATGTAGTTTACTAAATAATTTGATTAAATTGTAACATTTTTATTTAAATTCTCTACTTTAAGCCTTCTATTACAAAGTTCTTATATATCCCCCAAAATTTGCAACACTGCAACGCAGGTAGACTTTTCATCCACAAGTGCAATCTTTGCAATTTCAATTATAATATCGTAGAGAAAACAGAATAATAATAATAATAAAAACATAAAGGATACTTTGGGTTACAATTTTCCCAGAGCGTGCATAAAAGGAACCCCCGCCGTTTCACTAAGAAAGAAAAGCTAAGACGAAACTAGAAAAGAATCCAGTTTAACAATGTTATCAGATCCTTTCTACCAAGAATATCTATTTTTAAACACACGCGTGCTTAAGACAGCGCCGGACTTTGACTCGAAGGTCGAATGAATCGTCTTCTGAAAGACTTGACCAGAAATGACGACACTTTTTCTATACATTTTCAACGCGTACAGGAGGGGAAATAAGATATTTTATCATTTCGAGACAGCCATTGAAAGCATTAAGTTAAAAAAAAAAAAAAAAACGATTTTAAAAAATCGTTTGGTTATGGGATAAGCGAGTTAAGAATTAATCGGTTTTTAAAACACAAAGTTAAGAAGCAGAAAAATCAAATTTTACAGTAAAATTATAAGGAATAAGATTTCCAAGAAATTTCTGGTAGAAACTATCTATATGCTTTTTTTTTAATAATAATAATTTTTTAATGGATTTAAAGATGCTTTTTTTTTGCAATGGAATATTTTTTAATTTTATAATGCAGACGATTATTTTCAACAAACTAAATGTTATCTAATTTCATAAATCACAAAAGCTATAATAGTAATTTCAGAAATCAAATTATCATTTTCAAAATGAGATGCATACAATAGCTATACACCCATATATTAATTTTATATACAATGGACAAAAAAAAAAAAAAAAAAATTCGGCTCGATGCCAAAAATTTTGAATAAATTTCTACAAATTATATTAGTAATTATTTCTTTTGTTAAAAATGATTAGTATCAAAGTGGAATTACTTTTGTAAAGCAAATTTATTAAGTAATAAAAAATTAGTTATAAATTGTATGGAACTCATTTATAAAATTGAAAACTGGATTAAAAAAATGGCACGTAAAAATGGGAAATCTGCACAAATGATGTAATTTTATTAGACGTCATAAAACTTATCCAGAAGTAGAAGTTACAAGAGTAAAATTAATTTCGAATGCTCAGAAATATTTTTTTGAACGCGGATGCAGTTAGTACATATTATGAAAACAATATTTTAATTAAAAGAAAGATCAGTAAAATTTAAATATTTTCATCCTGTATTGGTGGTGGCAAAGGCAAACATTTTTCGTCTTTGAAGAACACCGTCTATCTCATTCTTGAAACGATATCACGTTTGCGCATTACAAAATGCATAAACCAATTCCCCACTATTTCTTAGTTTGATAGCGAACTTTCAGGGGAAAAAAATTAATTAAATTTCGCAAGAGGAAAAACTACATCAAAATGAAATACCCAGAAGGAAACACAGCAAACATAATTTTTAAACAACAAAAAAAGAACGAAATAAAAATGGAGTGAAGCTAAGTTGGGAATAAAATAAAGCAAGACAAGTTCGAAAGTTAGGATGCATTTTCAAGGTCATCAGTTGGCTTTTCCTCATTTCTGAGGGAACTTCCTCTCTCAGATTTGATCTCACCAAGTCAGGAATAAACAGCCTCGTTTTTACTTTTGCGTATACTAAGTATAAAGTAATGAAATCGTCAACAAATTCGAACTCGAGATGTTGACAAATCTCCACGTTTTAGACATCCCCTCGAAAAATACATTTTTGAAAATGTTTGTTTGTCTGTCCATTTGACCATAATAACGCAAAAACACTGAGCTAGGTGGATGGAATTCGTATATGGTCTTTACACCAAATATTTATATTTATATCAAATTTCAAGCAAATTCTAATAAGAGAAAATCTGTCTGTCCTACTGTTCAAATACAAGTTAACATGATAACTACAAAATAAAGAGAGCTAGATGGATAAAATTCGGTACACCGAATTTGGGATCCAAAATTCGGTTCGGTTTGATTAGATACCTATCGCATTTTGAGCCATATTTGACAGGTGGTTGACCGTCGGTATTTCCAAAAACATATAAACAAGGTAACTCAAAAATACATTGACTTATATATATCAAATTTGTCATGCAATTTTGTGACTATAAGTGCAGTTTTGTGCCACAGCTTTGTTTCAATCGATTGAGGAAAACGTGTCTAAAGCACAAATTCGATTTTCGAATACTATTAAATGCATGCCAGAGATGAATCGCCAAAGATAGATAACACGACAGATTCAGTAAAAATTCTAAACTCATGCCAAAGTTTAATATTTTGTAACTAGCGTACCCCAATGGCGTGCCAGACGTTCTTGGTGATAATTACAATTACAATTGTAGTTTTATGTAAAATTTTTATTTCAATTGGTTACGAAAAAGACGTCTAAAACAGAAATTAACTTTTATTAGCTGGCTTTTTTCGTTCTTATTTTTCTATATTTTCAATATAATTTCATTCGATACTTTTATTTGATTTTCAAATATCATAAAATTTAAAAAAAAAATTAATTTAAAACATTTTTTTGTTTAATTTATTTTTAGAATCTTTTTTTTTTT
Source organism: Argiope bruennichi (assembly GCF_947563725.1). Taxonomy (NCBI): domain Eukaryota; kingdom Metazoa; phylum Arthropoda; class Arachnida; order Araneae; family Araneidae; genus Argiope; species Argiope bruennichi. The sequence goes on along the minus strand of NC_079151.1, from coordinate 138,154,990 downwards.
TTTTTTTACATATTTTAAATTTACTAAAAAATTACTATGGCTCAATTTTTTTCGTTTTTGATTGATTGTCCCACATATCAGTAGCCCTGACATACTATATTCCAAACGATTTCAATAGCAATTTTTTTGGACAATTTTGTTTAGAATTACTTTTAAATATGATTTTTTTAAACACAGAGATATTGTAATACATTTCTGAAAGTGGCATGAAATTCAATGTTTTATTTTTTGCAACGTGGCATTAAACTCAAATCAATAAAAATGTTTTGCTTTTTTTGTACAATATAAAATTTTTCAATTGGTATGAGTATCGCAAATAATTCATAAATTTGAAATGAAAAATATTACGAAATATTTAACAGAAGAAAATTTTTACATCAAAAGAATATCAGTGCTACTAAGGCAACACTCGTATAACTTTTCATATAAAATTAATTTATCATTTGAAGCAGTTTCAAAACAGAAAACAATCAGTATGAAAAAGTGCTTTAAGCACTCGAATCAGATTTTGAACACATTGTATCGAAACCATCGACTCTCTAACGGAAACCACAGGGGATTATCTTTAAATAGCGTTATCGCTCAGTGCTTTGATATTTTATCACAGCAGGCAATAGAATTTCCGTCGCCCTATGCAACTGACAGAATGCTCGATGCGGGGGACAAATATTATATTATTGATCAGTATTATTTAACAACTAGCCATCTTGGGCGATCAGTCGACTCGCATGGAATTTTATTTTTGTTTACATGCAGTTAAATCTCGTATGCATGACTTAGTGATCGTGATTTCCTTTTAAAGTATTCTTAAGAGGAAATTGTGACAGATATCAAAGCCGAGTTATGTTAATATCCTTACACCAGTTCTGTTAATTGTGTACATGCACCTTTCTAATGGATACCAGTTTCATGATATTATAATGCTATTAAAAATGTAACTTTTCGAATAATCTACCTTTAAAATTTCGCGATATTGCACATCGATTTCTTATTCCTCACATAAAATAAACAAATTTGAAACTCCCTTCTTCCTTAGCTTTCAAAAGAACTCAATCATGCAGTTAAATATTAGATGAAACAATGAAAGCAGTTTGAGTTTCAGGATAACAATTACAAATTGATAAAAATTAAAGAAAAAAAATATTTATAAAAAATTATGAAAAGCATTCAGAAAAAATTTGTTCAGCAATTAAATTGGTATCATTAAAAAGACAATTTTTTGAAATGGTATGAAATATATTTAAAACAATAATACATTTAAATTTTATCACCAAAATCTCCTAAATTTTGCTTAATTATTAATTAATTAAAATTTTAAATAATAGCTCCGAGGTTCACATTCTTAAATTCCAAAATTTGATATCTCTATCTCAGAAATCTTCTTGTAGAGCGTCAACACACACATATTCATCTTTATAACATTAAAAATGGCCCTTAGTGTTTGACTCTTACCATGAACAGCCTTAATATTACCAAATTATATCGTTGATTACGTTAGTCTCTTAATTCTTGAATTAATAAACAACAATGCACGAGTCAGTTAGGGAAAACGCTGAATGAACATTTTGACAACACAGTGAGCCCTCTCCAGAACATTTCAAATAATATTTCGTAGTTCCATTAATTAGCTAAAGGATGCGATTGATTACTTGTACCTATAAAAACTTTCAATAAAAAAGTCTAAAATTCGTACAATGGTTTATTTACATTTGATTATTGCCATTCGACAATAAGTAATAATAACGATTTCTGTGCAATTAGCTTTATATATATATATATATATATATATATATATATATATATATATATATATATATATATATATATATATATATATATATATATATATATATATATATAAATTGTTTAGTGTATCTTTTACTTTACTAATTTATTATATATTAATTATTAATGTTATACTTTATGTATTAATGTACTTTATTAATATATTGATGTTGTAAACTTAAATTTATTTAATTGTACTTTAATATATTTAAATAAACTTTATTTTCTTTAAATTTTAGTTCGTTTAGTTAAACTTTAATACACTTAGTTATACTTCATTTATTTAATTAAATTTAAAACTTAAATTCCAAAATTATGTCACTGTATTTTGACAATTAAACGTATTAACACGATAATGTTTGTAAGTTGGCAAACTGTTGTAAATTGCATCATGCGATATTCTTATGCAAAATTGTGTACTATAGGGCAGATCGTTTCATCTAAAGCCATCAAATTTGATATATAATTAAATCCTGGATAATAGGTACAAGCGTTTTTTCCCAATTTTAATTAAATTTAATTGATTTTCAATTAATTTAATTTAAAAATTAGTAGAAATGTGAATGTTTTTTTTTTCTGAATAACTTTGGGATGTATTATTGAACAAAGGCATTTTTATGCTACTTTAAAATTCAAGTTAAAATTATTTTTAGCTATGTTTCACAATATGTTTCTTTGTTCTAACAACTGAATTTATAAACACCAGGGATAAAATTATATTAAATACATATTTATGTGCATATTATCGTTTCTATCTTAAGAGTTAATTTTTAAAAAAAAATTAAAGACAGACAAATGAAGCTCAGATTTTACCATGCTGCGATGTTTTGAATTAGAGTTTCGAGTCTAATTTATTTCATTCTTTTGGTTATTTTTTTTATTATTTTATTATTTTTAATTTTAATTTTCACTTACTGCAAAATTTGGAATAAAAATATTTTGGGTGAGAAAATTTTCTGTATCTAAAGTCCCATTCTGTACACATATCATAGCAGAAATCACTGCATAGGCATCACACGTTTTCCTTCTATCAATTTCTAAAAAGATTCCAATTTTTAACCTTCTAGTGTATAAATATATATCTATTGTTTTTACACTGTTCTGGATGGTCTAAACTAAACTCGAGAGAGTTTAAACGAAAGATAAGTCTATTTAACATACAAAAACATTATCTCTCTTGTTGATTATCAAAGAATATGGTAAAAAAATTCAGGTTCCCAAATTTATTTTGATTTAAAAAACAAACAATAAATGAATCCACTAAGAGACAAGCAAATCTGAAACTTCAGTCAAATTAGTTTCGGTTTGTATTCCTCCAGTTTAAGTTAGGACCGACGAAATAATGCGCGCGCATGATGCAAGAGGAGCAGGGCGTAAACAAACAATAACTAAATTTTTCAAAAAAATATGTAACATTTAAAAATGAATCGCAATTTTAACACTAAAATTTATTTTGCTTGAAAAATAAAACATGACAACTACAAAGAAAATGTTTAAAACCAACGAGAGAGTTAGTCCTAAAACTTTCTCGAATACTCTACAATTCCACCATCGTCCGTATAAAATTGTGGACCTAGGGTAAGGCTGCGAATACATTGTATGACGTTGATGAACGATAGTTACGCAAAAAATCTTTGGCGTGCATTGAACATTTTTTTTTTAATCTATCGCACGAATATTTATTTTGAATGCATTTTTGCCGACAAATTGACACCAAAATTTGACATGAAACTACAGTTGTCATCACTAGATAACATACCAATTTTCATTGATTTAAGTCACTGCGTTTATGAGTTACTGCATTCGAAAGTACAGATCGACAAAGGATCAATCATTCGGAACTGATTCAAAATTGGACAAGTCTCTATATTTTGGGCATTAAATATGTGTACCAAATTTTATTTATCTATCTATTTGCGTTTTGTAGTAATTGAGTCCATTTGTGCACGAACAACTAGACAGACAGACTTTCTGAGAGTAGATTTCATTCAAAATTTGACAGATATCTACAAATGTGACGTAATTCCATATACCAGATTTCAGCCGTCTAGCTCAAAGCGTTTTTGAGTTATGGTATTCACAGACAGACAGATAGGCAGACATAAGGTCGAAAACGCGTTGTTCGAGTTCAAAGACGTCTGAAACTTAGAGATTCGTCAAAATCTAGAGTTTTAACTATTACAATATTTCCTCTATAATTATTTATACTATATGCAAAGGAGAAAGTATTAAATTCATTTAAAAAAATTGCTTTATTTAAATGAATTTAAAAAGGGCTAGTATCTTATCTTGTTTCACGAAAGATAATGTGAGAATAAAATCAATTCTGTGTTTTTGAGATTAACTAAATTATTGCAAACGATTTTTATATTTACATCATAATCTTTTTAAGCTGATATCAATAAATGATGACGTGAGCTGTAACACTCATGATGTAAAAATCGTTCAAATTGCAGAATAAATAGTCGAATCAAGGTCAACCCTATTTGGCATGCATTTATTTCTTCATTAATATGTCCCGATCAAGAAAATGATTTTTAAAATTTTAATAAGATTTTTAATTAAAAATGAATCGAGATTTTTAAAATAATATAATCGAGATTTTTAAAATAATATAATCGAGATTTTTAAAATAATATAATCGAGATTTTTAAAATAATATAATCGAGATTTATATTCATACATTTTTTTTCTGTAATTTCAACAAATTTTCAGAATATTTTTAATTATATTTAACAACATTATTTTTGTTGTTTTAATTATTATATAATTATTCGAACGCTTTGTAATAATAATAAATGCCTTTCTTTTTAATTGTACGCATGTTATCACAACTTTATAATTTAAAGCAAATTTCAAAAATAACAAAATCAAACCTGAAGCATTATTACGTAATAATATTCAGACAGTTAATCTCAAAAACCCAAAATCGATTTTATTTCCAGATTATCCCGCTTAAGGTGAAAATTAAGATCAGAAATGAATAAATCTATACTTATAATAAAGCTCAATGTGTGTGTGTGTGTGTGTGTTGGCGCTCTACAGGCCAGACCGTTTGACATACAGCTACCAAATTTGGTACATGCATACCTTGGAGGTTGGGAATGTGCACCTGGGGTTCCTTTTTTCGAATTTTTAATTAGAATTTTAATTATTAATTAAAAACTAACTTTCCCGCCAAAAAAATCTTCCATTTTCCCCACCGCCAACTTTTCCGCCAAAAAAATCTTCCACTTTCCGAGAAAGGCTTCAGATTTTTTTTCTTCCAACAGTAATGAGGCTAGGGTTAAAATTTTTCGGAGGATTATTTCAATCGGTTCTGTTTATTTTCTTAATGTTTGAGGCATTTAAAATTAAACATTGTTAATGAATCGATCTTTCATATTCATTCTGAAGTACTTTTGAATTAAAATAAAACAGAATAAAGGAAATTAAAAATTTCTAATCCGCATAGCGTTACCCCAACTGGCGTAGAAAAAAATCACGTATTTGCGTTACGTAACCGGCGAAGAAAATTCACGCATGCGCATTCTGTTCTGATTGTTGCCATGACAACGTTATCAATGGATGATTTAAATTATTTTTGGGTTAGTTCCATGCTTTTGTAAGTAAATTGTATTTATGTTAGTTATATATTTTTTGTATATGCTTATAGTTTTAAGTACATCGTTTTTTAAGTAGTTTTTTTTTAAAACCTGTTTTCCACCGTTTATTTTAAACGATTCGTTTTATTTTCTTATTGTTTGTTGCATTTAAATTTAAACATTGTTAATGAATCGATCTGCTCATAATGAATCTAAGAAAATTTTGTTGACCAACTCTTGAGATATTACATAAATTAAAAAAGATATTCTTTAGAGCCCATAAAGTTTAAACGCTGAGTGACTCTATTTTCAGTAATCAGATTATAAAAAAATGCTTTGTTTCAGTAAAAAATATTATTATATTAATTGAAGATTAATTCTTTCCACTTTAATTTAAAGCATAAATTCTACGGGTGCTAACAGAAAATGAGAGAGATACATATTACGTTATGACTGAAGGCCTTTATAATATTATGAATGAATTATATGATAATCAAAATTTGAAGTTTTAAAATATTTTGATGAAGAAGCTATTAAAGTAGAAATTGCATAAAATATTTAATTATTAAAATTTTAACGAACATTAAGATTGGCGAACCGGCTGGTCGCCAAAGGCGGCTAGTACAAAATAAATTCACTTAAAATAAATGATTTTTTAATTTTATTTTTCAAACAAATTAAATTTGTATATCAAAATTAAGTTTAAAATTAAATTCTATTTATTCTTCATGCAAAATTAAGTTCGAATTTGTTTTTCGTCCTGTTCTTGATGTATAGTGCGCATGTTCAGTTTCAGCAACCAGAATTGAAACTGATAAAATACAAACTTAAACAAATCTAACTGAAGTTTAGCTTTATTTTTATTTCATTTATTGATGATTTTTGGAATAAAGATAGATTTAAAAACCTAAATTTTTGCGATATTCTTTGATAATCATCTGAATAGATAATTTTTTTTTTTTTAATCTCTAATCCATTTACTTTTGGTTTAAAATCACACGAGTTTTTAGTTTGGATCATTTCGAATAAATGATATGCCTTTGCAAAGCATTTTGAAGAAATCTTGCATTATATAAATCACGTACTTCATAGATGAAATCCAGCCTGTACATATTATCATGTTAAAATGCGAAAACTATATTCGAAATATTGTTTGAAGAAAATGTGCCTCCTCGCGTGACCATTTACGGGAAGCAGATCTAAATTCATATTGTATAAAAAGAAAACTTATAAGTATTTCGCTCGAAATTAAAATAACCTCTGTTTTTGAATCATTTAATCATGGTTCACATCAAAGAATGAATACGTCAATTAAGAAAAAAAAATAATAATATTTTTGAACATTTCTATTACGTATATAATAATAGCAGCAAAAATTATTTCGTTTTAAAAATTAAAATTCTCACAAATGACAAAAAAAAAAAAAAAAAAAAAAAAAAGCAAATGAATGAAAAAAAATTAAAAATAGCCATTTTATTGAATCAAGAAAGCACTTTTTTGCAATTCAAAACAATCTGATTTTTACACAAAGAATTTCCAGTTTGATTAAAATTCATTAGAATTCGTCTTTTTCCTTTTTTTTTTAAACGAATCGTTTTTATTTTAATATTTTTTTTTAATAATCGCTTGCATTCTGCATGGAAAAAAAAGGTTTTTTTTTTTTTTTTTTCTTTTTTTAGAATTGTTCAAAAAATGGAAAATGACTCCTGAAGATGAAAGAAGAAATTAAACTTTTTACAATATGAAATAATATGATCCACTCTTTTTTTTATTATTATTATTTGAGGACTTATTTGAAATGATGATCCTAACATGCCTAGTCTCTAATTCACGTCAACTAAAAGCAAAAATTTCTTAGAAATTAATAATTCTAAAAAAATCTTTCAATGTCTTATAATAATTACGTTTTTCCAGAACTATAACTCTCGAAGTTGACTTTTATGTTATTGTTGGTTGTTTTACAAAATTTTCTTTTTTCAAGGGCCAGTAAGATTTTATCATTTATTTGGCCGCCTTAGAGAGAGGATCTAATCCTTCACTGTCATATTTCAACTAGGGATGCATTCTCCCAGAAATAATTTTACATTCTCGACTCAAAATTCCCGGTATGACTCCCCACTTTCTGGAAGGTTAGCCCCTTTCGCCGAAATTATCGGAAAAACCTGAGGACATGCGTCATTGGCGCTTGGCGGTATACGACGGCGATAACGCTGCCAAAGGTGGCATCCAGTCCTCGTTACGGAGACCATCACCATCTGGCAATGGGGGCACGGTTAAAGGAGAAACTGACAGTTTTTCCAGCGCAGGTGACAGTCTGGAGTCCACGGGAAGATGCACCCGCCCGGAGAGCAACAGTTATCGTCCACGTTTAATTGTTGCAACATTAATTTCCCCTACAAAGCGCAGTGATGCATGCTTGCATCACCTTTTTTTACAACTAATTTTCCTTCATTTATATTCTTCGGAGTAACGGTTATTATTTTTTTTAATTAAATGATTTATGATTTTCAAGCACGTAGTTAAAACTGCTAAAAAAATCACACACACGCACACACACATATATATATATATGTAATGATATTTTAATTCTAATTTCAATTTAATTAATTTCCAAGATTTTATCTTAATTTAGCCCATAGTAACTTCATTCTAAAACATTCTCTTACTTCTTGATCCAATTCCACTGTCTCTACTTAATTAATTCAAGAGAAGCTATGCGAAATTGCTGAATCGGCTAAAAACTTAACTTTCCCACAGTGCGCTTGAAGGGACAAAATACCGCTGACGAAAAAAATACTTTTTTAAAACCTACTTGTTCCCCCTGCCTTTTCGGGGCGAATAACGAAAATCCCTATCGAAATCTCAGGTTATATAAGACCGGGGATAAAGTGCTTTTTCCTCATTCCTCTCCGTGCCGTACTATGCTGTGTGTGTGTGTGTGTGCTCATCGCTTGTACATATGCCTGCTTCTCCAAAATGAAATAAAACGACGTCACGAAATCGAAAGTCTTTCCAGTGTATTCAAAACTGCATCCGGCTTCACATAATATATATATATTCCTTATTAATGTAAGCATTTACAGATTTGAAGGATGAGCAATTTTTATTCTTAGAAAACTATCTTTTAAGAAGAACATACGCATTGGTTTGATTAGGTCGATTAGGTTTGATGCACTGTAAGAAAAATTATATGTTTTTTATATAGTTGGGATTTTTTTTTTAAATTTTATAGTACTACGCATACGTTACATAGTAATTTAGTCGCAGTAATGATTTGAGAGGACTAAACACATCAATGGTTACAAATTTGAACCATTTTTAGTTTGCAGCTATGTTTTCACTTATTTTATCAGACTATAAAGTATATTCCGATAATTAGGGAAACCAACGAACCAGTCAGTCTTCCATAAGCACAGTACCGAATACCCCAATTTTCTTTTCATATGAAAGTTCATGACCCAAGATATATCCTCAACAGTTGTCAATTCGTCACACCCTGCTCTTCTTTATCATAAAAAAAATAACAAAAACAAAAAATAAGTGAGAAAACCTCGATAGAATTTCTAAAACCAGCATCGATTTCAGCAAATTTGATTCCATATGCAAGTTCTTTATCTCTGGATCATCAACAGCCGCCGTACTGCTCTATAGTTTTGAGATAAATCGTAAAATATAGCTTTAATTCGGCCTCAATAACTGGATCGATTTCACATACTTCTTTCGCCTCTTTGCAAACATAAGTAATCATTCAGAACGCTCTAAATTTATTGAGCAAATATAATTTAAAATAAATATTTCATTTCTTGCAATAAGATTTTAGCTCATAAAAATTGATTAAAATGACTAAACTAATACTGTTAAAAGCAAAAAGAGGAAACAAGTAGCAATTAATATCAATTCGGGCAAAGGGCAAAAACTATAAATTTTGTATACTATAAAAAGGTACTGACCGTCTGTCGGTCTGTACTTTCGCATGCATGTACACGTGGCAACTCAAAACGCAACGATTTAGATGAATGAAATAAAAATAATTTCATTCATCTAAATCGTTCATTCATCATCATTATTTCATTCATCTAAATTTCATATTATAAAATTTTATAAATCAAATTGCATAAAAATTGTGATTTTGAGAGAAATTTTAATTTTGATAAATCGAAAAGAAGGCGTTCAAAATACATGTTATTCTTTATTTCCACTACACTAAGAAGCACATAATGCTCATGTGTGGGTGTCTGAAAAAATATGAACACGTGCAGCGTTCACAGCATTTCCCATAATTCTTATGCAAAGTAGGAATGGGATAACAAGTTTATAATGCGGATTGCGAGAAAGTTTCGGGAGATAATACCTGTTGATTTAAGACTAAGAATAATATAGCTTGATTGAATGAAGTCGGATTCTGGGTGTAGAAACCATCAATTTGTCTTGGCACTCAATATGCTAAAATTAATTTCTTACTGGATAAAAAACAACATTACAATATAAATAAAACCATAAAATTCGCCATGGAACGAAATGTATCTCTAATAAATATCAGTGCCACAAAAAGTAACTCTCCTTTCAATCACAGCATAGAAACTTCTTTTAATAGTTAAAGGCCGCGGTGGCCTGGTGGTAAGGTCTCGGCTTCGGAACCGGAGGGTTTCAGGTTCGAGACCCGCTTCCACCGAAGAACCGTCGTGTAAGGGGGTCAGTTGCACGTTAAATCCGTCCTGACCAAACGTCCTCCCGCTGGTGTGGTGTGGTGTGGAGAGGGGGGTGCCAGCTCAAGTGTCGTCCTCGTCATCTGACCGCGGCTCAAAATTACGAGGTCCGTCCCAAAATAGCCCTAGTGTTGCTTCAAACGGGACGTTAATATAACTAAACTAAACTAATCTTTTAATAATTATTTTCCAAGGTTACCAAGTTGATATTTTAGCGCTTCCCTGGCTTTCTTTTTTTTTTTTTTTTTTTTAAACTTTAAAGGTTTAATACAAATTTCTTTTGGCACTGCCAAAGAAATATAAAAGTGGTTATCAATATAAAAAAAAATCTAAATCTTAAAATTTATATTCAAACGTCCCCATTACGTCAAAAGAGAATTCGCGAACACTAACATTGACTATCTTCCAGTACTTTTCAATAAAATTTCTCAAAGATGTCTGAAGTAACGAAGCTGATTTCCAACTATCGGGAAGAATTAAAACCGATAATTTTAACATTAATTTGTAATTATGCACACTAAATTAAATTTGAATTGATAAGTTGTCGATTTGAGAAACTTACCGATTTACTTAAAAGTACAGTGAACTTTTCTGAATCAGAACGTCCTACTTGAATGCGTCTAAAGGAAATTATCGATCAAAATCTCCATTTCAAAGTTTGTTAAGCTTTGTAAGTTAATTAAATTTAATGAACCTAATATATTTACAAATTATTCTCAAAGGAATGCTAATCATCTTTTCGATGATAGTTTTCCCCTTACAAGCCTTTTATACTTTCTATATGGTTTTCCAGCGTGCATATGGAACCAGTTTGTCTAATTGGGGTAATGCTTAGTCATACAACCATCACTAACGATAGATATTACGAAAAAATATCTAATATATAAAATGAATTTTTGCTTGTTCGTATTTTATGCGCTGTCGTAACGTTCATCCGATTGCGATGAAACTTTGCCGACTTATTGCTTGGACTTGGCAAAAGATTATAGGTATAGTGCAATTATTATCTATAATATAAAGCTCAATGTGTGTATGTGTGTGTGTGTTGGCGCTCTACAGGCCAGACCGTTTGACCTACAGCTACCAAATTTGGTACATGTATACCTTGGAGGTCGGGAATGTGCATCTGGGATTCCTTTCCTTAATTTTTAATTAGAATTTTAATTACTAATTAAAAATTAACTTTCCCGCCAAAAAAAATTTTCCCCACCTCCAAATGAATAAGGCTTGAGTTTTTTTTTCCCAACAGAAATGAGGCTAGGCTTAACATTTTTCGGCCGATTATTTCAAACGATTCTGTTTATTTTCTTAATGCTTGATGCATTTAAATTTAAACATTGTTAATTAATCGATCTTTCAGATTCATTCTGAAGTTCTTTTGAAATAAAATAACACAGAATAAAGCAAATTAAAAATTTCTAATCTGCATAGCGTTACCCCAACTGGCGTAGAAAAATTCACGCATTTGCGTTACCGTAACTGGCGTTGAAAATTCACGCGTGCGCATTGTGTTCTGATTGTTGTGACTGATTGCGGACTTGATTTAAATTATTTTTAGGTTAGTTGCATGCTTTTGTAATTAAATTGTATTTATGTTAGTTATATATTTTTTGTATATGCTTATAGTTTTAAGTACATCGTTTTTTAAGAAGTGTTTTTTTAACCCGTTTTCAACCGATTATTTTAAACGATTTGTTTTATTTTCTTAGTGTTTGATGCATTTAAAATTAAACATTGTTAATGAATCGATCTGCTCATGATGAATCTGAGAAAATTTTGTTGACAAATTCTTGAAATATTACATAAATTAAGAAAGATATTCTTTAGTGCCCATACAGTTTAAACGCTCAGTGACTGTTTTCAGTAATTATATTACAAAAAAAAATGCTTTGTTTCAGTAAAAAATATTATTATATTAATTGCAATTTAATAATTTTCACTTTAATTTAAAGCGTAAATTCTACGGGAGCTAATAGAAAATTAGAGAAATACATATTACGTTATGGCTGAAGGCCCTTATAATATTATGAGTGAATTATATGACTATTAAAATTTGAAGTTTTAAAATATTTTAATGAAGAAGCAATTAAAATGGGAGTTCTATAAAATATTTAATTATTAAAATTTTAACGTGCAGTAAGATTGGCGAACCGGCTGGTCGTCAAAGGCGGCTAGTATCTAATATTTAAAAATATATGTTTATTAGTTCGTATTTTATGCGTTGCCATACTGTTGATCCGATTGCGATAAAACTTTACCAAGTTATTGCTTTGAATCTAGAAAATCCATGTTTTTCACATGGCCATTTGTATATTGGATGCTCACGAGTTGGATAGCTAAGAAATTTATTTGTTTTTGCTAAAGGCGGAAAAACAAAAAAAATATTGTCTACCCTAAAGTATACTGGAATAATAAACTGAAAAAAGTATAATAAACATTATTTATACTTCTTTATATATCATTCAATTTCAACGAATCCATTCATTGTCGACCAGAAAATAAATGTCATTGTTTCTACCATTCCTAATTAAAAAAGACAGCTATTTCAAATGATATTTCCAAAATTATTTCTTCAAAACAGCAACGTTCTGGGTTTAGTTAGTATGTTATAAAATTTAACAAAAAAAAATCTCTATTTAAACATTTTATTCAAGATATAAACAATAGATATGTAAAAATCTTCACACTTCAGCAGATTCAATTTAATTATTAAAAAATACAGTTAGAAAGAAAAGCCATTAAAAATCTCCACAGACCTTGTAGAGGTCGAAGCATTTTCATAATCAATAAGCAAAATAGTTTTAGCACAGTAAAGAAGTTAAAAGTCAATAAATAACAATTTTATTTTTAAAAATTCTATCAAATCAATAAAAAAAAATAATCACAAATAAGGAAGTCAACAAACGAAATAATTATCTATGAATATCACACCTAACATTAGAGCAGTATTTAAATTAATAAACCAAGGGTAAATAACGGACTCGGGAAAAGAATTTTTCGACCCCCCTTATCATATTTAATCTAAAAAGTAGGAAATATACTAATATTTTGTCTTCTTGCAGCCCCCTCTCTTCTCCCCAAGATGTGATCATGCAGTATTTGTAACCGTAACTGACACACATAGACAACCAGAAACGGAGTGCACCACTCATTTCAAAGAAATTTGTTCGGTGGTTCATTCAAACGGATTATCGTTTCGACGGGGAGGTCGTAGAAGGAAATGAACATGCCCCACTACCAACAAGACCTATTATATGCACACAGTAAAGTCGATAAACGTGCGGATCCAGGATCTAGTCGGGGAATACGACGGGATGAAGAGATTAAGCCGGCTCCCTACCAATCCCCTTTTCCCGTTTCAACGAATCACCCCTCTTTGGCACCTCAGTCGTAAGGTGTTTCGGTTTCGGGATATTATAAAACAAGCCAGATGTCATCAGAGGCGAAACCAGGATAAATGGTAACTACCGTTTCTCCCTGTCTCTTTTATTATATGGCTTTAAAAGTAAAGCAAATCCATAATCTTTTTCGCATTCGGACGTCCCACCCCCATAAAATTGGTATCCAAACATTTATATTCTTTTAGACTAAAGTTGAGTATCACCTATATCTAAATGGAAATAGTTGGGATTGTCTTATGCAATCAGAGATGGTTCACAGTTAGTTATGAATAGTATAATGAAGGGCATTTATTTTACAAAGCTAAAAATGCATATCTTTCAAAAGATTCTTTAAAATTCTAATTAGACGAAAATTCTTAAATAAAAATCAATTATTCATTTTTAGTTAATTTTTAGCAGTATAAAATGAGCAGTATTTGATATCCATTCGATCTTCTTGAATCAAAGTAAATTAATGTGTCAATGTATCAGATTTTTTTAAGGGAAGGAAAGGTATCATTTTCTTTCTTATCTTCAAAGTTAAAGAGTTAAATACGGATGAATATTTTATCTCCAAAACCCTAACTATACACGAGACTCTGCCCTAAAGACTATCACCAGCTTATCTATACCCCCTTGTTTACCCGACTCTCTATGTTGTTTCTTGAAACGCTGATTTGAAAACGATATCCACAAAATGCTTTTCTTTCTGTGAATAAATATTTACTGTTGTCTGGTTAACTGATTTAGAATGTCAAAAATAAAGCCATAATTATCCATTTCTATTATGCAAATATTTAAGCAAAATAATCTTTGCAAAAATATAGCAGATTTAGTAAGAATATACACAGAAAAAGAGAGAAAGAAAGAACAATTTAATCGAAAACTAATTCGTGATTCTCCAACAATACCATTAATAACATTGCCAGCAAGTTTCTTGTGAGCATACATAGCTAAGATAAGAAGTAACTCAATGTATCAAATTTAAAGAGAAAAATGCAACAGATAGTTTGCCTGTTAAATTGCTAACTAAAAGGGGTTGACTTTCCTTTTTATCTCTAGTTAACTAACAAGAGATAAGACTGAAAATCATGTGACAACTTTAGTTGGGAGGAGGGATAAAAAAAGAAAGAAAGAACAGATTGGCTGAGAGCCAATTCGTGATTCTTTATAGTCAAATTATCGGGAATGCCTACAAATTTGCTTTAATACGGATAATAAGATAAAAGTAAATCAATGTATCAAATTTGACGTGAAAGCTGAAGCAGACAATTTGTCTAGTAAACTGCTATCAACATAGAATTGATTCTATTTATTTCACTTGATTTTATCACTATTTATTTCTTTTTGTTGATTAATTGATTAATCAACAAAAGATAAGATTGAGAGCAGTCTTGATGTCTTGAAGCAATTTTATTTGACGATCCCAGTTTCCCTGCTTAAAAATGTTTCACAGCCTGTCACAGGAAAAAGGAAAAGCCTTGCTTGATCCTGGCCTTTCTCGAAGTACTTTTTGGCGGAGATAGAGACCTTACTTCGTTAACGATTACAGTTGCAAGTGATTTACACGCATAAGCTTGAGGCATAGGGAAATTAGTTTCGAAGCAGACTAGCATGATCTATGTTAACAAAAATAGAATATCAGTCTTAAAACCACTTCAAACAAGTTAATTATAACTTTTAAATTATCTTCAATTAGCATTTCAGCCATTGGCGGATCTATATAGTTTATAGCACAAGGAAATGTACATAATGAGGCCATAATTTTTATAAAATGGTGATTATTTATTTTGACATTTCAATACATTTTAAAATTAACCAGTATGCTAATGATTTACTTTACTTACCTAAACAACAGTCGTTTACATACCAAAAAAATGTTTCAGCAGAAGCTTGATGCTTATGAATATTTTACAAACTAGCGGGAATGGTCTCTTCGAAACTTTCTCGCATAAATTTCAATTAACGTCTGATCCCTCTCTCCGGTGCAAAATTATGGACCTTGGATAAAGCAGCGAATATTTAGCAAGGCAAAAAGTGAATGATAATTGCGAAATACAGACCTATGGCGTAAATCTATATGTCTATGTCTATTTACTGAATGTCATATGTCTATCTACTGAATCTATCATAAAAATATGCATTTTGTACGCCTTGCGATTACAATATAAATTATAGCAATTACCTGAAAGTAAAAATATAGACCGACATATGATGAATCGCCTGATGGATTTGGTGTAAAATTTAATAAGAATCTATATTTTAGATGATAAACCTACGTGCCAATTTTTTTTTCTACCTAATTCTTTGGGTTTTGTAGTTATTGAATTAATTTGTAATAGAACGGATAGCCAGACGGACTTCCTGAGAATGGATTTCATTCAAAACTTGATATAAACCTAAAATTTTGGTCGTAAGTTTATATGCCAAATTTCATACGTCTAGAGAAAATCGTTTCTGAGTTACCGTGTTTACAAACAGGCAGACATAATGACAAAAATGCGTTTTTCAAACTCAGGAAAGTCTGAAATGTGGAGATTCGTTCGAAATCTCGAATTTTTTTGACGATTACAACACTTTCTCTAAACTTCGTATACGAAAAAGTAAAAAGTGAACACAAAGAAGCAGAAACGAACCTGATAAGTTATGCTTGATAATATTGTTACGGATTCCATTACTACTAAGTCTGCAAATTCACCAAGCTCTTTTCTAGTGGGTGTATGTCTTGAAAACAATCAATCAGGCATCAATAGAAAATAAAGACAACATTTATTACACACGAAGAGACGAATACACAGAGGCGACAAATATATACAGCCGAAACGCACGCAGGACAGCATACTTCAGCAAGCAGTAATCGACCACAGCACACAAAGCGCCCACACAGAATCCAGCAGGAGACGGCTGAAATTCTCCACTGTCTCCTCGCTTTAGCTGTATCCAACTGCCGACTCACTACTACATGACTGGCTATTCCTCACAGGATTCGATGCTGTTTCTACAATAAGCACAAGGACTCGGCACACAGCTCAGTTCAGCACTCGCTTAAATTCCGCGCAACGCTGGCACTCCGCCGTTGCTTCGCTATTCTCGTTACATGTCTACGACTCCGACTGCGATTTCTTGTAGTTTGAGAGTGCCGTAATTTTATAGTTCTCGGGAGGCGGGCCGAGAACCAATCAGGCGTATCTCAGTTCCTACAGAATGGATCGTTGAAATTATCGAAGTTTCCAGCATTATGTAATTGTCCCCAAAGTCGTCGCCACGTTTGTTTCCAAGCTCTGGGATTACTGGTTCGGCACCCGAGCAGCATCCCATGCAGATGATTATAAATCGGTCTTCCCGGTGATAGAACTAACCGTGCTGGCAAGCAGCATTACAGGTTTGTAACAATGTTATCCTGATGTTTTACAATGCATAGATTTCTATTTTGTATATATTTATTTATGAAGTAAAAAATATATAAAGAATAAAAATCTATTAGTTGGGCTAATAGCAATTTTTAATCTTCATATGTGTGGCCTCCTCTCTGTCTAGCGGTGCTAGTCGGAAATTCGATCGTAGTTTGGGCTCAAATTTCAAAGAATTCGGGATCGATATGACTAAATAAGGCACCTGCTTGTCATTCTAACATGTTACGTAAAAATAAAGTTAATAACATATTGCGATTTTTGGAAACGAAGCGATGGCGATTTACAGGCATTTTCTGAATTAAAAATAATTTAAAATGAGTTTAGAAGTTTTTATTTCTTAAAAGAAAAATACAGAAACCACAATCATTAAAATGGATTTTATAAAACAGCATGAAGAAATAGCACACTTTGTATTATTACAACTATTGTTTTTAATTGATGTAAGCCAATTTTACTCTTTCTTCAAGTGCTTTGGATCATAAATAAAGACAGTATATATATATATATATATATAAACTGTAAGTCTGTAATTTTGAACCAGAAAAACATAACTTCAAAAATGATGGCTTATTGCACGTATTGCATGTACTGTTGCAATAACATAATAAATCAGCAAAAAAATTCTTCTTTGTACAGTTACCAGATTATAAAAGCAGAAATCCTCATTTGAAATAAGTAAATTTTTTTTTTCAGTTTTTATGCTTTTTGCAAAGTTTATATAACGCGATAAGCATTCATCGGTTTCAGAGATACAGGAATAACACCTAAATGTATCCTAGAAAAAGTGTGTCATTGTTTTTTTAGCCACAGAAATAATGTGTAATGTTAACACATTATATTTCATTTTATCATTCATATTTATATTCATATTTATTCATTATTAATGTTTATATTTCAATATATCTATTGAAAGAAGGGACACTCTGAGATTTCTTATCCTTAGTTCTTATTATCCTTCCTTATCCTGATTTCTTATCATCTAGAGTACGAAGATGGAAAGTTAATGATTCAGTGTTATGTTGGTAGTTTTGGATCGAAAATATAAATGGGATGCTATGTAAAACTATCAGAGTTCATACAGAAGATCTTAATTCTTTGTTGTAACTTAGTAGCTACTGCTTCAGTAACTTATTCTACAAGTTGTGCAAAACCAGATTGCCCTCTTCTTTATATCTGTCGTTCGAATAATGCATCGGTGTTCAATAAATACAATAGAATGGACACAGATAAAGATTGTCAAATTTCACAATTCACATTTACCTTTTTATACAAAAATCTTAACGGAATCCAGCCGTTCGTATTTTAAAAACTTTCAGTACTTTGAAAAAAATTCGAAAATTTCCACTTCATTAAATCTAGTCAAAATAAATTGTGCTGGAGTGTATAATTTTGAATCAAAACTTTCAAAATTACACGTTTCTGTAAAATGAATACATTATCTTAAAAAAAGAATTTTAGAGGAAAATGCCGAGATTGCGGTAAAACAACATCATTCAAAAAGTTACTTCATGAGAAACTTCTAAAGTTCAAGGCAATTTCGCATTCAATTAGTTTTCCTCTAGCTGACAAAGGAGCTCCATAACACAATGCTTGACAGACGAAAGATTGATAATGTAGTGTTATAGCAAATAAGTTTTGTGAAAAATAAGAAAGTTGACTAAAATAAATAGCCACAGAAAATTTATTCATATAAATACAAACGATTTCATTAGTCATTTATTTATAAATTTAGAGATTTCCTTTTACCTGAATTAATATGTAATTGCAAACTTTTTTTGTATGTTTTAAGAATGCAAACGATTTTAGCACTATCTATTGATCTATTGTGTAAATATTTATTAGTTTCATACGTATGATATTTGATTTCAAACAAGATATTATCTACGCTAAAAAAGGTTATCATGATTTAGACAATTTAGATTAGAATCTGAACCGTACAATTTATCAAATTATACTAAATTCTAATATTTATCTGCCATTTAAATTCCATAAATTTTCTTCGAAAAAGAAAAAAAAAAGCTTAAATGATAGATGGTAACAGAAAACAAATGAAACATAAAGTCCATTCTGGATTTTAAAACAGCAATTTAATTAATTGTTTAATTGGTGAAGTAAGCTTCTATGGTTGATTTCAAATTAAACTTTTGAAAAGACATTATTAATTTGATTAAAAGAAGAATTCAAAATTAGATACGGAGATGTAATGATACATTGTATAGAGCGTTGCTATTGTTCTATTCGATTGTGAGTTAACTATATAATTAAGGAGTGGAGGTTATAGGTTAACACAAGGCGAAATTTGAATGAAAACAGCAACAATTATTAAATAAAATTTGCAAATCATAATTAAAAAAATTAATAGTAAATATATTATTTATTATAAATGCTATCATTTATTTAAAAAAATAGATTATTTATAAATCAGAATGACTTGGTAATATATTAAATGTAAGCGAAATGTGCAAATATATATTACATATGCATGCAATATTCCCAAAAATAAGAATAAGAAACATGGTTTACAGACATAAATGTATTCTTTTTAAACTTTATAGCTACTAATAAAAGAAATTTTAGTCTGCAAGGACACGATGCCAATCCGGCCGAAGATGACGATTCCTACCTCAGTTCTAAAAATCCGATAGTTGTTGATTATAAGAGTTGTTGACTATATATTATACACTGACTATATATAAAAGAAATTCATCGATTCTAAGACCAAAACTGATCTAATTATGAAACTCTGATTTCATTATTTTAGAGCAATCAACGGCATCCTCGAAGAAACGCCGTCAGCTGCTTGGTAAATATAAAAAACAGACTATCAAAATCGTCTTAAATAAGGAATCGTAATTTTTTTGAAATACTAGTGTACAAAAATATTTTATTAAATATGACTAATAGGATAGAGGGATTGTATAAAAAGATTTCGTAATTGTTTGATAGTTACATTTATTAACTAAAACAAAATAAAATATAATTCTTTATATCATATAAAGCCCTTTTTCTGCTGAAAATGCATATCTATCTATAATGGATTAAAATAGTTACTTTATGGATTAAAATTTATTAAAATAGATATTACGATAACAGCGAACTTCCTCTACACATAAGACGATTGAACGCTTACTTTTTTTAAAAAGAAATGCACATTGTTTCCAATCTATAATAACGTTTTTCTTTTCTATTACGCTTCTGGTAGGAAAGAAAGATTTTCAAAGATTCTAAATGGATGACAAGCCAGTGACTTCCAATCTTGGAGACAAAATGAAGGTTCTGGAAAATACAAGAATAATGGTCACGTCTCTCTTAGAACCGAGATCCGAAAATTCTTCTGAAAAATTCCAAATGAAATCACGCCATGTTGGAAAGCTGAAAATAATTGAGGAGCTCATACGAGTTAATCCTGCTGAGCTTCTCTTCAATAGGCAATATTAAGACGCTGTGCGCCTTGATAGAACTGTTACTGTTATTTAATAAACTGTGTTTTGTTGTATGCTTGTGTTGTTAGTGTCAATAAGCCTTGTCTCTGTTTTATCATCGGTGCCTCCTGTTTTATGGAATTTTCGTGGAATAAAACGCCGTTTTTCATCATCCAGTTTATAGGATTGTATTCACAGCACACCCACCGGATATTTTCGAAACAAAGCATCGTTCGGGTTCAGATTTCTAATGAGAAATTAGAATGTATTTTATTCACGTTGTCCTACAAAAACATGTATCATTAGAAGATTTGGCTTTCAAAATTATTTTATTCACTTTAAATATTAAATATTATTCCATATTAATAGGCATTATATCTATGCAGACATTATCCTATTCTGATATGGATAGGCAAACCTGGCCTCTCCCCTTTTTCCAAAAGGCGAGATCTTATCAAGCGTTAATCAAGGCCCGCATTGGGGAGGAAAAAGCCTGAATGACAGTAATAGTAAGAAAATAGATTATGAATCAACATAAAATGTGGCGTATAGTATTTTTATAAATTCATTAACTTGATGCTTTATACTATATTTTGAATATCTACTATTTGTTAGGGCTGGCCTTGTAATAATTACTGAATAGTTAACGTTTCAATTATAAACAACCTTGCTACATTTCAACGTTTTGCTTTATTATAGCAGCTGCTTCTCTTTTACTAAGTTCCGTCACGTTTTCAGCAACAAAGGCAGGAAAGCTCGAGGAAAGATCACAGAAAAAAACGCTGTTTATTTTGATATCTGGATATTACTGGATGCAAACAGGTTATGCAAATAAAAGAAAACCACAGAACTATCGTTTTATGGTCAGACAGATAAAGGTCAAACCGAAATAGGAACGGAGGGTACAGTTACAAAATACTTTTTCTACAAAATAACCCAAATGTTTTGAATTCCACATAATTGGAGTCAGGGTTTTTAAAACAAACAACTTGCACTTCAGAGTGTTTTGGAATTTTAAATGTAAACATTATATATCATTTTGTGTTACTTATAATTTGAAAGATCGTAACAAAAAGAAAGGACAAAATATCTTAACTTGTCACAAGTTTTATAATTTATAACTATGATCAAATTAAACAAATTTCGATTTAAAGAAAATCCTTATTTTACTTTACTGTGAAGATAAATATATCTCCTAAACAGTAAGTTCTCAATTATTAATCTGCTGGCGGATTATCCATTTTTCTGATTATCTGCAGTTGTTAATTCCAAAATTTTATAAAAAAAAATTTCAATCATGATTTTTTTTTAACAAAAGAAATGTTTTAACACAAAAAAAATATTTTAAAAATTGTTTTTTTATTGTAAAAAAAAGTGAACCAACACACTTGCAACACAGTAGTCGGTTGTTTATAAATATAATTATATGTTTAGGTCCATTATTTAAATAAAAAATTGTTTGAATATATTGTTACGCTGATCTGTGATATATTTATTTTCTCATATAAAACGTATGCAAAGAGAAAGTATAGTACCGACCAAAAAACTTTGATGAATCTTTATATTTTATATCTTCCAAAGGCCGAAACACACATTTTTGAATTTATGTCGATCCGTTTGCTTGTGAACATGATAATTCAAAAACTCTTTGAGTTAGACGAATGAAATTTGGCATACGGTCTTTAACAGCAAATTTACATATTTCTATGAAATTTTGATCAAAACTCATTTAGAAGAAATCTATATATGCCTGGCTGCTGAAATACAAGATGGCTCAATAACTACCGAACGAGAATCGCTTGATGGATAAAATTTGGTGCACGAATTTATCATCTACAGTGAAGATTCTCACCAAATTTTAAACTAAATTTATCTAAGGTTTGATCGTCTGTACTTTTACATGTATTTAAAAGGGATAGCTCAAAAACATAATGATTTAAATAAATAAAAGACTGCATCTGATCTTATGAATGCAGTTGTAATTCTGTATAAAAATTTTGTTTCAATTCGGTTGGGAAAAAGGGCTTGGGTTCAAAGGGCTATTCAGTTTTCTCGTAATTATATATTAATTGCATTAGGCGATTAATCGCACAAAAAATGCCAAAGATCACAAGTTTATAGTCGCTAATGGCATACGGTTAATAGCACACAAATACAGTATTTTTCTACTGTGCTACAAAGCAAATAGGTTTCTCGTGCAGGATTCTGAAAATAAAAATCTGAGCACTCGCGGTTTGTTCAAAGTTCAAAATGTTATGTTAGATATGGGAGGGGGGGGGACATTTTTATTTGAAAGTATATGATTTAGTTTCAGAATGACCACTCCAGCTAGGGTTTTTTTAAAAATCAATTTTGGCGATTATCTTCAGCATTTGGGGTGACGATGATTGACTCGACACTCAGGTCTGTGCATAATAGGGGATTTTCTGTATTTTAATACTAAGGATTCAAAACATTATTCATGAAAAATATCAAAAATAAATTTTAAATTGAGGAAATCTTGAAAACAACTGCACATTTTGAGTATCAGTTACATCACATGCAACAATTACGACACTTGAATAATATGCATAAAAGCTTCATAATAAATTAATAAATGCAGTTATAGAATCTTGGTCAACTATCTAAAAAGTTGAATTGAACAGAACAGTACACTCCCGAGTATCCTGCTCGCGATTATCCGGTTTCCGTACTATCCGGCCTAATTTTCTGTTATCGTAATTAACAACTCGTAATGGCAACATTGCCAAGGCATTGGAAGCGAGCGTCTGCTACTATCCTCCTACGTGGCACGTGCAAAATATAAACTGTGACAGGAAAAGAGCAGCGTTCTGCTCGTTGTTCATTGTTTCGTCAAAGTGTAACAGATCTCAGTTGTGGTCGCTGTTCCTGATTATAACTGCACAGTATGTACAAGATTCGTAAATTGTTCTTGGGATATTCGTAATATTTTTTTAAGTGTACTACAGTGAAGATTTCAAAGTGGGTGAGAAACGAAAAAAAAGTTATAATGACTATGGAGGAGACATTACGCACTATACAGCGCCTAGACTCTGGTGTAATATATATATATATATAACTTTGGAGTCAGGAGTTTGGAATAGTACCGTGGGGAATAGTAAAAAGAAATGTTTAGAATAGTACTTTTTACTTTGTTTGGAATAGTAAAAATAGTAAAAAATCGAGCAAAAATAGAAAAAGGGTGTTTTTCACTAGATTGTAGAAGTGAAATGAAAGTAAAAATTAATATTAAAAATTTTTTAATAAAAGTTATCAAGTTAATCAAGTTTAATCAAGTTATTATGTGAGAACATTATTATCTGTAAGTCATTATTTGTCTTAATTCATTTAAGTCATTAACCAGTTTAAATCGGTTTGAAACAATCACGAGACTTCTCTATCGGTCTCTATTCCCCCCCCCTCTCTATATATATATAAATTTTTTTCAATTTCTAGCTGACAAACAAAATTTTGGAGCTCGACCGATTTTGAGATGAAATAACAGCTATGATGTCATTGTTCTACGTCAACCCTTTAAAACCGCATCTGCTTCAAAGAAGCATACGTAATACTAAAGCAATACTGGTAAAAGCAGGTCAATCTTTTAAAAACGCATCGGCTCTCAAAGCAGCATACATAATAATAATGCAATACTGGTAAAAGCAGGTAAAAAAATGTATGCCGTTAAAAGATGATGATGAAAATTGCCATTTATGCTTCATTTATTGCCTACGCGATTTCGAGATTCAATATTCATTGCCTACGCTATTTCGAGCTACAAAACTTCCTAACTAAAACAACATCATGTTCTTACACGAAAGTAAAAACTTTGTCTTCTGGTACGGTGGGCAAAGAAATGGGTTCATAGAACTTCGGTCTATCCGGCTTTTTTGTCATCCGGCCTGTCCTTCCGCCGCAATAGGCCCGAATCTCGGGAGTGTATTTTCCAAGTACTGCTGATAAAGCCAACACGCCGACTTGAAGAAGTCACGAAGCATGTAATTAGTCGTATTCTCTTTTTAATTATTGTTTTCATTTCGTTGATTGCAGCAGGTCTTGGGATATAAAAATATGTTTAAATAAGCCTCTCATCAAAAAAAAAAAAAAAAAAAAAAACGAGTTAGATTAGAAGACTGTGAGAGTAATTCAATGTTCATCAACATCATGTGCTCACCAAAATTCTATCCATTCGTCAATCTTTTAATTTCTTCTCCTAGAGACATTTTTAGAATTATGTTTATCAAAATAATATGAACTAAGCCGAAAGTCAGTAATTTGAATTTTTATATATTATTTTAACTTTTAGAGCAATGTATATACTTGTAAAAATGAGTTTATTTCCGTTTTGCTAAAAAGTAGCCTACTAAATTTAATTATTTATTGTCAATGTTACAAAATTTGTACATAAAAATATCTCAGAATGTACATTTGTGTGATTAGGCATTCTTTGGCTCAGACCGTATATAACCAAGATCTACCCAATTCGGCACAAATATACGGAGGAGAATGAGAATGTGCATCTCGGAACGATTTTTTGAAATGTAAATTTGAATGTTAATTAATTAAAAATTAAGCGAGATTTAGGTATTTTTCCGTGATAACTTCTTAACACATTATTTCGGAAAATTCCTTTTTCACCATATAAAAATAAAAAAAAACATATTTTTTAAATGATGTCAAATATATTGCCGTACAATTTTTCCCCTTTTATTTCAAATAAATTTTAATTTTTTAAAATCATTTTCAACAATGCTTTTCATTGTTTCAGTGGAATTCAAATCGTCTTCATTGTTTTTTGTCACATATTTATTCGTGTTATTTTCTTCCATTGTTAAAAGCTGGGGAGGATATACTTTGTTTATCATCTGCACAATTTACATGAGGCTACAGTACCATAAAAAACAATATTCATTTAAAAAGGATTCTCCGGACAGAAAAAATTTATTAACATTATTAGGAAACTTGACTTCACAGTAAGGCCCATGAAAATAAATAGAATAGATGTAAGGCTATTAAATTGCTAATGTGTTTGTAACAATTCGACACTTAAAATACTCTGAGCATCAAGTTATGCATTTTACATTGAAATGAAATTAAACACACATTCCCAGCGAATTATTGGTCCTCAAAAGTGGCTAATTATAAAATAATAATTGCTAATGTAAAATATAAGTGATCTACTTTCTCAGGTAGAGGATTTAATTGGAAGTGAATATAAGAATTTGATTGTGTAACATTTTCTTTTGGTTTTTCGCATTATTTGGTATACGCGATTCTGCTTTTTTAAAACTCGTGACTATAAAGATCAATCGATTACTATTTTCAAAGGAAACGATTAACAGCTAAACACACCATTTTCATAAAATTTTGGTAAGAATATTTTTAAATTTAAATTTAATAATTTATCTTTTATAAGTAATTATTTACTAACTTAAAAAGCAATTAATTATGCATCCAAAGAGCTACAAGTTGTCGACAATTAATCTAGACACAACTTCGAAATAATTATTAATGTGGTTATTAAGATGGTAATTACTACGTTAATTAATTTCAAGATATGCAATTTCCCTGCATATTATTAATTGCATATGTAACAGTTAATCAAAGTGCTCACATCTTTTTGCTGCAAACATTATTTATTTGCATAATTCAAAAATAGGTATTTTAACTTCTGTATAAACAGAATGTATTTTTATGTACGGACAGAATGTATTGTAACAGGAGATGTATTAATACATCTCATATTACATGTATTACAGATGTATTTAATAATACATCCCACATTATTACATGTATTACAGATGTATTAATACATCTCATATTAAAGATGAATTAATATATCTCATATATATTAATACATCAAGGAGATGCATTAATACATGTATTGTAACAGGAGAATGTATTGTACAGACAGAATGTAAATAATGTACAGACAGAATGTAAATAATGTACAGACAGAATGTATTTTTCTTCTCATTTTCGATCGATGAATAATCTCTTCAATTCTTTCAAGTCTTCTACCCCTTTCTTCCAATTATTTATATCATTTATTTTATATTAATACGGTATAATTAAACTGAACAAACTTAATAGCAAATAACGTATTTATTATCACCTACATTATTATAAGGAGTAAAACCAGCCAGTGTGGTCTTCCCAAAACTTTCTCGCATACCCTCTAATAAACTTGTCATGCCAAAGAACGCCTTACATGGTATTCGCGTACAATAGTAACGAAATATCCCCTTACCTGCCGAGGATAACTTGCGAGATTCGGTCCCCAGTGCCACGTATATATACGTATATAGTTGCGAGACGTATATATACGCCAGGGGCAGTTAACACATTGACTTAGGGAGACGTATATATACGCCCGCGGCAGGCAAGGGGATATTAACTTTTCGCGTGAATTTAGCATTTCTACTGACTCTATCTAGTCACTATGGCTAGTTATTTGATGAGTAATCCCTGGCAAGCATTAATAGTGTCCAAAAATCGAATTAATGTTTTAGATATATTTTCCTCAACCGACTGAAATAGAAATTTGACATAAAACATCATCAGATATATTAAATTTAGTCACAAAATACTAAATTTAATATATCTAAGTCATTGCGATGACATATTTCTGAAAGTACAGACCGACAGACATTCAACCCTCAGTTGGATTTGGTTCACAATTTGACATGCGTATACATTATAGATGTTTAAATCTGTGTGTCGAATTTTATTTACCTTGCTCTCTTCGTTTTGTAGTTAACATGTTAACATATATTCGAATAGGCGACCAGACAGACTTCCTCTGAAAGGAATATACTTAAAATTTAATAGAAATCAGCAACTTTGGTGCAAAGACCGTACACAAAATTTCAGTTGTCTACCTCAAAGCGTTTTTGAGTTATCTTTGTCACAGATAGACGGACGAACAGTTTCCAAAAATGTGTTTTCCGGACTCAGAAAAGTCTAAAGCGCGGAAATTCGTCGTAATCTCGGATTTTTATTTATTTATTTTTACGATTATATGCTTTCTCTATATTACGTATACGAGAGAGTAAAAAAAATCGTCACATTCTGGAACAAAACATCGGTCTCCATCAACATCAACCATTTACGCAGCGCTGCCTCCGAAAAAGGGCCGGATTATATAAGGTTAGCGGATCCATGCCAATATATCGATTTATACCAGACTTAACTGGTTGCAGTTCCTACCAGAAAGAAAAACCAACTGTCTGAATCGAGCGTCACTTTATTGCGTGTCAACATGCATTTCGGTGAGTAATTACTTTAGTTATGAGGTTGTACGCCGCACTGTGCGCACGAGTCTCATGATGGGAACAATTCGATCAAGAGCTGCCCATCGAAATTAAATTTGACTCTGCGATGCATTTACCTAAAAGCTTTTATAGAAAAAAAAACCTTCTAGAAATCTTCGTTTTGTTTAATTAGGAATGATAGAAAGAGTGATATTTATTTTCTTAATGGCAATGAATACAATCATTGAAATTTAATGATATATTAAGGAAAAGTACAAATAATATATATATATATATATATATATATATATATATATATATATATATATATATATATATATATATATATATATATATATATATATATATATATACACACACACACACACACACACACATAAGGCGTGGACAAAGCACGTCCGCTCACAGCAACAGATTAGGCAAGAGAAAAGAGGGAAGAGCGAGAAATTATTTAGGGAGAATTGATAGGGAAAATATTTTTTCACAGTGCTAATACTATTAAGATTTTAAAAAAGAATTTGTTTAGATCAGAAATTTTTATCCTTTCACTTGGAATGTGGGAACCGCCGATTAAAGCATTTTACAAAGCAGCTCTTGAAGTAATTAAGTGGAATCGGATCAGGAAATAAGAGAATATCTTAGAATGACTTTGATATGCGCTATTTACGATGAAACTTTGGGAATAAATTTGGAAATGAAATTATAATTTGTTTAAAATATCATCACACACACACACACACACACACACACACACACACACACACACACACACACACACACACACACACACACACACACACACACACACACACACACACACACACACACACACACACACACAACTTTATTATT
Source organism: Argiope bruennichi (assembly GCF_947563725.1). Taxonomy (NCBI): domain Eukaryota; kingdom Metazoa; phylum Arthropoda; class Arachnida; order Araneae; family Araneidae; genus Argiope; species Argiope bruennichi. Next base: position 138,126,574 of record NC_079151.1, on the reverse strand, counting down.
CAAATGCTCCAGCGTACACAATATTTTTTTTGTTTGTTTTTCCGTCTTCAGGAAAAACAAATACATTTCTTGGCTGCCCGACTGGTAAGCATCCAGCATACAACTGGCCATGTGAAAAACATGGTTTGGACAGTCGTTTGAAATCAAAAAGCATGTCAGTGGGAATAATGGAAATGCGTGTAATGAGCACATCTTCTCCAATCGATTTTCCGTTAAGAATAGTTGCCTCACTTCTTGCCTCATATTGGCTTTCTGATTCTGATGCGAGTGACCAGGTAGCATATAAACGTTGTCTTTGGATTCTTGCCCCATGTTGATCTTGAGATACTGAAGAACGTGAATTTGCATTTCGTAAGCGATCTGCCTAATTGCTCGCTTATCGTTCTTCGTTTGTTTGAGGAGCTCGAATTGTCTTATTTCTGCTGCTCTGATAGATCTGTTAAGTGACGAACGTTTGGAGACATATTTTTTGTTGAAGCAATCAACACGCTATACGCTTGTGTAACCGAAATATCGTATGTCGATTCTCTGAATAAATAGAAAAATTATTGTTTGCTCTGGAAAATTTCCATTATATATAACTTAACTTGGTAGAAGGCATCGATAATAATAATTCTATTTTGTATGTGTGAGATAAACTCTGAATAAAATGTGCAGTTTGTTGCAGATTGTGCACGCTGAATGGCAACATTCTGTATAGAAGACTTTTCATTAATGAGAAGAAAAAACTAGCGCTTGCACTAAACATTTTCGATTTCATTGCACTCATATTGATTGGCATCAATGATAATAATTTTATTTTGTTTGATATGTGTGCGATTAACTCCGAATGACGTGTGCCGTTTGCTGTTTATTTATAATATAACCTTCGCGCAGGTGCAAATAATAAGTTGTCAAAGTTTCATCGCAATCGGTTGAACAGTACGACAGCGCATAAGGTACCAACAAACAAAAATTCATTTTTATATACTAGATATGAAGATATGATAACTGTACTATGCTTATAACCCTCGCGCAGGTGCAGACAATAAGTTGACAAAGTTTCATCGAAATCGGTTGAATGGTATGACGATACATACACACCCACCCACACCCACACCCACACCCACACACACACACACACATATATATATATATATATATATATATATATATATATATATATATATATATATATATATATATATATATATATATATATATATATATATATATATATATATATATTTCTTGATCCAATTTCACTTTTTAAATTTAATTAATGCTACACGACCTCTTAAAAACTCCTGAAATCTGGCTTTCACACACTCCGAGTGAAGCAATAAAAATCTGTGAAGCCAAGCAAATTCTTTTAATAGATACCTATATTTCCCTTTCCTAAATCGGCACGTGTCAAAGAATCCCTATCAGAATCTCATAGTATAAAATCGCTGGGGAAATATATTTCGGTTTCTTTCGCCGTTTTGCACAGTACGCAATCTCAAATTGTTATTTCTCGGTGTGGAATAAATCGAAAGTTTTAAAATTTTAAAAGAGTCTTCTCTGTCTGTGATCACGAAACTGCTAAAACAATTTATTTACTTATTACCGAATGGCAACAGCATTTAATTCAACATTTCGCAAAATGATAAAGCTGCAAATTATTATTAACTAGCCGCCTTTGGCGACCAGCCGGTTCACCAAACTTAATGTTCGTTAAAATTTTAATAATTAAATATTTTATGCAATTCCTACTTTAATGGCTTCTTCATCAAAATATTTTAAAACTTTAAATTTTGATTGTCATATAACTCATTCATAATATTATAAAGGCCTTCAGCCATAACATAATATGTATCTCTCTCATTTTTTGTTACCTCCCGTAGAATTTATGCTTTAAATTAAAGTGTAAATGATAAATCTGCAATTAATATAATAATATTTTTTACGGAAACAAAGCATTTTTTTAATAATATGATTACTGTTAACAGAGTCACTGAGCGTTTAAACTTTATGGGCACTAAAGAATATCTTTCTTAATTTATGTAATATTTCAACAATTTGTCAGCAAAATTTTCTCAGATTCATCATGAACAGATCGATTCATTAACAATGTTTAATTTTAAATGCATCAAACACTAAGAAAATAAAATGAATCGCTTAAAATAATCGGTCGGAAACAGGTTTAAAAAACTACTTAAAAAACGATGTACTTAAAACTATAAGCATATACAAAAAATACGTAACTAACATAAATACAATTTACTTACAAAAGCATGCAACTAACCTAAAAATAATTTAAATCATCCGTTGATAATGGTTGTCATGACAACACTCAGAACACAATGCGCGTGCGTGAATTTTCTTCGCCAGTTACGGTAACGCAAATGCGTGAATTTTTCTACGCCAGTTGGGGTAATGCTATGCAGATTAGACATTTTTAATTTCCTTTATTCTGTGTTATTTTAATTCAAAAGTACTTCAGAATGAATCTGAAACATGGATTAATTAACAATGTTCAATATTAAATGCATAAAACATTAAGAAAATAAACAGAATCGTTTGAAGTAATCGGCCGAAAAATGTTAACCCTTGCATCATTTGGCGGTGGGGAAAATGGAAGATTTTTTTGGCAGGAAAGTTAGTTTTTAATTAATAATTAAAATTCTAATTAAAAATTCAAAAAAGGGACCCCAGTTGCACATTCCCGACCTCTAAGGTATACATGTACCAAATTTGGTAGCTGTATGTCAAATGACCTGGCCTGTAGAGCGCCAACACACACACACACACACATTGAGCTTTATTTATAAGTATAGATATAGATAATAACTCTGTAGAGAGTTTTAAAACTATTCAGTCAAAGGAAAGAAGATGTAAAAAGAATCAAGAAACAGAAGTCAAACAAAAAGTGTGATCAGTTTAACAGTCGCAGAAATAAAGGAATTGCAATGACTTCTCCATGAAAATTGATGACCATGTCTTCAAAACTATTATCTCACAAAAATGATACTTGCGTTAACTTCAAATTCAAAAAATTGCCATTTTTATGTTATTAATTTGATTTCTATATAATTTTTTCTTTCCTTTCAACATTTTAAAATTTAAATTCAATACACAATCTAATAAAGCTTTTGATATCATGATAAAATTCAAACTCCTCCATCAAAATATTCAATCACGTCCTTTTAACAATGTTAAAATTAAGATTTAAAAAATGCTGACAATAATAAGGAAGCAGTATTTTCATTTCCGCTTTTATTTATATATATATATGGTAATATATTAATTCAATTGAATTCATGCTTTTCTGTCGTATCAATTAAAAAGATTAGATTTCTGTAAAGAAATGAATTCCGCGTTAATTATTTAACAACACAAAAAATACCAAAGGCGGATAGTATATTTTTAATCAAAAATTCTGAAGTAAAAAAAAGTTATAAATATTATGAAATTCTCGAATTAAATGGGTATTTCGATCACATTTATAATAGATTTTATTTTTTATGCAAGAATTTTTTCTTCTTCTGATATTTATTTATTTCCACTTTCTATTCTTATCCTACAATTCCCTGTTTCTCGCGATTTTACGATTTATGTTTTAACCTCCTGATAAAAAAGTTATTTTCCACTTTTTAGGGAATTTATATCAGCAGTCTTTCTATCTCCTAGTTTGCTTTTATCTTTAATAATTTGTCAAAGAAAGCGCGGCTTTCCTTTTGCGAGCAATGTGATTGCAAAACCCAGATGTTTATAAAACATCCAAGCCTTATCCGGAAATCGAATGCACTCACTTTGATGTCGCAACGTCCTACGCAAACTTCAAAACCAAAACAGGCGGCGCTCTTGAAGTTTGAATCCATATTATGCTACTTAACTGAATAATGAAAGCGCTCGGTTTAGTTTGGCTATATTGATGCTTCATTTTGAAGCACAGTTCAACCTCGGTTAACCAAACTAAAGAACGAGGTGTTTGGAATAACGAATTTTTCGATTATTTGTATTTATTAATAGTATGGAATTCTGAAAAGTTTGGAGTGTAAAAAGAATTCGAAACTCTTTTTATAGATTTTGCATATGCTCTTTATTAAATTATAAAGTTAATTTCAATAAACAGTTATTTCGTAATTTTAAAGAAATAATCACGATTATTTCCGTGCAGACAGCACATGTTTTGTGAAGGTTAAGATTTCAGAGATATTTCGGATAACTGAGAGTTCGGTTCACTGAATGCAACACGAGGGCTATTAAGGGACGGATCTCTTAATTTTCAAACGAAGTCAGATAACAATAGCGACATATGAACTAACCCTCCTCTCTCCATATTTCTGCACCACACTAGCGAGAGGATTTTCACTTACGATGTCAAATTTAAAGTGAATTAAGCCCGTGTGCATAACAGAAGATATTTCGGGGAATAGAATCTTGCGGAATCTAATCACTAAGCCAGTAAAGCCTTTTGAAAGCGTCAAAAATGATATTATTGAATTGTTGATATTTCTAGACATCGTGAGAAAAATTAAATAAATTAATTGCATTTATACATTGTAAAAAACTCGGGGTACTGCCTACGTACGAGTCAAATTGTGCTTTAATGTTGTTACAAATTCGTAGAATTGCTTTCTTGTATAGTAAATATCCTGGTAAAGAAGACAGATTTACAAATATTCTAATGACTGTTGAATAGATGCCGGGTCAATGACTCCCAACCTTCGCGACAAACTTCGAGACTATTTAGAGACTTTAGTAACAAAAAGGGAAGTTCCGTTCCCGAATATTCGAGAATCTTGGCGATATCTTCATTAGGAATCGAATTCCGATGTTTCTTCTAGAATATTCAATGCTCTGTCACGGGAGATATAAAAGTAAAGAAGTCGAATGGAGACAAGGATTAGTCACGAGAAGTTTCTTTTACAATTGATGATCTCCTGCGAGTTCTCTATGAGCATTTCGTGTTGTTGCAATTGTTTAGCAACGATGTGCTATTTAACTGTTTTGCTTTCTTCAAATGAAAGTTTATCGCCATGTATATGAAACCGTTTTGTCAAAAAACATCGTTAAAAGAGCATTGTCTTTACTTTCCGTAGTCCCTGCGCGATAAGATGACGCATTCTATTTAGAACACTTGTTATAATTATAATTACTATAATATATTAGTGGGAATAATATTAATGCTACTATACTATAATATATTAATACTATATAAATACTATAATACTATTAAATACTATAATATATTAATTATTATATTACTATAATATATCTGGGATATTGAAAGTTTTGAATTGATTTTTACATTTTAAATTACTTAATATTTTCACTTTGTAGCAGATTTAAAATTAACAATTCAGTCATTTGATGGGCGAGTCAGACTCGTTATTGTCTGCAAAGGGATTAATAAAGGTAGCACCAAGACAAAACTATTGATTGGACTAAAGAAAGGATTGAGAACCAATGCTGATCTGACAGATTCATTCCAACTGTATTCTTTGTCAAACAACCTCTTGACGAAGAATACAGTTGGGATTATAATACTTTATTCATTCTGTCAGAAGGAGCTTGTCGAAATGAAAATCTGTACAGCATATCCGATAAAAAAAAAGAAAAGAAAGTGCATAAAAACAATTTTAATAATTCAGTTTCTATCCGTATTATCGGCGACAGTATTTGTTGAAAGGAGATATGTAGCCAGTAATCACCATTCCTCAGCTAAGGTGGAAAAAAGGTTTATAAGTTTTAATGACTAAGCCTTATGTAGAATGTATCATGTTGTAATAAGTCTTCGATAGTCAGATATTAAAAAAAAAAAAGAAATTAAAGTAGCTTATTTCATCAAGGAATTACATACGCACACTTCCTCGAAAAAAAAATAAACAGGGAATTTGTGTTGAAGTCTTTCTGAAGTTAACAACTGGATTAAGGATGAGTGGTAATGATTCATTTTCATTCAAATGAATGAATCAGCGATTGAAAGTTTGCAGATGTTAGTTAATAACGTCGCATTGGTAAAAGGGCTTTTTAAATTTCTAACTACGTATATGTACATATTTATATAAATTCAATTTTAAATGGAGGAGAAAATTTTAAAACACAATGATTTGAATTTCACATAAATTTCAAAATAGTCCTAAGATAAATAGCAATTGGACTTGAAATGAATTGAAGAAAGGGTACATATTAATGTTACATATCGCAGGAAAAAAATTAAACAAAAATGTATTCCTTTTCTGTAAATGAATTTTATCACAATTTCTTTGTCAAGTCTATAAAATTAAATATACCGCCAAATTCCAACATTCGATTTTAATTTCTTCATTTTCCATGAATTATTTACTTAATGTATTGTAGCTTCTGACCTAATCATGCTGTATCGAAGAATAATTTCTATACTGAAAAATTAAGGAAGTGTATAAAGCTCAAAATCAAGAGTTCTTTTTTGACTGCTTCTCTACTAATAGTAGGGGGCCGCGGTGGCCTGGTGGTAAGGTCTCGGCTTCGGAACCGGAGGGTTTCAGGTTCGAGATCCGATTCCACCGAAGAACCGTCGTGTAAGGGGGTCTGTTGCACGTTAAATCCGTCCTGACCAAACGTCCTCCCGCTGGTGTGGTGTGGAGAGGGGGATGCCAGCTCAGGTGTCGTCCTCATCATCTGACCATGGTTCAAAATGACGAGGTCCGTCCCAAAATAGCCCAAGTGTTGCTTCAAACGGGACGTTAATATAATTAAACTAAACAAACTACTAATAGTAAAAATGAATGTGTGTGTGCTGGCGCTGCAGACTGTTTGATTTGTAGCTACCAAGTTTGACACATGTATACTTTGAAGGATGGGAATATTACTGAGGAGAATTTTTTTCTGAATTTTTAATTAATTAAAAACTAAGATGAGTTTTGGCGTTTTTTCCGCAGTAACTTCCGAAAATTTTGTACAAAAATAAATTTTACACCTGCTCAAAATTTTGAAAATTATCTTTTCAACGATATTAATTTAATAATCATATAAATTTTTCTTGAATTTTGGCAATTTTATAATTTTTTTCTTGGCTTCATTTCCAATAATAAACGACATTATTGCTTTGAAATTCAAACCGTTTCATCGAAATACTTACTGGCGTGATTTTCTTCTAATGCCGAAAGCTAAAGAAGAAGGATTTTGTTTAATACTTGTGTATTTTACGAGACGAACAAGAAAAGTGATGTTACAATTTCGTGAAACAAGATATATATATATATATATATTACCTATCTAATATAGTCATATATATATATTAGATAAATGTATTTACTGATTTAATAGGCCATGTAGCTTTAGAATAAATATGTATATACTAATCTAACTGTCTAATATAGCTATAGTCAGATATATTAAATAAAATACTGTCGCGTAGGTTATTTAGTGTAGAACTCAATGACACACACAAGAAGCAGAGCTAAACGGATTTATTAACTCAACTCTGAACTGAGAACACAGAGACTGACAGATCTTCTGCTTTTATACTAGCAGGGAAAGTTCCAGAATACTTTTCTGGAGACTGTAAAGTCCAGAACACGTCTGGTAAACTAAAGAAATGTCCAGTATCTTCTGGAACATGAAATAAAGGAAATATTTACATATACTACGAATCGCATTTTCTCTAGCGGGATTCGAACCCACGGTCTCTTGATTATAAGACCAGTTCTATGACCATTCGGACTTGGAGAGCCGACTGCCTCTTTTCAATGCGGCAATATATTTACTGATTTAATAGGCCATGTAGCGTTAGAAGATATATGTATTTACTAATCTAACTATCGAATATATCTATAGTTAGAGGAAGATATATTCGATAAATATATTTACTGATTTAATAGCGTCATGATGTCTTAAGACCGAACTCCATTTGAAAGATTCATATGCACGAAGAACAGAGCCTATATAAGACAATTAAATAACACGAATATCTAACAACTTGATGGAATTGTGGATAGGAAATTATATCAAAATTTTTTTAATGAAAGCTATATTGACTAACATAACTAACTAATAACTAATATTGCCAGCGAAACAGCTGGTCGTTTGAGGCGACTAGTATATAATAATTAACATATCTATACAACCGTTAATTTTCAGTGTTGGATACCTTCATCTCAATTTATCCCCCTCTTCCCGGAATCGGAAATGCTCCCCTTTCCCTCTCCCATCCAGTTCCTTTTTCCCACGACCCCAAATTGCGAAATTTTCCGAAGCCACTGACTGCTGCACTATTCGAAGGGGAGATGGGGAGTGAAGGGATCAGTGTCGTTCATTGTAATGCTTCGACAATTTTAAAACGAACAGTTCCGCAAACGATATTTTTCGATGCTGATTGATGCCTATTTGAGAAATAAAAATAAAGTATCTTTTATTTATTCTCATTACTAGATTTGAATGTATGTTGCTGCCTTTGCTGGTTTTATTTGATTTGGTTTCATCATGTTAGCCTCCCATTTCAAAGCAACACTAGGGCTATTTTGGAACGGACCTCTTCATTTTGAACCGCGGTCAGATGAAAAGGATGCCACCTGAGCTGACACCCCCTTTACAAACTTCCGCACTTCAATAGTATGTGAACATTTGACCTTAATGGATTGATCTTACAATTGGAAGGGGTGAAGGAATAAGTGTCGCTCACTAGAATGCACCGTGAGTTCCAAAACGAGAAGTTTCGCAAAAGATATTTCTCGATGGTGACTGACGAAAATAAAAATAAAGTACCCTTTATTCATTAAAATTCCTTGCCTTGCATAGCTGTTGCTGAATTTGCTAGTTTAATTTGGTTTAATTATATTAGCGCCCCGTTTTAAAACAACACTAAAGCTATCTAGGGACGGACCTCATAAATTTAAACCTTGGTCAGATGACAAGGATGACACCCAAGCTGGCACTCCTTTATAAACTATCGGACCTCACCAGCGGGAAAATATTTGGTCCTAATGGATTTAATGTGTACCACGCCCGCTTATACGGCAGTTCTTGAACCCTCCTGAATTTGCTGGATTTAAACAGAATGAATAGAACAACAACTAATATATAATCAATTTGGATATCAATATTAAATAAATATACAACAGCCATTTAAATAGCGTTACATTACTAAACAGTAACAGAAACGGAACCCATTCGCGTGAAACCAGAATCAAATAAGACACAATTGCACAGGTCATCTAAAAACTAACGGTGTCATAAGACATCCCATCTTTCTTCCTCTTAACAAAATATACAATGGTTCGGCTTAGCTTAGTCTATTTATAATGGCGTTCCGTTTAGAAGGAACAAATGGGGGCTGTAATGATACGAATCCTGATCTCACCAGACTAGTGTTAATGACCAATTGAGGGGGGTGGGGTGCGTGAGTAACATTTAACGTGCACAAAATTTGCTTATATAGCGGCTTTTCAGTGACATCGGGTTTCGAACAAGGTGTCCTCCGGCTCCAAAAATAGAGATTTGCCGGCACGCCATCTCAGCACCTAAGAAACTCAGTGAATCCCAAAATTAAACTGAGAAGGAGCAACTGGCGTATATCTCGTGAGCAGGAAATGAATGAATTGCGAGTTTAGTTAATATTGGAATGAAGGCTTAAAAATGCATACATTTATGTTTAATAATGATGTTTTTTTTTACTATCGCGCACATGGAAACAGCACGTGAAAGTCTTTTAATCGACAAAATATTCGGCTCAGAAATTTCGTAGAATCCCCCACATTATAGATCTTGTTCTGAATCTGAAAATATAAATTATGTCCGTCTATTGTTCTGTTTGTGAAAATAGTAACACAAAAACGAAACAGATGAAGCACACGGGTTTAATATCAAAACTGTATATCTCTATCAAATTCTGGATGGGACTAGCGACGTAGAGTTTAACGTTACGCTTTGAAGCGCGGTTTCTCATACACGCACAAATTGATGGAAGGATTTTTATATATCTATACTGTAAAATCGTAGCTGTGTGTTTAAATTTAGGATTTTATCCAGAAAAGGTTAAACTATTTCTTGCTTTGTTAGTCTATGTGTTGGCGATATTTCAAAAAAGTTTGAAAACAAGTGAGACTGGGAAGTGAGAAAAAAATTTCTCCCATAGCTTTACTAATAATAAAGATGTGTGTGTGAGTGCGTGCTGGCGCTCTACAGGCCGGTAAACACGAAATTTGGTACATGTTTCATGTTTCGCAATATAGTGAAGAAAGTTACTTGTGTGTCAGATGCATGCCTTGGCAGAAAATAGTTACCAAAGAGCCTATTATATTGCGATCTTTGCCGATTTATCGTTGAGATGCAGCTAACACTCAAATGCCAAAAAACCGAATACGTATTTCAGATCGTTTTTTTACGACAAATTAAAACTAAAATTCGAGACAGAACTGCAAATGTAATTATAAAATCACACACCAAATTTTATTTATTTAAGTCATTGCCTTTTTAAGTTGACACCCATCAGAATGTACGGACAGACAGACGGTCAACTCTTCGGCTCTAAATTTAATACGCATCTATATTTTAGATGCTAAGCCCTGTATAATTTTATCCATTTACCTTTTCATAATTTGTAGTTATTGTGTTAACTAATATTGCAAATTTGATTTAGGTTCCATATACCAAATCTCATTCGTCTAGCTCAAAGAGTTTTTGAATTATCTTGTTTTCAGGCAGACATAATACCAAAAATAAATTGTTGGTACTTAAAGAGTTCTAAAATATGGAGATAGTCAAAATCACAAATTCGATTTTTTTTAATGCTGATTATACTGTCCTTTTATTACGGGGAAATAAAAATGTATTTGAAATTTGAATAATATGAATAATATCTCAAAGATATCCAAATTATTAAAAAATAAAAGACAATCGGAAAAACTAACTAGGCAAATAGAGAGAACAAATTGGCCGAATGACATTATATAACTACACAATTCATGACAATACATATAGAACAGAAACGTCCTTCCCTTAAATGCCACTTTGCCACGCACATAAAGCTACTCTGTGCACCATTTAGAATCGTATCCCGCGGAGCAGGTGTTTTGTCATTTCAATCTGCGATAAAGCTTCGTGACATAACAATCGATTTTTACACTTTACGATTACCAGACATGATTAACCAATAGCTTTATGTTTACACACAAAGAAAATCAAACTATTAGAAAGGAAAAATTGGTAAATATAGTAAAACAAATGCATTACATAGCAAGGCTTATAGGCTGGAAATTATTTGAAAATAATATGTGATACACGTGATCCAAAAACAAAATTATTCACAACGTTCCATAAGGTAAGCCGTGTGCGAACCAGAACCTCAAAATTTACCTTTGCTTCTTCCGTAGTAGTTGTTCACTGAGAAACGGTGTTGCAAAATTTAATACTTCAGGTCTGAATTAATCGACCACATATTTGGACCCCCCCGTATTATTCGACCGCACCCCTATGGATAAAGAATGTTTAGTAGTTTTCATAATTTGTAAAAAAAAAAAAAAAAAATGAAGGAGCAGTATTTTACTTTTTTTTTTTTTTTTTACTTTACAATTTTAGAAATCTTAACTGTTTACAGTACTGCTTATTTCTTTAATTTTTTGTCATTCCCTCTAAAATTAGAAACGGAAGTGATTAAATTTCAACTAATACAAAAACTTTTTTCTTGAAACCTAATATATTTTTTAAAAATATGAGTAAAGACAGCACTGAACTTTTATATATACTACAGAATAATTTTTATGATTTATGGAATAGCTTAAAGGATTATTCAGTATCAAAAGGATATTCATCACAAAGTTCAGTTTTACTTTACAAAGGATTTAAAAAAGGGAAACAATATCTTTTTGCTCAGTAAATGTCAGTCTAAAAAAATGAAATCTAAATTTTACACAATCCTTCGATTCTATGAATCATATTTAGTAAAAAATATTTGACACTCTCACTTTTAAATTAAATATTTTTAAAAATTCTTCAATATTCTGTGAAGAGTTTCATCGAGTTATGAAGCTTTAATATAATTATTTTAAGAATAAACAACCATTTCACTATTTAAGGCCAAAGAAGCCGGAAACTTCGGACACTGATCGGCGCATTTTTTCCCCCGATCAATAGAAAGGTCTAAAATCGCGCATTTTCATAAAATAGTGACATTTAAATGGACGTAACTCACGTAGTTTTTCTAGCAAAAGAATGAAACCAGTTTTTATTGACTATGCTGGCGTTTCAAGAATATATTATTAGCATGTTTCACAAGATTGGGAGTCGGTATAAAAATTCTAAATTTATAAGACATCAAACCGTTTATTGACACAAACTACATAAAATACATTTCTTTACTTTATTTAGACCATTTTCTGAGAGATGTATATGCCTATTACTAACCGCTTAGAAATGAGCTGTTACCAACAGTTAAGAAGTTATCTCAGCTTTTGATGTCAACATGTTGATAAAAGACAACTTTCTGGCACACGAATAACATACTCAAGCAAGAAAAATTTCATTTTTATCTTCCATTAGAATGAAGATATCCTGTACATAATAAATAAACAGTGTTTGCTTTAAATAAAACGGTATCACTGAATCAATAATATAGATATTTTAAACGATCACATAAATCTTTTTTCATGGATTTATTTTTCCTATTAATATCATGTTTCATATTCCTTTTGTTTCACATAAATATGTACCAGAAATTATATTTTTCTATATTTAAACTGTAGTGAAAGTAAATAATCTTTTAATTTGAGCCTTTTTTCCAACTGAAGGCACGTTACCACGTCGTTGATAAAAGCTATTTTTCTTACGCATGTGTACCGTGCGGATTAAATTTTATTTTAATTTTATAATAGCCATCTTTGGCCAATAAATGGTTGCTAAAATTTTCAATTAAATATTTTTTGTTGACTTGATCGCTTAATGGCTCCTTCAGTAAAATATTTTTAAGCTTCAAATTTATGGATAGTCATATAACTCATACTGTTATAGACGTCATAATTCGTTCGTTGTATTATGAATATCTCTTATTTTCTGTTACTTCCATAAAATGTGAACTTTAAATTGAAGTGGAAGTGTTATTAAATTTCAATTAATATAAAAACTTTCTTGTTAAAACGAACATGTTGAAAATAGAAAAATGTTTCAATATTAAAAATATTTTAATATTGAAATTATTAAAATATTTTATAATTTATGCAATATTTTAAAGAATTATTCGTTTTTCCCCCCTGTCGAACAATTTCTCCGGTTAATCATAAAATTAAGTTTTTTTTTTGTCTTTAAAATAATTTAAATGGCGTAAATAATAATTTTTTTCAGTCAATAAACGTACTTCTGAAAAAATTATAAAGTCTAAATGTTATACAATCTTTTGATACTACAAAATCTTATTCAATGAGATTTTTTTGACACTCCAACATTTAAATAAATAAATAATAATAATTATAAAACATTTCGATAGTCTGCGGCCAAATCTGACCGAGTTATGAAATTTTAATTGTCACTAATTTAGGATAATCAACAATATCATAATTTTAGGTTAATCAGCCTTGTGAAACTAGAGGTCCTGATTGGCGTATCATCTGTGACACAATGAATGTTGTGGTCTAATGTTGCACGTTTTTATAAAGATAATAATATTTAGATTTTTATAAATCTCTCAAACTTTGTCGTAAAAGAGTGGAGTCTTCTATTTATATAAAATGTTAGTCTCTCGAAAATATTTTACTAAATATGACAGCATAAGATCAGGGATCTGTATAAAAATATAAAATTCCTTATTCATCACAGTATTTATTACAATAATTAACTCTAACAGTATAAAATAATATTCTTTACTTGGATCCTTTTCCCTATTAGATATATCTATTTAATACTAATTGCTAAGATGTTAGTTGTTGCGTTCCGATCAGAATGAACATACTGTATATATATGAATGTATAAATTTTTTAAATGCTCACAGGAACCTTTTTCTGGTGCTTAACTTTCTAGAAAATGACATGCTTATTTCATTTCTTTCAGATACGTGCTGAAAATGACACTTTTCAAGGTTAAGTTTACATTAAGAATGAATTTAAACTTTCAATTTCAACTTTTACCAGCGTAATACCAACAATTTTTTTCATGCACAGGAAATGTGCTGTTGCAGGTTCAATTTTGTTCATTTTTTGTGTGAAATAAATTGCTGGAAATGACACTTAAAATATTTTTGAAAAATTAATTAAGATTTAAGATTTGAGTTATTAAGATTTAAGATTATTGAATTATTAAGATTTGATTAATTAAGATTTAAAAATTTACTAAGAACTTAATTTATATGTTAAAAATTGGTGTTATTGATAATGTTTTGAATTTTAGGATGATGTAACATTTAATTTCCTATTAGTATATCCTCGGATATTATTGCCGAAAAATTTAAATTTAACATTTCGTTTCATTTTTGAATAATGGAATTTTGTATGTATGTATATATATATATATATATATATATATATATATATATATATATATTGGACGTTCGGTATTTCTACCTCGGAGTGAGTTTATACAAAACCCTGTAGGCATAATTTATGTACAAGCAGAAGCGACGAGCACACCAACACAGAACGACACAAAACGAAAATGAGGAGAAAAAAAAAATTTATCCCTGTGATTATATACTGTGAGTAGGGATTGCAATACCGGTGTACCGGGATACCGAATACCGGTATTTTGAGTCATTTATACAATTTTATAATACCGGTATTCACAAGTTTAAATACCGATTTTTCGGTATTTACTAGAAATTTTTAAAATTGTCTCCACTATATGTTCAAGGATCGCAAACATAGCAAAATAGTATACGTTTTTGTTTTTATGTCTCCCTAACGGGGGAAATTAATTAGCTAATTAATGGCTTAATTAATTGCTTAAATCTAAATGAGCGAAACATGGATTATCCCTGAATGAAAATATTATATCCATAAGGACTGATGGAGCAACAATTATGAAAAAAGTTGGAAAGTTGATTGGTGCAAATGAGAAGTTGTGCTGTGCACATGGAATTCAATTAGGAGTAATAGATGTATTATACCAAAAAAA
Organism: Argiope bruennichi; assembly: GCF_947563725.1. Taxonomy (NCBI): domain Eukaryota; kingdom Metazoa; phylum Arthropoda; class Arachnida; order Araneae; family Araneidae; genus Argiope; species Argiope bruennichi. The sequence goes on along the minus strand of NC_079151.1, from coordinate 138,111,531 downwards.
TAAAGAACAGAAGAATTCAAATACTATGGATATAGAAACTTCGGATTCCAATTTTGAAGAGAGTAAGAGTGAGAGTGATATTGACAATGAAGATAATGACAATGTAATTGTTGAAGAAGATATTGCTAATGAGGATGAAATATTAACCTATCAAGAATTGCTTCCTATAATTTATAAAGTTCGGAAAATTGTTAAGATATTTAAACGTTCCCCTATAAAAAAGGATATATTATTAAAATATATACTAACTGAAAATAAAACAGAATATATGTTAATATTAGATTCTAAAACACGTTGGAACAATTTACTCCTAATGATGGAACAATTTTTGAAACTGAAAAATCCAATCCAAGAAGCAATAATCGACTTAAACCTGTAAATTAATTTTTCAGATAGTGAATTCGACTTAATATCCAGAACTGTATCAGTTTTACTTCTAATAAAACTGACTATTGAGGTATTATGTCGAAGAGATTCTAATTTATTAACAGCTAATGCAACAATAAATTTCATGCTGCAGTCACTGAAAGAACAGTACACATCACTATCTGAAGAATTATATATTACATTGAAAAGTTGCACAGAAGAAAGGCATATCGAAATAGAAAATGTCTTACGGTATTTACATAATTATAATGATTTTAAAAATGAAAATGAAAAAGAAGAAAAGAAAATAACCAATTCAAATCTGATTAAGTTTAGAGTAAATTTTCTTAAAATTTTTTACCCACAAACCTATCCACATTCAGAAGAATTCGGTTCAATTATCGAAGATTATGTTGTCACTACTGTTGATAGTGAAAAGGAATTGTCTCTTGAACAAAAATTAGAATTAGCGATAAATAAAAAAATTTCAACGAACCAAAATAAAATACAGAAATCAACTATATCCAAAACCATCCGACGAGAAATCGATTTATTTGAAGATGAGAGATTTAGAGGTAAATACTTGGAAAAAGTATATCGCGCATTGCTAACAGTACCACCAACTAGCGTAGATGCCGAAAGAGTGTTTTCGACAGCTGGTCATTTTTACACAAAATTACTTTTCAGGCGTAATGACAGTACAATTGATGCATTATGTTTTTTAAGATCACATTTCAAAAATTTGTAATAGTACCACAGACTGAATAGTGATATTTACACTTTTTTTGTGATTTAAATAAATAAGAAGATCCTTTACTTTTTTGTGATTATATACTGTTATAATTTATAAGTTACAAATTATTTTTTGTGACATTTACACTCTCTAACAAAATTGGCAAATAAAACAAAGAAACACCTGCGTTTTCTTTCTTTTTCTAAAATTTCTAATACCGGTATTAAAACCGGTATCCCGGTATTAAGATTTAAAAAAATACCGAATACCGGTATTGAAATTTTAGTCCGGTATTGCAATTCCTAACTGTGAGATTTTGATAGGGATTTCTCTACACGTGTCGATCCAGGCAAGAGAATCATAGGGATCTTTTAAAAAGAATTCGCTTGGGTGACAGTTTTTTATCCCTTCACTTGGAGCGTGCGAACAGCCAATTGAAGCATTTTTTAAAAGTTTCTGTGGAATTAATTAAATAGAAAAAGTGGAATGGGATCAAGAAATAAGGGAACATTAACATTCCAGAATGAAGTTAATATGGGCTAAATTAAACTAAAAAATTAGGAAATCAATTAAGTTTAAATGTTTAAATTAGATTTTAAAATATCGTTACACACACACACACACACACACACACACACACACATATATATACCGTATTCGGTAGTTCTAAGTAAAACGGTCTAACCTGTAGTGCGCATAGTGCTCAACACATACACATTTATTTTCATTATTAAACAGCAACAGAGAGTATTATTTGTTTAGTTTTTTCCGCTTATGCTTTCAATACTTTCAGTAACAGAGTTTTCTAAAATAAAACTATTTGTAAACAATCCATTATCCTACTTATTTCTACATGACAATGTTGAACGGCTTTTTTGTCTGCACGTAAGTTTTTCAATAAATAATATTCAAATTTTAGCCACAATATAAAGATGGACGAAACAAGTTTTTATCATGCTCTGAGATTTCAAATCAGAAGATCGATTTCTCTCTGTCTCTTTATTTTCTCATATACGTAAGTATAAAATACTGTATTCCTCAAAAAAGTTCAAACTTTGAGATTTTTACGAATCTCCACATTTCAGAATTAGAAACTTCTTTTTTACTTTTCCCTGCGTTAGAAAAATACACTTTAAGAAAATGTCGTCTGTCTGACTGACTGTGACAGATATCGCTCAAAAGTGGGTTGAGAGATGAAATTGTGTATATAGTCTTTACACCAAATTTATAAATTTCGGTGAAATTTTGAGCAAAATCCATTCGGAAAAGTCTGTCTGACCGGCCGTTCGAATATAAGATGAATAAAATTCGATACACATATTTAACATCTTTAGCATAGACACCCATCAAGTTTTCAGCCAAATCCAACAAGGGGTTGAGGATCTGTTGATCTGTAATTTCAGAAATATGTAAACGAAATGCATTGACTTAAATATATCGAAATGGATAAATGATTTTGTGAAAACAAATTGTAACTCTGTCATATCTTAGTTACAATCGATTGGGGCAACGAAAACACAAATTCAAGTTTCGAATGTGCGCCAAATGAATCAGATGAATCTCCAAAAAACTCGGCACGATTGTATTACATGATAAATGAATATACCAAATAATAATACCAAATTCAAGCCAAAGATAAATATTTCGTAACTTCGCACGCCAATGCCTAATAAGGAATCCTTTGCCTTAACCAGTCCGCAATTTTTTTAGCAGAAGAAGGTGGGGATAGGGAATAACACCACAGACTACTGCCACAGCTTCTTTCAGTTAAAACTAATAGAGAGTATGTTACATTTCTAGTGAGCAATCCGCTACAGATGAATTCCAACGCTTTCTGTAACGTATAATCAATCGATGTGATTCATTTCGCGAGGACTTCCGATTCAGGAGAAGCTAGGCTCTTCCGCTGTGTCTAGACGCTTTGTTTTTTTACACCTCCAGGGCTCTCCAGACAATTCGGAATCAAAATGCGCCGGGATCGATTTTGTTGTGTGTGATAGTGTGTTCTCCACGGCGCTCTCTGTCCGCGAAGTTCGATGTTCTGCTCACACGTCTCAGTGCCAAGAGTTTTCCAATCTTACGAAAGTAATATTAGCAGATATTCATCCTTACATATCAAGATATCATTTAACCCTGGAAAAGGAATGCCATCGCTGTTGTCATGCAATAAAAACATGGAATCCACTTGGCTCAAGTTCTAATAAAAGACAATTTTATTAGAACTAGAGCCAAGGCAAATAAGCGGCACAAGAACATTACAAATTTTGTCTGAATTTTATAAAACTTTTTTAAAATTATGTTAATGAATAGTCTATCATTTACTTACTATAAACTTTTAAAAAAATAACTATTTTGTCTTCATAAATTTATTTCTATGGTATTTTATTTTTTTAAAGTTATACTTCCATTATTTTCTAATGTGGTATTCTTCTTTTAGAGCTATAAATTATAGAGAACCGGCATTTAAGTTGAATAACCTAGACAACTATATAGGATGGAAAATCAATATCTACACTTTCGTTCTATTTGTCTGCAAATTGACTGTGCGCTCTCCATTCTCTTCGAATATACAGTATATTCCCGAGTATCCAGTCCGCGACTATCCGGCTTCCGTAGTATCGGACCTAGTTTTTTTAATCATAATTAAATGGGGAAGACAAGGCGTTGCATTGGTAACATTGTCAAGGCATTGGAAACGGGCGTCTGCTACAATCCCCGTACTTGCCATGTGCAAAATTCAAGTTGTGATAGGAAAAGAGCAGCGTTCTGCTTGTTGTTCATAGTTTCGACATTGTGTAACGGAGAGTACGTACATTATAACGGTACAATACTACAATATTCGTAAATTATTCTTGGGGTATGCTTAATGTTCGTTTAAGGGTATCACAGTGAGGAATTCGAAATGTGGGATAAACGAACAAAAGTTGTAGTGGCTATGGAAGAGAAATTAAGCTCTAAACAGCGACTATATAAAAAACACAACTTCGGAATTAGGAGTTTGGAAAAGTACAGTGGGGGACTGGAAAGAAGTCGGGCAGAAAATGAAAAGAAGTGTGTTGCACAAGCTAGGTGGAAATGGAATAAAAATAAGAAAAACCATTCACATTCTACGTGACTTGAGAATAATGGCGGTCTCAATAAGTGAGAAAACACGTGTTATAATAGCGTGTTTTGGTATAAAAACTTTGTCTTCTGGCATTGGTGGGTAAAGAAATGAGTTTATAGAACTCCGGCCCATCCGGCTTTTTTGTTATCCGGCCTGCCCTTCCGCCACATTAAGCCGGATACAGAGTGTACTGCATTTATTTTTCAAAAATTAGGCTTACACTTTTTTTGTTATTCTTTTTTTAGAGCTATAAATTAATAGAATTATATAGAATAGAACATGAATTACTACATAGGAAGGACAATCAATATCTGAAATTTTGTTCTATTTTTCTGCAAATTGATTGCATAGCTAAGCACTCTTCGTTCTTTTCGTTTATAGTTGGAAATAAAAAAGAACAATGTTCCGTAATCCATCATACCTAATAATCGTAGACTTCAAAATACACCAACAGCGATATGTGTTGAAATCGATAGACGATCTTCCACACATTACGGGAGAAGAAGGAAACAGAGATTCATTACTCTTCAAATTCGATTACATTCGAATGTTTCGATTTCTGAACAAGGAATGGGGGCATTCAGAAGCTCCAATCACAGGCGGGGAGGGGAGAAGGATCAATCAATCCTGTAAAGGATAAATGATGCACACATTTTGGTACCCACAATGAGAAAAAAGTTCGTCAGTAAACAGATAACTTCGAAATGATGCACTCTTGCAATAAGTTGAAGTCTGCATTATCAATTGTGGAGGTAGAGTATCAAAAAATGTTCTCTCTCTCTCTCTCTTTTTTTTTTTTTTTTCGTTTTTCGTTTTTTGCATAATAGTGTTCGTCCAGATACTGCCACCCATAACGTTTAAACTCACCCAAATCAGGATTTCATCCTATTGGCGCATCCTACTTATAATCCTGATCTCATTCCGTTGGATTATCATTTGTATATTTCGCTTAAAGGTGTTTTAAAGATTCGACGCCGATCAAACGATGAAACAAGTGCCAATACTCAAAGAAAACCTATTTTTCCCTCTTTTTTCGAGTAGATCAGCAATGCTGATAATGGATGACATTGTAAATTCTGAACTTTTGTAATATATTATAAAAAATGAATTATTAATTCAGTTATTCATTTATCTTCACATCAATAATGGAACAAATTTCGACAATTAAATATAAATTGAATGACAAAAACTTTAAAAAAAATGAAATGGTTATATATATATATATATATATATATATATATATATATATATATATATATATATATATAAACTGATTTTTAAATGTGAAATTCTTTTAATCTTTTGATCATAGATTTCAAAATCAATTTTAATCAAAATATGTTCCAGTTATTAAATTTAACTCCTCAATACATTCTCGAGGTATAAATAATAAATATCAACACATGTTATTTATATGCAGGGTTATCGTAAAATCATGAGACAAGCTTTAATGATGTATCAAGCATATAGAAAATAAGTTATTTTTACAACAGAAAATCGCAATCCAAACACTAAGGACAGGCGGTCCATTGCACGCAAAAGAAACGAGTATACCGAAACACAGTTAAATACAAATTCGAAAGAGCAAATTACAAGAGTTGTCGCATATATAATACCATAACATTACACAATACCGCCATAACATATAACACCATCACAAATCTAATGTTCCATGGCAAAATAAATGGCAAGAAAAACGCTGTATCCATAGTAAACCTATGGAAATCGGATTCGCAGAAAGATGAGCGGTTATTACTTCTCTAAATTCCGTGGATAATTTTTCACCCTATTGCTAAAAATAAACATCTTCTCCTTTCCTCTCACTCTTTTTGAGACGAAATGAACACCTCATGAGCATGCGCAAAAGCACGTAGTGTTCCCGAATCCGGGAATAAACAATACTTAAAGAAGAGTCCAAATGGCTTGCCATTCAAAGTCATATACGCTCAATATGTTGTTATTCCTGTGAATGTGTTGTTATTCTATAGTTGATTTATATTTAATTAATTCGGTACTTTATTTTTTATCAGGGGCATGCATTTCTTTTGTTTAATTCACAGGCACAAAGAGGCCTCATATGTTGCAGACGACCTTTGAATTTGCCATTTATTGTTCTGTTGTAAATACAACTTCTATCTGCTTTACCGACTTTTTATCTACTCTTAAAGTTTGCTGCATGCCTTATATTTACCCTTAAAAGTTTGCCTTATATATGTAAAATTCTAGAGAAAAATCCTGGATTGTATTTTTAAAATATAGTTTATTATGTATGTTACGAATTGCAGCATTTTGCCTCTAGGAATGCAGACAAGACAAAGACAGAATTCGCAGGCTGTAAAAGTTCTTATTGAAACAGCTTTATGAGTGTTCTGAACATGCAAAGATATTATTTAAATTCTGATTCCTAGAAACGCATAAATTTATACTGATAGAAAGGAGTCAAACATCAGTTTATGTTGAATCAGAAATATAAATTCTACAATTTAGCTGGCTTTAAAAATAACTGTTCCTTTCAATTGTTATTTTTATATGTAAATTTAATGTGACATTAGATCGCCATATTGGAAATATATATTTCGATACAAATTAATTAATGTATTCGTTTTTTTCCTGCACTCGACGTATAGTAAAAGTGTTGTAATCGTCGAAATTTTGACGAATCTGCATGTTTTAGACCTCCCTAAAGTTCGAACAAAAACATTTTTGAAAAATGTTCTGTCTATCAGACTGTCTTTCAGCTAGACGGCTGAAATTTAGTATATGGCTTTATACCAATTTTCTCGATTTCTTTAAAATTTTGTGCAAAATCAATTCAGAAGTTTGTCGGCTGTTCGAATATAAATTAACACGATAATTATAAAACGAAGAAAGCTAGATAGATGAAATTCGGTACACTGACTTAACATCATTTTCGTAGAAATCTATCAAATTTTGGGCCAAATCAACAAGGGTCTGTCGACCTATAGTTTCAGAAGGTATAAACGCGATAACGCAATGGCTCAAATATATCAATTTTACATGGAATTTTGTGACTATAATATCAGTCTTGTGTTCAAATTCTGATTTCAATCGGTTAGGGAAAAACGAGTCTAAAATACAAATTCACCTTTATTAGAGAGTATGCGAGAAAGTTTAGGAGAGACTACTCATATTGGTTTTTCAAAATTTTTGTAGTTTTTATTTGCATACAAAGTGTACACTACAAGGAATTTTGCAATCACTAAAAAATTCCACTCTGAAAATCCAGTGTTATAGTGTGTTTTTTTCGTCAGAAACCCCTCAGAATCAATGCTTGTCTGTCAATCTGTCCGTTTGTTTAAGATCAAAATGATTCAAAAATGAAGCCAACTCCCGAAATTTTGGAATACAATCGATCCTTCCGCTAAAATATTATTCCACGTGTAATTCCATAATTCCATCTTTAGCGGCAAACTGTGGCAAAAAAACAAGATCAAAATAAATTTCATACCGTCTGAAACAAAGACAAACTTAAAAAGGTAGCTACCTTCATTTCCTCCTCGCCATTTTGGGCCTAACCAACTTGAAACTCGTTAGGTGAGATTACCGCCAACGCTAACAAAAACACCCCTTTCAGTTAACCTTAGCGCTTCTGACAAACAAGTCATCACAGAGTTCAATTTAACAGCACTCCATTCATAACCGTTTTCCGGCTAATTATCACTGTCCAGGCGGCCTTTAACATGGCTATTGAACCATGAGTGGAAAGTGATGGACAAGTCGCTGCATTTTAGGGAAAGGTGCTGACCTTGGTCAGTTAGAGCTTTTATTAAACGTGGATAGTATTGTGTCTGGGTCAGTTCGCAGGTTAACCTTGTCCCACTACGCATCCGGCAGGAAATACTTCTAAGTTATCGAAGCCTCGAAATTGGGTACGATTAATCGTGATTACCATTTAATCAAATGAGGGCGGAAAACTAGTTAAGGTGAATGTGATCTGATCGAGCGTTTATTTTTGTTTGGCATAAACAGGGCGGACATGCATTCATTTAGTGAATGAATTTGAATTGAATACAGATGATAATCATAAAGAATATGCATTTTGGTTTGATCTTTGCTAATCACTTTCCTTATGCAAATTATTTTAAAGATTGCTGACATAGCCTCTGTATAAATGGATTTGATCTTTACTAATTACATTCTTTATTCAGATAAAGAAAACTACTAATAGTAGGCAGGACACCCAATGTTTGTGTCTCCGGAATGATATATGAGCAATCATTATTTTGAAAATTCATGTTATTTCATCTACAATAGACTGGCCATCAAGAATCTGGTAGCGGGAGTGATTCCTTACAAACATTCTCGCGTGCTCTATAATAGAGATGTTATCCCCTATCCTCCGCAAAAAGTTGTGGACCTTGGGTACGGCAGAGAACGCCTAGCATGGCATTGATGTACAATAATTAAGAAATATTAACCTTTGGAGTGAATTTAGTATTTTCACTGAATCTATCGCGTAGTCTTTAGCGAGTTTTTTTTTTTTTTTTTTTTTTTGCAATTAATTCCTAACATGCTGGTAATTGTATCTGAAAATAAAATTTGTGTTTGAGACACGATTTTCTCAATGGATTGAAATCAATATTTGGTGCAGAACTACAATCACAGTCACATCGTTAGGTCATTACGTTTTTTAGTTATCACATTTGGATGCTTCTGAAAATACATATTGACAGATGGTCAATCCCCTTGTTGGATTTTGGTCAAATTTTACAGCTGTCAATACTATAAATGATTTAAATTTGTGTATCCGACTTAATTTATCAAGTTCTCGCATTTTTGTAGTTAGCATATTAAATTATATTCGAACAGGCCGGATAGACAGACTTCCTCTGAATGGAATTAGCTCAAAATATGATAGAAATTTATAAATTTGGTGCAAATGCTATATACCAGATTTCATCCGTCTAGCCCAACGGATTTTTGAATTATTTTTGTCGCAGAAGACAGACAGGCAGACATTTACCAAAAATGCGTTTTTTGTATTCAGGAAGATCTAAAACGTGGTGATTCGTGATGATCTCTAGTTCGAATTTTTCGATCGTACAATACTTTCTCTATACTACATATACAAGAAAGGAAAAGCCTCAAGTGAACTCATGGCGAATGTTCTTGGATGTTGTTATGTAAAGCCAGGAACGTTACAAAACGTTTAGGATGTAATCACACAGAGCTCATTTACTTCAACAGACCAATAAGGTGAGAGCTTGGTGCACTACAGTCCAAAGTCTGGAAACACATTACAAGCTGAAAAGTTGCTTAAGGTGGGTTTAAACTCATTCGATTATAATAGGTGGCATGTGTATAAGGAAGATTGCGCATGCGCAAAAGAGTTTAACAACAGTAAGTGCTTGTCTCGAAGGGACAAGTACTTGTTACTGTACAGCTTCTAGGCATGCGTGGTCTTTTTTTGGATGGATTGTAACTGGCTGAATATAAACCTTACTTTATGGACAATCGACTAACTAGATTAATTGGTTTAAGTAAGATTGTCCATAAACTAGAAGATAAGGAAAGCGAAGCTCTAGAAATTCTGTTTTAAGATCTAGGAATTTCCGGAAAAGGCCACTTTGATGCGGGATAAGCGAAGAGCATGGTGGGCATTAAGTCGATCACGATCGGCCGGTTTACCACCACCGGCGGTTACCCCCATTTTGGAGTAACTGCCTTTACTAAGATCTAAGACGCGCATACGAAAAAAAAAAAAAAAAAACATATTTATGGAACAACGTTTTCTTCAAGGGATAAAGAGAATACAAATTTTATCTCATTGAAAATGACATATTTTTAAAAGCAAGTTGTTCAGAATAATTTTTGAAATTCAATGGACGTATACTAATTTAAATATAATTTAACATCGTTATTTGGCTCTACCTACATGTGCGAATCTGCATTTTCAATAATGAATATAATTCAGACAGCAAATCGTTCCCGTCTTACAGTCGACTACCTAGAATCCAGTGCAAGATGAGCAGTTAGTAATTATATATTGGCGGATAGTATGCAGCCGAAGTCATCTAGTCACTATAACTACGAGAACTAACTTCAGATGAAAATAATTTATTTTTTAATGCATTTTGAATGTTTTGATATTAAATGCATCATTCGTATTATTATATTTTTGTGACAATCATTATTATATTTGTAGTTATGTAGGCAAGTACATATTCCTTATTTATTATTAAGTTATAATAAATGTTGTAGACTTACGCCACTGGGTGGACCGCAACACCTTGAAAAAATTAAGTGTAGCCCGTATCCTGATAAAGTCTACCAACTCCTCGCGAAGAGCTTATTATATTTTATAACTTAGCATGTGAAGTCTAAGGGTTATTTAGCAAATATCCACAAAAATGAGGCTCATTTGGAATGGGGAAAGATATGCCCAGATATGGACTGCAATCACATTGGAAAATGCGGAATTTCTGGACTATAACGGATGTGTAGTACCGTAATATGCGATATTGTGAAATAAAATTTGTTTACACAAGAAACGCAAAGTGATTTCATATTCACCCTATATTAGTGACAATAACTATATGATTATGATCCGTATTATGCGAAGAATAAAAAACAAGATAATAAAACCGTCCAATAATAAATTTTCATTTCCCTTATCTTTTCAATAACAGCAGGTCAGTTCAGAAACGAGAAGGAATGCTGACGGTATTTCGTATATATCTTCAGAGTCAAAACATAATCAGTTTAAATCTTCTTTTTTCATACATTGAGTGCTGCTGCTATTTAGCGAATTATTAAAAAAATATTAAAGCTACTCAAATTTATTTCAATGTTTTCAAAGTACTCTTCACTTCAAAGTTCATACATTTCCCACAGTTGTTTGAAACATTTCTTGAATCTGAAATTCGAACGTATCATTATCTGTCTCGTCGTGTTTCAAAATGTTACCTCCCCAAAATCCAAGAAATATCGTCCTTCAATTTCTTTTTTATTCACAAAAGTAAGAAATATACGTCAGAAACACTGTGGCAGAAATCAAAGGTATAGGAATAGAGCAGGCTTATCAATTTATTTTTTCAAACGCTTTTACTTAACTTCGCACGTTTCAGGCTTGAGAGGATGGAAGGTTTAAATGCATTTTTCAAAGACTTCCTCATCTCTAAAGCTCTGAAATTTTGTATAGTTATTGGTTCTCGACGACAATAGAATGATATAATAATTTATATCTCTCATTTGTCAATTAGTATATTAATTTAGTTACAAATAAATTTCACAGAAGTAGCGCTATTTAGAAATTAAATTTACATTTAGATTCCATAATATTTGTAACTTCAATTATCAAATATATTTAAAAATAATACATAGAAAAATAAAAAGGTGATAAACATAGTTTTATTTACGTCATAAAAAGTTATAAGCAGTACTTTTTAATCTAAAAACGGATAATATTGTAAAGAATTTAAGACAATACAAATATAAAAAAGAAGAAAAAAATACTTGGATGTTCGGTGGAAATTAAAATTTAACAAAAATATTCTTTAATTATTTTTTTTAAAAATATTTTGTGTCATTTCTTTTAAGTAAAATTTTTTAAACTAACAAAAGTCAACCAAATTAATAATAATAAACAACAATAAAAGCATCAATAAAAAAAAAGCATTTTTTTTTTTTTTTTTTTTTTTTTACAGTTGACAGTGTAAATGCTCATTTCAAACTTAAGCTTATTCAATGAAATAAACGATGAAAAATTTTCCGTACTATTTTTAAAGATGTTTCCTTTCGAATTTAAATGTTAGCTATTAAAAATAATAATGCAACAATTAAAAATCAAAAATAAATTTTGCTTTTTAATTTCGAATAGCAAAGGATGGTTTTTAAATCCTGCTTCATTTTTTAATTGCAATTAGTGATAAAAATATTTTTTTTAAAGAAATAATTGCTCGTTTTACTAACTTCACTTTAAATGTTGCAAGTAAAAAGAGCAGGCAAAAAGCAGGGTCATTGAACTGATTTCAGCCGATAAAAAAATAAAGACAGACAATTCATCTTCAGCAATTACATATGTTGCATTTTGAAAGTTTAAATAACGATCCCGACTAGGCTTTCGAAATGAAGAAAAGAATTCTTTAATCCCTGAGAAATTCAGCAATTTATTTAGGTGAAAATATTTGTTCATAAACATAAAATGTCTAGACATGGCAGTCTAGACTGAAACCAATAGCGGCATTTTCACATTTAAAACATCGGAGTTTGTAAAGGTCTTTAACTTTAGGAATGAATAATCTCAAGTTTAAAATTTAGAAATAATAAGGGGATAATGTAAGTGTTATATAACTTATAATAGTATGAACATATTCAAAGATTTGACGATGAAGTGTTTACTTCAAAAAGGAGAAAAAAAAAATGGGAGTCAAGTTAAAGTTAAATTATAAAGATATGTTTAAGGTAATAGAATATCGACTTCCTTTCTTTCTTTTTTTTCCCACCCCTTCCCCGCTTTTTTCTTTTTCTTTTTTTTTCTTTCGCATTACGTAACATGTATTTTTGTTTTAGGACCTGTTAACTTTTTCTAATTCTAGATACACACCATCATATCGTCTCATTCTGCAGAAAAATGGGATACATTCAGGGGGGGGGTGACACAAGATATCTACTTGTTTCTCATGTCACCTAACATGTACTATTGTTTAGAATAATGCGTTTTAAATTTTTTCTAACCCTAGGAGCCTTCCCTCCTCCCCCATTTCAGTCAATAGGAAGAAAAAAGAATACGTACAGAAGGGGAAAAGGGGAGATGCAAAATAACATAAGATATCGAATGTTTTCCCACAGCACATAACATGTACTGTTCGTTATAGGTTCCCTAGACTACTTTTTTTTTTACAAACCTCCTGGCGCAAGCGCAAAAGCGTGAAATGTTTCTGAATTTAAGAATGAATTTACTTTAACTCTTTTTAAATTATCTGCAGTTCTATATACATATATATATATATATAGTTCTCTCTCTGTCTCTCTGTCTCTCTCTCTCTCTATATATATATATATATATAAGCTAAGAAAATGCATGCACCCCTTACCAACATGTTCTTGCCAATTCGCATGTATTGATCAACACAGCTAGGGATTGCAATACCGGACCAAAATTTCAATACCGGTATTCGGTATTTTTTAAATCTTAATACCGGGATACCGGTTTTAATACCGGTATTAGAAATTTTAGAAAAAGAAAGAAAACACAGGTGTTTCTTTGTTTTATTTGCCAATTTTGTTAATATCACAAAAAATAATTTGTAACTCATAAATTATAACAGTATATAATCACAAAAAAGTAAAGGAACATCTTATTTATTTAAATCACAAAAAAGTGTAAATATCCCTATTCAGTCTGTTGTACTATTACAAATTTTTGAAATGTGATCTTAAAAAAACATAATGCATCAATTGTACTGTCATTAAGCTTGAAAAGTAATTTTGTGTAAAAATGACCAGCTGTCGAAAACACTCTTTCGGCATCTACGCTAGCTGGTGGTACTGTTAGCAAAGTGCGATATATTTTTTTCAAGTATTTACCTCTAAATCCCTCATCTTCAAATAAATCGATTTATCGTCGGATGGTTTTGGATATAGCTGATTTCTGTATTATATTTTGGTTCATTGATTTTTTTTTAATCTATCGCTAATTCTAATTTTTGTTCAAGAGACAATTCCTTTTCACTATCGACAGTAGTGACATCATAATATTCGATAATTGAACCGAATTCTTCTGTATATGGATAGGTTTGTGGGTAAAAAATTTTAAGAAAATTTACTGTAAACTTAATCAGATTTGAATTGGTTATTTTCTTTTTCATTTTCATTTTTAAAATCATTATAATTATGTAAATACCGTAAGACATTTTCTATTTCGGTATGCCTTTTTTCTGTGCGATTTTTCAATGTAATATATAATTATTCAGATAGTGATGTGTGCTGTTCTTTCAGTGACTGCAACATGAAATTTATTGTCGCATTAGCTGTTAATAAATTAGAATCTCTCAGACATAATGCCTCAATAGTCAGTTTTATTGGAAGTAGAGCTGATATAGTTCTGGATATTAAGTCGGATTCACTATCTGAAAAAATAGTTTACAAGTTTAAGTCGATTACTGCTTTTTGGATTGGATTTCTCGGTTTCAAAAATCGTTCCATCATTAGGAGTAAACTGTTCCAACGTGTTTTAGAATCTAATATTAACATATATTATGTTTTATTTTCAGTTAGTATATATTTTAGTAATATATCCTTTTTTATAGGGGAACGTTTTAATATCTTAACAATTTTTCGAACTTAATAAATTATAGGAAGCAATTCTTGATAGGTTAATATTTCATCCTCATTAGCAATATCTTCTTCAACAATTACATTGTCATTATCTTCATTGTCAATATCACTCTCACTCTTACTCTCTTCTAAGTTGGAATCCGAAGTTTCTATATCCAAAGTATTTGGATTCTTCTGTTCTTTATTTTTTGGTATAATACATCTATTACTCCCAATTGAATTCCATGTGCATAGCACAACTGATGATTTGCACCAATCAACTTTCTAACTTTTTTCATAATTGTTGCTCCATCAGTCGTTTAGGATACAATATTTTCTTTCAGGGATAATCCATGTGTCGCTAATTTAGATTTAAGCAATTAATTAAGCCATTAATTAGCTAATTAATTTCGCCCGTTAGGGAGACATAAAAACAAAAACGTATACTATTTTGTTATGTTCGCGATCCCTGAGCATATAGTGGAGACAATTTTAAAAATTTCTAGTAAATACCGAAAAACCGGTATTTAAACTTGTGAATACCGGTATTACAAAATTTTACAAATGGCTCAAAATACCGGTATTCGGTATCCCGGTATTGCAATCCCTAAACACAGCATACCCACATGTGATGAAATACCATGCAAAAAATTTATCGTTCTTTAAAATGAAACATTAAATAAATTGTAGAAGAGGAGAAAGAAATTCTATATTATTTATTAATCTGTATTTTAAGCACCGACGAGACCTAGTTGCAACCCAAGAACAGATTTGGTATATCAAGAGTAAAAGTTTTATGTCGAATCCATATAGTAAAGACAACAACCAAATGCCATTTAATAAATAGTTTCTCCACTCTGAAACAAAGCACCATATCGATTTAAATGCCAAGGAGCAAGCATTGCTGAAAAACTATATAATTTTTCGAAGACAGTATCTGGAATTAATCTGTATTCCATTGTCAGAAATTTTTTAGTTCTACCTAAAATAGAGTTTTTGAAAACAGAGTATGATATGTAATGCTGCCGGCGGTGCGGAAGTTAAAAATAGCTAAAACATAAAGCAGATATTCTCGGTCTGAAAGCAATCATGCAGTTTAAATATAAACGATACGTGATTCAGACACCCGAGAAAAGAAATTTTATTGGATGTCTAGACGTCATTCCCAACAACATATAAAACTCACCCGTTTCCCAAGCGATTTTGAAATAACATTTGAATAAACTCTGGAACAATATCCAACATAGTACAAAAAGTTGTACGCTCTCTTATGAAGTGTGCCTTGGCAAAAAACAATGCACATATTTTGAAATCTCAACTAGAAATTCTACGAAACATTTTGGAAAAAATTATCATGTTTTTGTTTGAGAAATACCGATTATCAGAAAGTTTGTAGACATTTGAAAAATCATTTTAAAAAATCAGAAAAAATGATCGGATTGAAAAAAAAATGTCGGATATGTATTCTATCTATTTTTTTACGTGAAAAATAATTAGTACAAAAAAAATCAAAGATAGGAAAGGTAACATAAGAGAATGAATAAGTGCGTAAAATATATTCTAAAAACTACACCGTGTCACTCACTCATGCAGCGGGCATTATATAAACCAAACCATTGGGAATGGTTTCTCCTGCAGATTCTCTAATAAATTTGTTATCTCCCAGTCCCTCAAAAAATTATGGATCTCTGATATGGCATGACACTGGCGTAAAATACTAACGAAATATCAACCTTTGGCATGAATTTAGCATTTTTATTCAGCCTATCTTGTCAACCTTGGCGAAGTTTTTGGCGATTAATTCCTAGAATGCAGTGAATAGTATTCGAAAATCGAACTTGTGTTTTCAGACGCATTTTCTCCAACCGATTGAAATTACAATGTGATACAGAATTACAATTATAAGCAGAAAATCAAATTCTAAATTCGATATACAGGGTGTTTATAAAGTCCCGGACCCATTTTGATGTTTAATAACTCATAAAATAATAAAGATAGATTTAAATTAATAACATAAATGGTTAAATAGACTCAAAAAGTTTCATGACCCTTGTCAATGAACTTCCACGTGTGCCCCCTTCGTCGCACGGAGAATATCAAGTCGATAGTCAATTTCACGCCAGGTAGCGACAAGCATGTCGGCATCCACAGAGCCATTTGCGTACTTTATGGCGATTAACAATGCCAGAAACATGGAAGGATGCTTCATCGGAGAACATTAGGCTCTTCAGAAAATCAGCAGCATCTTCTATCCTCCTTAGCATATCTGTTGCAAAGGCCATCCTCCTAGGTCTATCGTTCGGTTCCAAAACTTGAACAATTTGAACTTTGTATGCATGCAGTCTTAATTTTTTCTTAATAACCTTGTACACCGTCGAAATTGGCATATCCAATTCTGTTGCCGCTGACCTCACAGATATTCTAGGATTGTGTAAAAATGTCTCTCTGACACGCTCAACATCAAAATCACTTGTGCAAGGACGTCTGGAGCGTTTCTTATCTTCGATACTTCCAATTTCTAGAAAATTCTTTTTCCACCGCAAGATGCTGTTTTTGGATGGAGGATCTTTTTGGTAAATTCTTCTGAAATTTCTCTGTGCTTGCACTATCGATTTCATTTCTATGAACCACCATAAAATCTGTGCTTTCTCTTGTGGTGTATGCATTCTCCTTAATATCCGCTCGAATAAAACATCACATACAAAAGTACTACATAGAACAAACACATCAAAAGTAAACATAACATTGCAATAGTTGACAAAAACAAAAGAGAGAAAAATGCAATTATTAAGCAGACAATATTTAGAAAAGTACAGATATTTAGACTGGAAAATGAAATTATCTGAAATTAACCACACGCGCAGACGATATTTACAAAAGTAAAAATATTCAAACCTGAAAAGAAAAATATATGAGTTATTCCATCAATAAATGTCATAAGTGTGTCTATATCTTTATTATTTTATGAGTTATTAAACATCAAAATGGGTCCGGGACTTTATAAACACCCTGTATTTATATCATTAAATTTGGAATATCGTACTTATATGTTTCTGAAGGTGCAGACAGACAGACAATCAACTCCTTGTTGGATTTGGCTCAAACTTTCATATTATACATGTTAAATCTGGATACCGAATTGTATCCATCTAGCTCTTTTCGTTTTGTAGTTATCCTGTTATATTATATTCGAATAGTCGGATAAGTAGACTTTCCCTGAATAGATTTTGCTCAGAAATTGATGGAAATCTACAGATTTGATACCAAAGGCTTTATACCAAATTTCATCTATCTAGATTAAAGCACTTTTGAGTTATATCTGTCACAGACAGACATAACCCCCCAAAAAAGTGTTTTTCTAATTCAGTGAGGTCTAAACGTGAAAAGTCGTCAGAATCTCGAGTCCGAATTGTTTGACGATTACAATATTTAAAAGTAAAAATTATGTATTAACTTCACACGAACTGGGATATTAATTTAGAAAGTAATTGTTTGTGGGGTATGTATTCACACTATTTATTTTCTTTCTAGCAAAAAAACAAAAACAAAAATCAAAGATGAGGCGGTGATGAAAATGAATGCATTATACATAATGTAATGATGTAAACGAATATAAGCGGTATTGAAAGTTAATACAATCCATTCCGTATCATTCACTCGTAGGGTACAGATCGAACAAAACAGTTTGTGTACCAAAAAACAAAATTCTGATATTTTCATTAGGATGACAAGTATTCGGATAAAGCGTGCAAACGAGTTATAGGGCCATTGACAACAGACTGCAGATTGTCCGAAAGCATGGACAATTCTCATAGAATCACGTCTTTGAATTTTAACAAAGTCGGGGACTGTGGTAAATACACGATCCATTTCAAATATTCCTAGAAATAGAATTCCATACGAGTCAAATCTGGAGATAGAGGTAACCACAGGAATTTGTATATTTTGCTATTCGCGATCAAGATCAGTTTTCTGTCATATTTTGCTTTCACTCGGTTAAAAAAAAGCATCCAAAATGCATACTAGGTTTCTTTCTATATACTATGCAGTATAAAACGCTCTGTGTGGGATTTGAAAGTACAATTCTGAGCATTTGTAAAGTTCACAGGGAAAGTTTCGGGTACATCTCTTAGGTTTATTTCTTATATTTGCAATTCACTAGGATTCGTTGCAGACCCTGTTTTTAACACCGAAATGAAGGAACTGGAGTCCTCTCAAAGAACACTTTAGTTCGCACAAAAACGGGTCACCATGTGAATGTTACCCATGGGACTAAGTGAAGTCATGTCGAGAAATTATTATAAGCCCCCAAAAAGCTTTAAGCGTTCTTAAATGAACCACTGAATTGCTCCAGAGACTCTTACATCGATAAAACACTCCCTCCAAATTATTATTAAACCGAAAAACTATTCCGCCGAAATCAGCATTAGCACTCTCCAAATTCTGTACAACTTCCTGATATCTGAACATAATTTGTGCACTAAACATAATTTGTGCACATAATTTGTGTACTGGTAACGATTTCTAATAACTATAGAAATTTTAAATTTATACCAATGTTATATTGTCTGTAATTGTATAGCTGTCACTATTAAATTTTGAAATTCCTTTAAATTAGGCGCAATAAATACAAGCCCACTTGACGCGCGGCTAGCAAATTTTAGAACCTCATTTTTTTCACCGATGAGAAAAAGAACGAATATGACGCGAGGTAATACAAAGTGATCAAAATTAAAACACCCCTACTCTGAGCTCTCTATACAGCAAACCACTCAGCGTAAAGGTTTCAAAATTGATGAACTTGTTATTCAAGACATGGTGAGACAGACTGCGTGAGAAAAAAAAAATTAGTTCCAGAAACACAGATAGATGACGCTGTACAACAAAAAAATATGCTGAAAAAATACAAATAATCACAAAAAAAAAACTACATGCGATGTGGTATTTTGCCTTTTGTAGTTTCTATTTCTGAAATAAAAAAAAAAGTGAAGAAACTGAAACTGTGACTGCAATTTCGCACTGTAAGCACTAAAATTTGCTTAAATCCTTGGTTTGCTGCTATTGTTCTAAGCTTAAAAGGGATAAAACTGGAAAAATGTCATTCTTATAAGCGATGGCTTCACGCTTTGCTTGTGAAGTTATTTTGTGAAAGCAAAGGAAATGCTGCAGCTGCACTTCGAGAGTTTCGTCGACTTGAGAATTTACGCAAAGGACCAGCAGGTACCAAAACATGCTCGAAAATGTCGATGTACCCCAAATGTAACAGCGCCGATGTCTTGATTCAATTACCTTTGTGCAAGATGAAGCGCCTCCTCACATTGGACAGCATACAGAAGTTTCTTCGGCAACATTTTACTAATGATAGAGTAATGAGTCGCGTTTCCTTGCAAACTAACCATCTCGTTCTACACATCTTAATCCCTGCGATTTTTGACTTTGGGAGTACTTAAAAAACCTTGTTTGTCGAGGATATCTGGTAATCTTGGCAGACTTGAAAGATAGTATCATTCTGCGTGTGAGAAGCATCTCAATCGACCCATTAAAATCCGAAGTTGAACAAGCTGGTAAGCATAAATAAAGTCTTTGCGATTGAATGTTACGTTCGAATAAAATGTGTTAAAAATGTGTATTTAGAGTCTTTTCAATCTATTTTTAGTTGAACAGCGCCATCTAACGGTGTTTCTGGAACAAATTTTTTTTGCATAATCCGTCACCTCATGTTTTGAATAATATTTTTACCGATTTTGAAACCGTTACACTGAGTAATTCACATTTTAGAGAGCTCAGAGTAAAGGTGTTTTAATTTTGATCTACTTGTATATTGTTTTATATAATGTGTCATGCGCATTAATACTTATCATGCGACTAAAGAGGCCACTGAATCGATTTTATTTAATTAGGTAACTAACAACGCCAAACATTTATAGGTGGATATCAATTTTTTTTAACTGAAAATACGATATAGTGTTCTATATAGATCCTATATAGTCAAAAAGAGAAAAAAAAACTGTCATGAAAATGACAGTGAAATGTTTGTGAAAGCAAGAGATCGAATAAAGCATGCGTACCATCTCATTTTGTTATATTTGCATTCAGAGCAAAATGACAATCAAATCGAACCGCAGCAAGTGGTCCCCCCAAAAATTTCTTGCATACTCTCTAATAAACTTATCACATCAGAGAAGGCCTTATCTGGCATTAGCGTACAATAGTTACGAACTATTAACTATTGGCGAGAATGTAGCATTTTATTGAATCTATCGTGTGATTATTGATAAATTATTTATCAATTATTCCCTGGGATGCGGTTAATTGTATCCGAAAATCGAATTTGTGTTTTAGATGTGCTTTTCCCAACCAATTGAAACAAAAACTTGATACAAAACTGCACTTGTAGTCACAAAATCCGGTACCGAATTTAAGTCACGGCGTTTTTTAATTATTACATTTACATGTTTCTAAAAGTAAACACCGACAGACAGTCAACCCGTAGTTGGATTTGATTCAAAATTCGACAGGTGTATACATTATAGAGACTAAGCCTATGTACCGAATTTTATCTATTTAGCTGTCTCCATTTTGCAATTATCGTGTTAACTTGTATTCGGACAACCGGACAAACAGACTTCTGATTCAAAATTGGATAGAAATCTGCAAATTTGGTATAAAAATCGTACACCTAATTTCAATCATCTACCTCAAAGTGTTTTCGAGTTATCTTTATCACAGACAGACAGACAGACGATGATTTTCCATCGAATTCAGGGAAGTCTAAAATGTGGAGATTTCTTAAAATCTCGAATTTTAATTTTTCGACGATTACTAAACTTTCTCTATACAACGTATACGAGAAAAAAAAATAGTAAGTTTTATCATATGTCTAGACGTCATTAAAAAAAAGAAAAAGAAAAGACAAATATACGAGAATTCTGGCGAAACATTTCGGACTCCACAACACAACGATTACGAAATACGATTGAATATGTTACATATTATCTCAATATCTCTATTCGGACGAAAACAAGTCTGAACTTTTTAACACATGCCAAGACAATCAACAGTAAATGATACACTTATTTTGAAGCTCGAACATGATACAATATGTAAAAATGAATTTATTTCTTCCTCAAACTTAAATAAATGGTTGAAGTGACGTTTCCATCTCAGATATGTCATATTGAAATACTTAAGATTTATATTCAAATTCACAACAAATACATTTACAGTACACTCCCGACTATCCGGCTTCCGTACTATCCGATCTAATTTCTTTTTATCGTAATTAAATGAGGAAGGCAAGACATAGACAACATTGCCAATGTATTGGATGTCGTTTGCAAAATACAAGTTGTGACAGTAAACGAACAGCTCGCTGTTCATTGTTTCGCCAGTGTATAACGAACGAACGTATAATATTCGTAAATTCACATTCTACAGGGTGTTAGATAAATGGAGGTCTTAGCACTCAATAAGAAGTGAGAAAATATGTATTATAAAAATGAGTTTTGGTACAAAAACTTTGCCTTCTGGTATTGGTGGGCAAAGAAATGGGTTCATAGAACTCCGGCCTATCCGACTGTTTTATTGTTGTTGTCCGGCCTACCCTATTGCCACAATAGGCTGGATACTCGGAAGTGTACCGTATTTAAGTTACTTTAGACTAATTATAAAGCAATCGCATTCCACCATTTTCTTCTGTACTTTTGGATTGTTTATTTTAAGTATCCTCTACTGTTATACAACAATCTTCTCTTTAGGCAAAAGAATTTGCATTATTAATCTTTATTTTATCAATAATGCTGTTAAACATTGTTTAACGAACACCTCTCAAAATAAGTAGCTCGGATAGAAAACAAAACAAAATGTAAAAAAGTAAATCGCGTAGCGAACGATGTTTCTCTGAACGAGTGATGAGGAGACACCGAGACATCACATGCTGGATTGGCTCGCATCAATCTTTATTCAACTTTTGTTAGAACCCTTATATCTCTACACGAAATCTTTTTCCGGATAGCGTTGTCGAATGCGACTCAGAGGAGTTTGAACAAGTGTGGAGCCTTCATCGACGAGATTTTGTTTCAGGGTAAGATTTCGGGACTAGATGCGAATAGTTGCTTCCCAGCACGGTTAGTTCTATCACTGGAAAAGCTGATTTACAATCATCTGTATAGGATGCTGCTCGAGTGCCGAGCCAGTAACCCCAGAGCTTGGCAACCATTTGGCGACAAAATAATAGTGCTAGATATTTCGAACGATCCATCCAATAGGAACTGAGATACATCTGATTGGTCCAGAAGGTTCTAGGCTTGCCTCCCGGGAATTAAAAAAAGACGGTAGTCTCAGGCTGCAATGAACTAGATCGGAATCGCAGTCGAGTGAACAAGTAACGAGTCTTCGAGAGGATAGCGAAGCAACGGCGGAGTACCAGCGTTCTGTGGAGCCCAAGCTAGTGCTGAACTGAGCTGTGTGCCGAGTCCTGTAGTCTATTGTAGAAGCAGCATCAAGGTGAGTGTGGAGTAACCAGTCGTGTGTATGGTAGTGAGTCTGCAGTTTGGCGCAGCTAAAGCGAGGAGACAGTGGAGAATTTCAGTCGTTTGGAGAGCCCGTAGAGCGAAGCACAGAGGATCCCCTCACCTGCTGAATTCTGTCTGTCCGCTTTGTGTGCTGTGGTCGATTACTACTTGTGGGAAACTGTCTGCTGTAATGTGCTATCCTGTGTGTATGTCTCGGCTTTATATGGTTGTCGTCTTTGTATTCGTCGTCTGTGTCTTTGTGTTTAATAAGCATCATTGTTGCTTTGTACTGAGGCCTGCTGATTGTGTTTTCACACCATACACACACTATAAGCGAACCCGGTGAATTCACGGACTTAGAAGTAGTAGTGGAAATTCACAACACTATTTATACCAATTTCGTAGATCTGTTTCAAATTTGAAAGACATACATGAAAGTAAAGTCTACCTGACTTAAAATGGTGACTTAAAAGAAAAATAAAAAAGATGGATGAAATACGGCCATTGGTTTGGCAATTACCATAGTGATTTTGAGTCAAAATTCATAAAAAAATGTATCAAGGGCTATTTATTTGTGCATTTCGTGAGTATATGAAAGTAACAACTCGAAAACACAACAGCATATTAAATTCGATATGTAGTCTTGATATATATATATATATATATATATATATATATATATATATATATATATATATATATATATATATATATATATATATATATATATATATATATATATATATATATATATATACACTAAATTTTAAATCAATCAGTCTGTTTAAAATTGCTAATTCTATTTCCAATACGAAGAAGTTAAATAGTAGCGTCCTTTAAGACAGAAATAAACAAGAAAATCCCTATTGGTTGTTATAGAAATTTACATTTTAGATATTTAAATACATATCCTGTATCTGTAACTAATTCCGTCACCATGCAATAAACAATACAAGACTCAAATAATAGAAGATAAAATTTTATTTGGTGTCGAGAATACTGGAAAATTTGCTTTAAAAGAAAAGTCTATCTCCCAGTTTTGTACGAAAATGGTCGCAAGAAACTTTTGAATAAATTTAAACAATATCTTTCTGACGTAAGAAAAATAAAAGCTACCTTTTCATCCAGCAACTTGTAATATACAGATTTCGATGCGCAAGTTTATACAAGAACTAAAACAGAATGGAAGAAAATGTCAAAAACTTCAGTTAGTTCTTTTGGGAAACATTCTCCGCGACAGGGAAAAGTTGGAAAACATTGTCAGACACGAAACTAAAAGAAATAGAAACTATAAATAAAGTTTTCCATCTTTCAATAGAAATTACTTTTGTTCAAGTCATATACATCCAACATATGCTATTTATGTTTCTTGCTAACATTCGTAAAATAAAACTGTTATCGACCGAAACAGAGGCGTCTAGAGTGTTCCATGTCTATAACTTTTATAGATAAGTTGAAACTTTTTAAGGTAGTTTTCATTCAATAAAAATCTTGATTTTATCTTTTTTTTTTTTGACTAAGTTCTGGTTTATTGCTAGATTTTGCTCTTTGCTTTTGCATTGTGTTTTGACATCGTTTAAAATTAAGTATTATAGATTTCATAATATAAATTCCACTTTTAAAGGGTGACGTCACAAAATTAATGCAAGAATTGAATTTGTCACCTTTCGTGTAGTAAAGTTTTGGTAACCCTATTAAAAAAAATATTTGGCAGCTGATAGTTTGTAAAAAATGGCGAGTTACACAATAGCACAACATGTTAAAGCAAGATTTAAATTAAATGAAAAACACAGTTTTTTTCTTCTTTAAACTGTTATATTTTTATACTGAACCGTGAGGTACACAAAATAGGGTTATGTATGGAATAACACATAGAGCAAATGGCATCCACGGCTTCATTGGCACACACGCACTCTTTCATCGAAATTTTCCATGACCATTTTGCATAAACGTGGCTGAATTTCGTTGATGCAGCATTGAATTTCCTACTTCAATACATGCTTGTTTGTGGGCTTGTTGGCATAGACCTTTGACTTCAAATAACCCCATAAAAAGAAATCCAGTAGTGTTAAATCACACGAGGTAGGGAGCGAATTCTCAAATTTTCGAACTGTGGCGCCAGATTTACTTTCATCATTTTTAAAATACTATTCAACAATGAAAATATGTTGTTCTATTGTGTTCACGCTCCACTTTTACTAACCTAAAACTATCAGCTGTCAAAAGGGTTTTTTAATACAGTTACCAACACTTTACTACAAGAATGGTGAAAAATTCAATTCTTGTGTTAATTTTGGGGTACTCTTTATCTAATATTTAATGAATAAAATAAAAACATGGCTAATTTTTAAAAAGGAGGCAGTTGTAATAAAAACATGTACTAGTAATGATAAGATAATTGATATAAGGCCCAGATTTATTTCCAGAGAAAATATTTAAAAAAATGTGAAAGTTATAAATTATTTCTCTGGAAGATCATAAGAATAAAAATATTTTTTCTATCCATTCTGTTCTCTGAAAATCTTTTACCTTTTGATCATCTACACACAGGAAAACATTCCTTTTCCAAATATCCACTCATTACTAGCAATTTATATAGAATCAAATCCACTCTTTCGATTCATAGCAATCAATTCAGATATGTAATCAATCTACTTAACATATAAATAGAAGCACGTAATCTATCAGCGTTCATGTATTCGAGTTGCAAATTCTTTACCAATCTCTGTCCTCTGGTAATAGAAATGTGATTGTTAATGGAGTGCCTATTCTCAGATTAGAGGCTATCTCCAGTCATAGCAGAATCGTCGAGGTCTTTGAGTTATGGTTGGCTTGGACTTTCTAAGCTGCTGGTCAGGAGTTCACAGGGTGATCAAATTGTGCCTGGAAAAATAAGGGGTCCCCTGGAAATCAGCCCTAATGCATTTCTTCGAGCAAAAAATGATATAAGTCCGAGATTTATTTCCAGAGATATAAGGTAACAATCCCAGAAAAGAAATAATGGACTCTATGTGAGTTGAAAGAAGCCAGATGGTTTCGAGGAATGATAATCTGTGAACATCGATTCGATGAGAAAGGGAGTAAAAGCTATGTGAATGATCATTTGATCCATTATAGACCAAACTTTAAATTTGACTAACTTCTAGTTCATGAAAGTCGCGGTGGTCTATTTGTCCTCTCGGCTTTGAAACGAGAAGATGAGAGGTTCCAAGACCCAATTACATCTAAAATCCATCATTAGAGGAAGTATAAAAAGAGTAATTTCCGAGCATCTGTATTGACTACTTTATAAAATGCGAAAACTAATTTGAAATTGAATTAATTAAATAATTTATACATGATATAATACTAAAAAATATATGTAATGCTAATTAGACTCACCCTAATAATGCAAATATATCTAATTTAAGCAGTCTAATCAATAAGCAACAGGTAAATCAATTTTCAATACTTTAGATAAAAATCAATAAAATAAATTTTGTAAATAAGAATGAATGAGGTCAAACATAGCGAGGTATTACATTAAACTAAATTGTTATACAGGATGTCTACAAAGACTCTTTACAATGCAAATGAGTGTTAATAATATTTCATGAGGTATGTCCCAGATATCCAGTCACATCCTGTATAACAGTTTAGTTACAGTTAAACATCACACTGAATTTGTACATTTCAGACACTGTGTTGATGAAAGAGAAGCAACTGAAAGCAAATGACTACTCTTACAAAAAGGAATAATAAGCATTGTGAATATAAATATAATAAGAAATTTGTACAGGAGGTTATCAAAATAATGGAAACACCTTAGATTTATAAAGAATACATTATTAATATGGTGTAGGGACGCTTTTGTTTAACTTCATCCTAGTGTTCATCAAACCATGATTCGACAAGTCTCGCTGCATGGATAAATGCATTATCATCCTGGAAAATTCCATCTCTTGCAGGAAACAAAGTTTGCATCATAGGATGGACCTGGTCAGCTAACATTTCTCTATACTTCTCCCCAGTGATCCTTCTTTTCAGGGTTACGATTGGTCCAGCAGAAAACCACGACATGGCTGCCCATATCATGACAGATCCAATCCCATGCTTGACAGCTGCGCGCAGACAATCACGATCATATGCTTGTGCAGGTATTCTCCAAACGTGCATCTGTCCTGTTGTAGGGAAAATTGTGAAACACGATTCGTCAGACCTTACTGCTTTCTTCCACTTATCAATCGACCAGGTTTTGTGAGTGTGACACCGCTGTAGACGACGTTCACCATTAACATTTGTGACAAGTGGTTTGGGAATTGTTGCTCTTCCATAAATGTTCTGTTTATGATGTTGCCTTCTAAGTGACATTGGACTGGAGAATCCAGTCACTAACACTAGAGAATCCAGATGGGTATTGAGCTCTGCGGTCATTTTTTCTGCAGTTGTTTACTTTTTAGACATTACAGTCAGCTTTAATACCACAGTCTCTTCCACTGAGCTTCTCTTTCCGCCCACTATTTTGCTTTGCGGAGCTTGTCTTGCCGCGCTGTGTTGTATGCTGTCATGACTTTAGACACCGTACCTCTAGAAACGCCTAAAAGTTGGGATGCTGCGGTCACACTTGCACCAGCTAGACTGTATCCCACAATTTGGAGAGCTCCAGCATTTTGCGATTTTGAAAAAAAATCCAAGAATTACAGAACTTTAATAAAGCTAACACATACTGCTAGAGTATATACATTTCTATTTATAAAAAAACTGGTGGCTATTATTATATTTTAATGCTTACGAAGCTCATTCAAAAATGTTACTTTTATTCACAGGTATTTCAATTATTTTGATAACTATCTGTATATAGAACAAAAATACGCAGCATTCATGATCTTAAGCAACAGATCGCTTGAAAGTTTACATAAAAAGATTTCATGTCTTGCATAAAAACTCTACGCAACTGAAAACTTGGCAAAAATTCAAAACTTTGTTTATGCTGCTTTTTAAATTATCAGTTCCTTCAGAGAAGCATATTAAATGAAGTTTCAAAAGAAAAAAAAATCTCCAACATTAGCTTCTTCATTTTATTAGAATTTTTATTAATTTAATTTTCTTTTTTCTTAATCATATCTTAAAACTTAAAATGACTTTGTGGGCATCCAATATTTCTTAATTATAAGTTGAATTCTCTAAGAGAAGAATTTCGTGCAACTGACTTTCAGCTTAATTTCTGATCATGGGGGGGGAGGGGTCCTCACAGTTCGCGAATTCGTCGCCATCGTCAATAGGTTAACAAAATACCTCATTATTTGTGTTAGAATAAAACCTGTTTGCTTTGTGTTTTTCACTCAAACTTCATTAAAAAAACACAAAATGAAAAATAAGATAAAAGGAATGAAAACCTGAAAACGAAATCGAACTGCTGTCTTTGATTAATCAAGCGAATTGAGAAATGTGGACCTATATCTACTTTTTTTTTATATAAAGAGAAATAATAATGCTTTCAAATAGTTTTTCATACTCATTTCTAAATTTTTTTTTATTCCAATTCCCGCCATCAGACATCTTTTTACTGTCTCACATACGAAGTAAACAAAGAGGAAGCATTACAATAGTCGAAAAAATTCGAACTTGCAAGATTTTCCGCGTTTCAGATCCCCCTGAGACTGGAAAAGGCATTTTTGAAATTATGTCTGTCTATCTGTCCGTGAGCAAGATAATCCGAAAACACTTTGAGCTAGACGGATGAAATTTAGCATAAGGTTTTAACACTAAATTTGTAGATTTCTATCGCATTTTGAGTAAAATCCATTCACAAATCGTCCGTCTGTCCGGTATAAGTTAACACGATATCGACAAAACAAAAAGAGTTTGATGGATATAATTTGATATACAAATTTAACACCTAAAGTGTTAAAGTGTTCGCTTATAATCACCAAATTTGTAACCAAATCTGTCATGTCTGGAGGTCTATATTTTCATAAGCATGTAAACGCAATCAAAAACGCAGTGATTTAAATATTTATTCATGAATTTAGAATTTAGTGTGTGATTTGGTGATTACAATTGTATTTTAGAGTTTAATTTTAGTTTCAGTAGGTTAGGAAAAACACCCCGAAGGCACAAGTTCAATTTTCAGTTTCTACTAGCCGTATGTCATCCATTAATCGCCAATTTACTGAATCTCACTACAGATTCAGTAAAAATAATAAATAGAAAAAGATACTAAACAGTATCAAACATTAAGTATCGGTATTTGTTAATGTCATACAATAATCGATATCGTTATATAATAATTGATATCGTTATACAATAATTGATACCATTATACAATAATCGATATCGTTATACAATAATTGATATCGTTATACAATAATCGATATCGTTGTCATACAAAGCATTCAAAACCTTACCTAAGGTCTACACTTTTATACGAAGGGAGGGAGATATCACTATTAGAGAGAAAATTTTGGAGAAACCACTTCCGTTGATTATTTAATATATACAGATTCAAAATAATGCCATATTTATCATTTAAAAATATAACGACTGAAATATGGCTGAATTCGTTTCCTTAAATTTCTCAAATTCGATGTACAAATGTACGAAAATACTGTAACCATCAAAAAATTCGTCTTTCATTTTGATGAGTACCTATGTTTCAGACTGCTCTGATTTAAAAATAAATGCACACACACACTTTTGGAATTATATTTCACTACTTGCCCATTCGTGTGTGTGAATATGATGTAACTATGTGTAAATGTGATGAAATTTGGTGTAAGTGACGTTTCGAATTCTAGAATTACACTGAATTTTGAATGAAACATCAATCGTAATTGGTGTGTTTGCTTGTTGTTAGTATACACTGTGAAAACGATAGTTAAAAATAAATCTATATGAATAAAATTCGGCGAATAATTTTGTCACTAAATAGTTTACCAACACGAAAGTAAACAATAAACTATTTTTGATAAGGAAATAAATAACAAAGGATATCTCTTTAAATTGACACATTAAACATCTGACACAATTTAAAATTTATATTCAAGACAGCATTTGACCCCCCCAAAAAATGCATTTTATAAGATATAAAAATTTAAATATCATGTTTCCCAGTCATTTTTTTCTCATATATTCTCAAATAAAAAAGGACCATCAACCATCAAAACAAAATAAAATTTATAAAAAAAAGGTTCAACAAGGAAATAAAAGAGTATTGTGATGCGAAATAAAAGAAAATAATAATCTCACAAAATCAGTACAGTGGAATAATTCGAATGGGGTAGAGGAAAAATCAAGGCAACTTTCGAACGAGGTCGTCACCGACATCAAAGCTTTGTGAAGAGAGTGTCGAACACCGTGAGCATGACCGTGGCCCAAATGATGGAATCATGACCGAAACGGGAAAACTGTGCTGTTCAGGAAAAATGGATGAGGCAGAGTATGTGAAAGAACAGCTCTTATGCAACGGAGAGATAATCAATAGTTTCACTTTTATGAAAGAGAAGAGACAAGTTTATTCGATTGAAATGATTGCCTGTGTCAGTGCACAGCAATTTACAGTACCATATGTATTGAATTTGAATCATCATTTGAAAACTGCCCGTTTTATTTTATTTTAAGCAGAGTAAGGAAATAAATCAAAATGTCAATCACTTTTAATAATATAGTTAATATAAATAAATATACTGCAATGGCATATTAGATTAATATAATATAAAGGAATCTGTGAATACCGGTATTATTTACATAAATGAACAGAATAATTTTCTAAAGCAATATAAATTCATAATATAAATAAATAAATAATCCAATTTGTCATATTTGTGCAAAAAAGGGTGAAAATGAGTTGCAATTCATAATAAATGCATTTAATAAAAATGCGTTAAGAACAAATAAAAAATAAAATTGTCAAAATAATGAATAAATTGTTTGAATTACATATAGTTTCATTTGACTTCCGATAGAACAGCCGGAAATGAAATCACACTTTTTTTTTAAATCTAATTTACAAAGTGGGAAAGAATTTTGATTTATGTTTCAATAACGTAGTTAATGTAAATAAAATTGCAAACAGGTGAATCATAGTCAAAATTGTATGTCAACATGAATTTTAATATATTTATTTTAATTAGCACTTTACCTTAATATTAGAACTTAATTTATTTTTTTAACTTAAAATAGCTTATATATATATAGTTTACCTTGATCGAAAATTAAATATCATATCATCTAATAAAACATAACAAAAACAATTAAAATAAAAGGAAGTAAAACAAACGTCTGCAATGGCATATCAGATTAACATAATATAAATGAATATTTGAATAACGGAATTATTTACATAAAAGAACAAGAACATTTTTTACAGCAATGTGAATTCTTAATATAAATAAATAAATAACCCAATTTTTCATATTCATGGAAAAAAAAAAGAGTGGAAATTCAGCAACAATTCACAATTAATGTATTTAATTAAAACATTTATAATAAAAGCATTTAATATAAACATTTAGGAAAAAGGTGTCAAGAACAAATAAAAATTAAATTGTTCAAAATAATGAATAAATAAATCGTTTGCATTTTATACAAATTCGTTTGATTCGAATCGGAATAACCAGAAATGAAATCACGATTGTTTTGTTTTATCTAGTTCATAAACTGGAAAGGTATTTTGATTTCAACTTTAAAGTTAGCTTAACATTTAATTGCCATTTTCTAATTACACCTATCAAATACTTTTAAACTAGTTCAGGGTTTTGTTGTTGCAATTATCTTCAAAACCTATAACACAAAAAAGATTTATCATTTCTTAAATACATCCAATAACTTTTAATAAGTAAAAAATAACTCTTAAATATATTTTTAAGTAAATGTTCATGGTATAAAGCATCATATACCCTAAAACAAAACTTTCAAATAAGAATAAATATTAGTACAAAAGATTTCCATTATGACGTACATACTAATAAAAAAACTTATTATTACTTACTTATTATTTTAAAACATTTCTTTAATACAGATTCATCAATGAAAGTGGAAAAACCAGCCGTAAGTTCAAAGTAATAAGTAACTGTTCAATACATTGATTTTCATTTTAAATTCCGTGACAATTGAAATCATTTCGAATTATTATTATCTGTTCTGAATTTCTTGCAATACGATGCGAAATATTTTTTTACTTCTTGTGTTGTAATTACTGAACTGACAATGTTTATTTTTCGTGACAAGTCTGAGTCTTTTTAGATGTCATTGAATTCATTTGGCAATTTGTAGATAGAAGATATAACCCGAGAATACATCTATATGTATAAAAACATTGCTATATTCTACTAAGCCTAATTCTACTTTTGGGAAATACCATGTTTCTGCAAAATTTGATTTTACTAATCGGCCACTAATGAGAAAAAATTTGAAGAGGGGAAAAAAAAGGTTAGAGTATTTCCACTAAGCTACAAAGAAAAGCACAGAAAAATAGTATCCTCATTTACGATGTTTATGTCACACGTAAATTATCTATGTAGAAGAACATTCAAAATAAATATAAATTATTATTCTTACTTAGGTGATTACTTTCCAGGTCAAGGTAAAAAAAGGACTCACCTGTAAAGGAGAGAAAACATGTAAATAATATGCTCTTCACACTATTTATTATTAAGATTTTTTTTCTCTTAATATATTAAAACTACAAAGCTAATGTATGAATATATAGTTTTGAACACAAAACATTGCCAGTCAATAGCAGTGTATCAGTTAAAAAAAAGAATTGATTAATTTTTAAAACCTCAGGTTGTATATTGTAATGATAAAAGTATATATGGTGATGTATTTAATTGAAATAAGACACTAAAAATGGGATTCCTTTTTTTTAAAACATGCACATCATGAAAACATAAACAAAACATCTATATTATCACTAAATTTCGTAATGTGACAATCAAAATTCAAAAATCTTTCAAAACGCTCCACAAGTCAATACTATTTGTCACATAGTTACTTCTTAAATAGCAAGTGATTAATAAAAAATATTTTTCAAAATTTTAATTGGATTTCTAATGAAAAATTAATCGCAAATCTTAATATTCTTCCTCAAAAACGTGCACACAAGCCATTTCTAGATTTAAAAAAAAATCCAACCATGTCAGTTTTACTTTTATGCAATCTTCTATAAAGTTTTTAAAAAAATTTTTACAATCAAAAAACCTTTAAAAGAATTTCGAACATTCAATTCAGAACATCGCAGTATAGTATCGATTCAAGCTTGATTCATTAATTTTATTTTAAAAATTTTTTTTGGTTATATAGTAGCGATAACGTCCACACAAAAATGTGTTTAATTACGTCGTGACATGTATGCTTATAAAAACCAATTAAAATAATAATAAGTATTGTTATAAAATGTGCAAAAAATATTTTTAAATATTTAGTAAATTTTTTTTTAAATGTAAGGAAATAAACATAATGTAATAAATTCACAGAAAAGTTTTTTTTTTTTTTTTTAATTTTAATGCCGTATAAAAATAATTTTTGCGCAGTAAAAAACGTTTCGAAGTTATTGGGGAAATATTTCAAAATTTAATCAACTTTTAATTAAAAATCTAATTAAAATTTAAGAAAAACCCTGTATTAATTAAAACATGCAACCTAAAATGAAACAACGTAGTAGCACGAATTTGTCGAATCCAGATCCAATAGCTTGTCCTAATTTTCGCTAACGATATTTATATTTTCAGTTTCAAAACAAGAAATTATTTATGGAAGAAATAGTATTTTTTTTAAATAAAGTGATATCTGTTGAATGCATGAATAACTAATTAGATTAAGTCGATTCTGCTATCAGATTTGTATAAGCCAACTTAGATGAAATGTTTCTGGGTGAAGGCAAGGATTACCAGAAAGTACGTCAGAAAAAAACTAGAATTTAGGAGAATGTTCTAGTCGAGGCCTTATAATCAGTTGTTCTAAAAGAACATTAGGTATAAAAATAAAGCACACTGAATAATTTAATTATATTACATATTTTTCATGCTAAGGTTTGTATGTTCTCAAACAGATTAAGACATCATGTTCATTTTGATTTAACAATATAAAACAGGAATAAAATAAAATATAACATAATAATACACGTGAATTAAAATAATAAACCATTACTTTGAAATATCAGTAAACGAGGTCTCCCCCAAACTTTCTCGTATACTCTGTAATAAAAATGCAATCCTAGAAAATGTCTTGCATGGGATAAAATATTAAAATTAGTCTAGTTAAAATATCAACTTTTAGCGTGGAATTAACATTTTTAATTAATCAATCGTTTAATGCTTGGCGAAGTTTTTTGGCGATTATCTCTAGCATTCAGATAATTATATATGACAATTGAATTTGTATTGTATACGCGTTTTTCTCACCCGATTGAAATAACAATTTGGCATAGTATTACATTTGTAGTTATAAAATCGCATGCCAAACTCGCTACATTTAAATCTTTGCATTTTTGTGTTATTAGGTCACGTGTTTCTGTAAGTACATACCAACGAACAGTCCATTTCTCTTTGGATTTGACTCAAAATGGGTGTCTACACAATAGATGCTAAATTTGTACCAAATGTTATCCATCTAGTTCTCTTTATTTTGTAGATAGCGTGTTAACTTATATTCGAACTGCTGGACATACCAAATTTCACTGAACGGATTTTATTCGATATGTATTTGGTGTAAAGACAGTATATTAAATTACATCTGTCTAGTTCAAAACATTTTTCAGTTATCTGTTACAGACAGACAGACATTTTTCAAACATTTGTTTTTTTGTATTCATCAAAATCTTGAGTTCATATTTTTTTTAACGATTATAATATTTTCGCTATACTTTGTATGAGAGAGAGAGAGTAAAAAGTGATTAATTTTGGAGGAAACAATAAAAAACGGATATTGACTTATTATCATGTGTTACCCATACTTCCTCAATCTCTACATATAGTCATCACCATTGTGTGCTGCATTTTCCAAAAAATAAATAAGAAATAAATCTCGGTATCATAACCTGTGGAATGATGGTACGATCTCAGTTGCAGCACGTCATTAGTCGGCAAAGATATCGCGAACGTTTGTCTTCGCTTTTGTCCCGCTGTGAAAACACATTCTTCGATCTGCAGAAGGTCAAGTTCATTACGAACACGTCCTAAGGGATGAAAAGTAGACAATAATAGCTTTGTTTCTGACCTCGTTTCCAGTGCGGATAATGCAAACATGATCCAGCCTATTCTAGCTTCGCTAGCAATGGGCTGCAGAAATTCGAAGTAGATTGGAATACAAAATGGAGCTGTAAGTAGCACAGAACTGTTAAATATAAACACTATGTAAATCAATTTAAAATTAAATGCTCAACAATATTATTCAGATAAAAACTGAATAAAATAAATATGACAGTCTCGATGCGAAAAATGTATTTCCCACATTATGCCATATTTTATCTTTATTAAATGTATTTGAATCTGAAAAGAATACATTAACTTAAAAAATTCACCATGTATTCGGTGTGTCTGTTCGCTATAATGCAGGGGTGGGCATTAAGTCGATCGCGATCAATCGGTGGACCACCAAGACATTTTAGGGGCCGCCTTTACTAAGACCTAAGACGCGCATACTGAAAGAAACCGTTACATTCATATGTTATCCATTTGGCAATGTTGATTCGGAAGATTTAACTGAAAATATAAATTATATATTCTTTTTATCTCTTCTAGGAAAACAAAGTTTTTTCTCCTTCAAAATGACTTAATCTTAAAATCACCTAGTTCAGAACCCAAGAATAACTTTTGGAATCTAATGGACTAAGTAAAGTATTTTAATTTTAAGCAGTTCCATATCATTTAACATCGTTCTTTGGCTCTACCTAACTGTGTGAATCTGCATTGTCAACGATGAATATAATTCAGACAACATAACGTTCACGTCTCACAAACCTTCATTTAGAATCCACTGCAAGATTAGGAGTTAGTAATTATATACTGAGATATTCAAAATTGGCGGACGGTATGCAGATTAAGTCCTCTACTAACTATAACTACGGGAACTAACTTTAGATAAATACGATTTATTTTTTAATGCATTTTGAATTGTTTGATGTATTATATTTGTGGCTATTATTATTATATTTGTATCTTTCTATTATTATTATGTTTGTAGTTATGTAGGTAAGTACATATTCCATATATATTATTAAGTTGTAATAAATATTGTAGATAATTTTTTTCTAGATCATTACACCTACGCCACTGGGTGGATCGCAACACCTTGAAAAAATAAGCAGTATTCCGTAGCCTGAAAAAGTCTGCTCATCCCTGCTGTAATGTGATATTTTGGAAGTTAAAATAGCTTCTAAGAAGTTTTTTGTTATTGTTGTTACTTATGGCACTTTACAAGCCCGCCGACAGTTATTTTAGCTCCTTCATGCAACACATTCGCTCGCATAACCCCTTTTTACAGAGGTGCACATTCACACACCTCACAGATAGAACACAGAGAAAGAACAACCATTCCCGAACCGGGACCCGAACCCAGATCACGGGGAAGACGCGCTACCCTTATGCTAGGACGCCGCCCTAAGAAGTTTATATGAGATTTCAATTTAGCAGTAATTCTGTCAAAAAAAAAATGTCTGGTTTTAATTCATTTCTCGAAATACAAATAAAAAAGCTAGTTTTATAATTTGATTTTACCAGTATAGGTTAAAACTTGCCCTTTACTTATTACACTCCATTCTATTTATTCTGTATTATAAATTTATTTCAAGATTTGACAGTAAAGTATATTTTTAGTCTCTGATATTTGCTTTATTACATGCCTGAACGGAAATACAACGGAAGAAACCGAAAATGCAAATATTTGCTTCGCTATTTTAAGTTAACTTAAATAAGGATTTTTACTTAAAGAATTTTCACAATGCTTAACAATTACATTGGCATTTTAAAAATAGCAAAATGGTTCTAGAAATGGATCCTAGAATAGCATGCTCAAATTTCATACCCTACTTTTGTCAGATTCAGAGGGCTTTTCATGAAAGGCAAATAGATCCACGCATTTTCTGTATCTATATTATAAATTTAAAAGAATTCTTAATTAACATCATTCGGTAAAAAAAGTACTAAATAGTTCAATGAAAGCAATTTTTATCTGATATCTGAAAATTCCCATCTATTTTAGTAAAAAAATTTGATGGCTTGCTAGATAAAATTCTTATTTTTAAAATTAAATTTATAAAAAAATTTATTTTGAAATTTGTGTAGATAGACTAAAATGGCTGAAGAAAACTGATATTCTGTTTAAAAATTAACCCAAAAATATTAAAAATATAAAACAGCAAAATTATAAAACATTTTCGAAATATCCAAATAGTTTTGGGAGCGATTTGCAAGTACAAATATGTAGTTGATAAATTTTTGAGATACCAAATTGCCAACTAATGTTAAACAGGTTAAGAAAAATAATTAAATGCCAATACATATCATAACCTCAACAATAAAAAAAGGTTATTCATAAAAAGCATTTAAAATAATAAATAAAAATACAATAGTATCTATAATATACTAAATACTCCCCCCCCCAAAAAAAAATAGTAATTTTAAACAGAAATAAAAAAAAGTCACGATAAATTTGACATACAAGTAATAAATTTTTTTCAATAATTAATTACTTAAATATGATGAAAAAATAAGTCACATTTATGAGTGTTATAAAAGTATATATAGTAACTTTAATACATTAGGTACAAAATCAAGTTATTTTTTGAAGAAAAATAATAAAATGTGTTCATCGTAGTATCAAAATGCTACGATGTTTTTTCGGAATGTAATATTTCTACAAATCGTTACAGAAATTTAATATCCAGTCATTTTTATTTTCACTCTTTTTTCATATTACGAATAATCTCATCCGTCCTGAATATTGCTTTCACTGCTCTTAGTTCAAAAAGCAGTTTAGTTAAAATTCCGCTTTTGTTGTGATACGGCTGAAAAATATAAAACAAATGGAATCTGAAATTTATGAGGAAACGAATTACATTTCTCATGTATGTATTAAGGTGTCCCGTAAGTTTCTTTTCTATTTCTTAAATGGAATGAATACACAATATTTACTGCTTAAGATATTATTTATTTTGTTATGTAAGAACCCTTTTGCTCTATTATCTTCTTCCATCTCTCAGGAAGCCTCATTATGCCTTCTTTCCAAAACTGTTGTGTTTTGAACAAGAAATAATTCTCGAGGTGCGCTTTCATTTCGCTGATGGATTCAAAGCGCTTATCGCAAAGAGGATTTTTTTAAAGACAGAAAGAAGTAATAATCGGATGGAGCGAGATCTGGAGAGTATGCAGGATGCGGTAAAACATCCCAATCAAACTGTAAGAACTTCTCTTATGATTAATGCAATATATGGTCTCGCATTGTCATGATGAAAAACAACGCGTCGTCGGTTCCTTCATTCTGGCCATATTTTTGCTATAACAGCTTTTAATTGATCCAGTTGATGACAGTATTTCGTAGAATTTATTGTTTCACCTTGAGAAAGGAGCCCGAAGAAAATGACACCTTTGCAATCCACCAAATGAAAATAAGAATTTTTTTGGGGGTGTAGACACGGCTTGGGGGGTAGTAGATCTCTGGTACGACTGAAACCGATGACATAATAGATAAGCCTGCATGTTTGCACAACAGAGCCAGATAAGGTCCTTCATAGCGCGACGAGAAAGAAACTTTTGGGACACCCTAATATATTTTTGAAACAAATCATTTTGATATTAGGTGTTTTCAGCTAATTGTCTGCTATGGCTAAATTTAAAACCAAAACATTATCAAATTAGAAAATTAATAAAATATCTGTGTCATTATAACTGAATAAAAGAATAATCCGACAGTTTCAGAAATGAAACAAAATAGTTTAAAACAAAAACTTAATTCCTCACAACAGTATAAAATTTTTAAACTTCAGGATGATTTAAAAATACGATACGGTTCAATTACCAAATATATAAACTTTTCGACAAACAATAAATCTTGACTTAAATGATGTCAAATTTAAAAGTTATCGCTTGAAAAATTCAAATATAGTAGCCTTCGGTAACAAAATAAAACAAAACAAAATATTCGGTAAAAAAAATCAAACAATTAAACTTTTTGAAATAATAAATTTTGCGGAGAATTTCGTTTTTTATATGTTTGTTTAGGCAAAATATCTATAAAAAAAAAAGCAACCTCAATTATTTTTTTTAGCGAAATTATAATAAAACTAAAAGTTTGGAATAAAATTAAAATTAAAAGCAAATGTCCGCTATCATATAATAAAATTATCAATTTGTAACCGGCACGAGAAATTTACAAAAATTATCAAGAAAGATAAAAAATATTTTCATTCTGAGATAACTATTTTATAAAGATTGTAACATAAAATAATGCATTTATAACACAAAGCTGCAACTTTGTAATTAGTATATAAAAGAAGGCAATTTTATTAATCAGAGCTTTAACAATGGAAAAAAATAATATCATGATTAATATATTTAATAAAACTATGGAGACTAACAAAAAGGCGGCAGAAGACTTGGAACACAAACGGCTGTATTTTTAATACTCATTAAGCGCAAAAATGTAAAAATATTTAGAAGCAACAAAAACGTTGTCAAAAAAAAATGTTTATAAAAAAGACAAGACTGACAAATCACTTAATACAAATATAACTAGTTAAAGCAGGAAAAAATAATATATCATTTCGTGGAATTAATGTCAGGTTTTTGCTCGCTCAGTTATAAGAGGGCAAATAGGCAGCGCATGCGTAGAAAAGCTGAAAAATGCTGTTCGGTCGATGGCAAGTAATTGACCCGATGGAACAACAATATACTGCTGTAATGAATTTTTTTTTTCTTACTGCGCATGCGTTTGTAATTTTTTTTTTCGTTTAAAAATTGATCACTGATTATAGATCAATTCCGATATTTTTTGCTCTTTGTTCTTTCTGATGCAAAGTTGTTTTTTTTTTTTTAATTTTATTTCCCTTTTATTTTCTATAGTTTTCCAAATTTATGTATGTTAACCTTTTTTTTTTACCACGTTTCTTTGTGTAAATATCCATAATTTTAATGCGATAAGCAGTGAAAAAGAAAAATTCAAGGACGCCAAAATGGCAATTTATAGGTAATACCTGAATCTATCTTATGAAATTGTGGCTAACATAAGTCAGG
Source organism: Argiope bruennichi (assembly GCF_947563725.1). Lineage (NCBI taxonomy): Eukaryota > Metazoa > Arthropoda > Arachnida > Araneae > Araneidae > Argiope > Argiope bruennichi. Next base: position 138,071,328 of record NC_079151.1, on the reverse strand, counting down.
CCCTTTCTGCGCATGCGCTGCCTTCTTGCCGTCTTATAACTGGCTGAGTGTAAACCCGGCATAATAATAACGAAACATTTTTTCAATCAAGACGCTTTCTTATGGAACGCTGCATATAGTTTGATTTTCATTGCTACAATGAAAAATTTTATTGTAAACTATTAAAAATAAATAATAATTAATAAATAAAAATAAATAATATTCAAATTTAGAATGGTGCAAAAATTATTTTTGTCAGATCATATTCTTAGAAGACATAGCGGATTTTAATTAAATAAAATTCTTATAGATTACGGACTTGGGAAATGTTAGTATTATTTGACTTCTTGTTTTGAAACGCACGCATGCCGAATATCATAAAAACAGACAAAAGGTGTAGATTTGTTTAAAAGACAAACAGATAAATATTCACATTAATATAAATTGTTTGTTCCTTGGAAGCAAAAATTTTATTTATTGTTAGGCTTCCAAAAGGAAATAAATTTCATCGAATACGAACTCCTGTTTTTGGTAGGAAAAATATATGCAAAAACATAAAACAGTTTATGTAAAAACATAAAAATGTTTATAGCAGAATTATTCTAGCAATATTATATAAATTAAATAAATAGATATAAATTTATGATTTTTTCCCCCTCATTTACAACCATATGGCTTGCAAGGAAAGAAAAAAGACATTTTTAATAATTTAAAAAAAGCCAAACGATTTTTAACAAAGCAGAACTCTATTTATGTAGAAGACCCAAATTGCGTGTTGGGTAATGTAAATTTCGTCCTAAACAGTGCAATCGTTTTCAGGAAGCAGGAAAACGGTTCATAAAATGAATCTATTCGATTTTATTCAGCAGGTAAGTGCATGAAGTCTATTTCCGCTTTAATATTGATTTGTTTAAGAACACAGGGAAATTATCACTAGTGTGCGCACAGCTAAAATATCACGCGTCTAGTTCTGCATGAACAGCCAATTTATGACTCAGGAAATTAGAATGCTTTTTCAATTTTCTTAACTTCCGAATCGTCTGCAATTTACCCGAACACTTTTATAGCGTTTAGCATCATTCCATAAATTAAACTTCTGTTACTCTGTGAATGGTATTAGTCTAAATATAAACAAATTCTATCAGAATCGTTAATAGATGATTATTTTTTTAAATCGATGACAATAGTTGATTTTAAAGATACAATGTGTGATTAGAATTAAGACATAAAACTTTAATTTGGTCGAACTTTTTTTGTTGGCTGTACGAATGAAAATTTATAATTAATTTTTATTCCTTTTTACTCATATTCTGGTGAATATAACTTTGAAATATTGCAACGGTTTTCATTCCTAATTAAAAAAAAATATTTTAACATTTTAAAGCCAGTTGACAGTTTCTCTGATGTAATGAATTAATTAGAATATAAGAAACATATCCATGCAGATATATTTCCATATAACACCATAAAACAACATCAGGTAGCGAATTAAAAAAATGATTACAAACTTCAATAATAAAAATAATAATCTATACTTATAATAAAGCTCAATGTGTGTGTGTGTGTGTGTGTGTGTGTGTGTGTGTGTGTGTGTGTGTGTGTGTGTGTTGGCGCTCTACAGGCCAGACCGTTTGACATACAGCTACCAAATTTGGTACATGTATACCTTGGAGGTTGGGAATGTGCACCTGGGGTTTCTTTTTTCGAATTTTTAATTAGAATTTTAATTATTAATTAAAAACTAACTTTCCCGCCAAAAAAATCTTCCATTTTCCCCACCGCCAACTTTTTCGCCAAAAAAATCTTCCATTATCCCCAGCGCCAAACGAGAAAGGCTTCAGTTTTTTTTTCTCCCAACAGTAATGAGGCTAGGGTTAAAATTTTTCGGCGGATTATTTCAATCGGTTCTGTTTATTTTCTTAATGTTTGATGCATTTAAAATTAAACATTGTTAATGAATCAATCTTTCAGATTCAATCTGAAGTACTTTTGAATTAAAATAAAACAGAATAAAGGAAATTAAAAATTTCTAATCCGCATAGCGTTACCCCAACTGGCGTAGAAAAAATCACGTATTTGCGTTACGTAACTGGGGAAGAAAATTCACGCATGCGCATTCTGTTCTGATTGTTGCCATGACAACGTTATCAATGGAAGATTTAAATTATTTTTCGGTTAGTTGCATGCTTTTGTAAGTAAATTGTATTTATGTTAGTTATATATTTTTTGTATATGCTTATAGTTTTAAATACATCGTTTTTTAAGTAGTTTTTTTTAAACCTGTTTTCAACCGTTTATTTTAAACGATTCGTTTTATTTTCTTAGTGTTTGATGCCTTTAAATTTAAACATTGTTAATTAATCGATCTGCTCATAATGAATCTAAGAAAATTTTGTCGACCAACTCTTGAGATATTACATAAATTAAAAAAGATATTCTTTAGTGCCCATAAAGTTTAAACGCTGAGTGACTCTATTTTCAGTAATCAGATTATAAAAAAATGCTTTGTTTCAGTAAAAAATATTATTATATTAATTGAAGATAAATTATTTTCACTTTAATTTAAAGGATAAATTCTACCGTTTTCAACCGTTTATTTTAAACGATTCGTTTTATTTTCTTAGTGTTTGATGCATTTAAATTTAAACATTGTTAATTAATCGATCTGCTCATAATGAATCTAAGAAAATTTTGTTGACCAACTCTTGAGATATTACATAAATTTAAAAAGATATTCTTTAGTGCCCATAAAGTTTAAACGCTGAGTGACTCTATTTTCAGTAATCAGATTATAAAAAAATGCTTTGTTTCAGTAAAAAATATTATTATATTAATTGAAAATAAATTCTTTCCACTTTAATTTAAAGCATAAATTCTACGGGTGCTAACAGAAAATGAGAGAGATACATATTACGTTATGACTGAAGGCCTTTATAATATTATGAATGAATTATATGATAATCAAAATTTGAAGTTTTAAAATATTTTGATGAAGAAGCTATTAAAGTAGAAATTGCATAAAATATTTAATTATTAAAATTTTAACGAACATTAAGATTGGCGAACCGGCTGGTCACCAAAGGCGGCTAGTGAATAATAAAAATATCAATGATTAAATTAAGAGCTGAAAAGTAGTAAAAAATATATCAGCAAACGTTCAAAATTCGAAAAGAATAAATAGAAAATAGGTGTTAAATTATGGAGTTCATAAGCAGATGATTCAAAATTTTTAATAACATGATACGCTATGCTTCGTTTGCTGACCGTTTTTCTGAAGAAAGACAAACATTTTTTGAAGTTAAATAAAGTTTGTTTCCCTATTGATCTCTTCAATTTTTCTCTTCGGGACATTCATTATTTTTGTCTCCAATGTTTTTACAATAAAAACGTTCGGTTCTTCATGTAATATAAAATTAACGAAAATTTTCATGATGTCAGTAATTATAATTAATACTTATCAACATTTAAAGTACATTTGTAATTATTTTTCCTGCTTAAAAATAAAAATATGACCCAAATATTAGATGAATGATCATTTACTTTTGCATTATACAAGTATTACATATTAATTAAAACTGTCTGTAAGTTATTGATTTTAGTTAAATGATTTTTTAAAAGACAAACACAATTATATCTTTAATGATTTTTCCTCTAAAAATTAAATTATAACTCAAGAATTAGGAAATTAAACATATATTTTTTGTATAAAAAATAAAACTTTTTAATTAAAAAAATTTGTAAGCTGTTCAATTAATTCGAAATAATTTTGAAAGAAATCAAAACAAGGAAGAAAAAATGAAAAATACTAGCTCAGGACCGAATTTAGGCATTAATCCAGGCTAACCAGCTGTTCGCCAAAGGCGGCTAGTAGTTATATAAGAAAAGAGAAAGGGATATAGGAGAGGAGACCAAATGGTGTGATCCGTTATTGGCATCGGTGATGGCCACAATTCCATCAGCTGGCAATGGCTAGATCCAACCAGGTAGATGTTATCATTGAAGAATGAAATGCGAAAACGTTCTCTAAGGGGTTAGCGCTTTAGATCAAGGATGCATGAAGGAAGATTCGTCCTTAACACGATTCGACCGATGAAGCGTTGCAGCATTTCGTAACAATGATCAAATATATCGACGTGTTTTCATGGCTGCTGTCATTAATAAAGCTTCCGATCAGTTACGAAATGCAGGTAATCTTCATTTTATATATATATATTTTCAATAAGAACAAATTAATTTACCAGTAAGTGATTTAAGTGCACGAAGTGGTAAACTGAAGTGTGGTTTCTCTCCCAAAACGCTGGAGCAAAGAAGTCATTGCCTTAGAAGAAGCATCCTGTTCAAATCTGTTCAGATAGTAATTTTAAATTTATTTTAGCTTGTCCGTAGATTGAATATTGGGCAATTTTGATCAGTGCAAGGAGACCCAGCAGGCTTTCAGCAAAAAAAAAAAAAAAAAAAAAAAGAATAAAAGAGCTCCTGTCACCTAACTTTAAAACTTGGTCAAATCCCGAAGGTGGTTTCTTTAAGTTTTCCTAATCCTCAAGGAATGTGAGAATCCTACATCTCCATTAGGTCATTTGATATCCGACGGCAGATTTAATGAACACCATGCGGCGGTTTTTGATGGAATTGGATTTCAAACCTAAAGTTCTTCGATCCCAGGAAAAGATATCTCAGCTTCTATGCCGGGTTTACTCTCGGTATCTATGCTTTGCACTTATCCACGCCATGTGCGAAAAATCTCAAACTGCGCATGCGCAAAAAGCAAGAGCTGCGGTATGCATATGCGATACATTTCTTTGTTTACGTCTGATTTTAAGCAGCGATTCAAAACTCATTATGCCCAAAAAAAGGGAATCCAACATTAGACGGAGCGCATTAAATGCCAAAGTGCTTTGTTTGTTGCGTTGAATGAAAAAATGGAGGAAAGGAACGTTCGGTTAGCGAATATCAGAGAAATAATGTCCGCATGTCTTATTTGTATATTTTTAATTTTTAAAACAGTTTTTCTATTGTATATTTTTAGTGAATTGTTTTGTCTATGAACATATCATATTTTTACCTTTTTAACAATCTAAATATTTCTGAATGTATTCTATAAAAATTGTTTTGTAGTTATTTTTGATAATTTCGAAATATATTTTTATGCTTGTTTGATGGTGTGTGGCATACCCATGTCATATCTGGTGGAGGCTAGACTTCAGTTTAAAGCTAATTTTTCCTCTTGAATGTTATGCCACGGGCAATGCTGTGCGGGTACTGCTAGTTTCATAAAAACAAGTAATATAAAAAAATTTAATTCAATTCTTACTTAGGTCAACAAAGAAAATTTTTTATTTTAGTTACTTTTTATTAAATAATTATCAAAAAAATTATTAAGTATCAAAAAATAAGTATCAAAAAGTTATTGATTTTTGCAAAAATTGAATTCGCATTCTTCACCTTCACGAAAAAAATACTGAAATGCTTACATTTTACCGATTGAGATACTGCCTGTTGATTTTCAATTTTCATTACAAACTGCTAATACTCTATTTAAAGTATTAAAAATTAATTTAATTTAATTAATGAATTAATATTTAAAAAAACTGTATTAACTTCAAGTGTTATGCACTACAAATTTAAAAAAAAATGTATTTGAATTTGAGTGGTTGAATAAAAAGTATTTTATTAAGGATTGAAAATTTGAACAAGATATATAAATATATACTAGAAGAGTGTGAACTAATAGTAGGAATTGAAAAAAGAAAAACAAGAGACGAAGGTCGTGACTTCGCTCGCTAATACCGATATCGCCTGATATTGTACGCGATACTCGTCAGTTTCAGCTACCAAGTATTTAAACTACACTGGCAATTCATTCAATGCTGGAAGATTTATCTTTCCATGATGAGAACATACATTTTCTGATTAGACAACTTCCGATTCAAAACTTAAAGCCCCAAATGAGCACATTCTTTGCTTTTATTTCAAATATCTAAATATTGAATCAATTTTCACATTTTGCCACCAACTCTGAAGTTCCACGATCAGCTTTCCTTTTCAAACTGCCATATTCTCGCACGACCTTTCTTTGCATTTTTTCTTCATCGGACATCGCTGGACGCCACATTACTATTAAAAAAACAATGCAGGGTAAACATGAGCAATGCGTAATTATTCAGAAGTTTGCTAGCCAAGACACGACACATTTCTATAACTCGATTAAAGCAAACAAACCGGAAAATTGCTCATTAGTGTTGCCACAAACGGCGCATTTAAAAGTAGAATTAACAATATTGTTTTAAACTCATTTGCTGTTAATTTGGTGCTAATTAAAGCTTTTCTTTTCCTTTTTTTAGTTACTATTTCACCATAAAATGCAATATAAATGCCTATTATGTATAATAATTTTTAATAAATATTTCAAACAATACCGGTAAAACAAAACTCAGAAATTATGGGTTATTGACTCGCTATTTACCAATCACAAAGCGAATAAAACTTTATGTTTACATACATTTCTTATATATAATAGATAGATTCATGGTAAATTTTAACTAAGGAAAGATATTTAAATTGTTTAAAAGAGGAAAATTTTGGAATACTCATGAACTGGCATTTTAAGCATTCGAAATTATTATCATATTATATTTACAATTGTAGTTAAATATACATATATCATTTCACTATTTAATATGAGGGCTCGAAATCAATAAACGAATGATAGCTTCGTTTAATGAACAAGTGCCCCATTGTTGCGGTGCTCCTAGATGATCGCCTAAATTTGCCTAAACTCTATTAGCACAAGATAGAGATTAAGGAATAGAATATTCATTGACACTGATTATAATTGAATATTCTAACTTTGCGGGCTTGTTAAATGGAAATAAAACAAAGTATAGTCTTGTTGTCCATCAGAAGTAAAAAAATAACAGTTGAAGATTTCAATTCAACACAATTAGTTCACAATATGATAAGTGTTCAATGTGAGCCCCCCCCCCAGGAATACGAAGGATATCTCATTCACAACTTTTTTTACATGCATGGTATGAAGCTTTGACAAAATTTAGAAATGCATGAATGGCAATATTTGACATTTTTTTCTGCTGCTACATCAAACTGCAGATGTTTGTTATCCCGCTACAAACTAACGTTGATGAATTTAAGATATGAATATTGCTTCTTGACTTTCAAAGCGTCAACATCAGAGATACTGAAAGAGTATGGAATGAACTATCGCATCGTCTTCATATCGTTCGTATTTTTGTAGTGGCTTACAACGGAACTTATAATCGTTTTGAATTTAAACTTTCAACGGTTACTTGTAATTTCTGACAAACAACAAAATTATACTTTGTTTTGTTTCCTTTCAATAGCCCAACAAAAAACTATTCTTTTAATAAATATTCATTTATAATATTTGTGTTTTAGGATATTTCACGGATGTTCGATATTCTGAATGTTGTATAATATAGTGAAGATATTCTAAAAATACTGTTGAATATTTTGTGCTAATAAAATAAAACTGACAGGTAATTCATTGTAAGGTCAATCACGCTTTGTAAATTCCAAATATATCATTTTTTTAAAAAGAAGAAATAGTAAAATTTTTCTCATTTAAACTCTCTCATATAATTGCACAATGTGATTGATATGTTTGGGTTTCCTTTAAATAGGAAGAAAAAGCAGTTTGCACTTTGGAAATTTTTCCATTCAATCGGTTAAGTACAAATTGTGATAAAAATCTAAAATTTGGTGATAATGCTATGTCTTGATTCCCCCCCCCCAAATTTCATTTATCCTGTTCAAATACACACATACAGAGGCGGACAGATTGATACACTTTTGATTGAAGAAATTAATCAAAAATTTGACAAAGATTTTCAAATTTGGGTGTAAAAACAACGTACAAATCTCTTTGCGTTTTTATCATATTAGGAATAATTTCAGAATCATCTAGAATTTTTTCTTTATTTGAAGAATCTGAAACATAGATATGCATCAAAATCTCGAGGTTTTGACGATTATAATAATTTCGAATACAACCGAGCAGAAATAGGAGAAACTCGTCAATATTAATTGCAAAATATAAAAATAAAAAAATAATTAAATCTAATCATAAAACTTTAAATAATTGATAACATTTTACAATTGTATTTAGTTATTTGAATAATTATAAGTTTTAATGCATACATTGTTTACATACTAATTATTTAAAGTGTGCGTGATCTTTTGAGCAACGCTTTTATTACAGATAAAAAAAAAAAAAAAAAAAAAAAAATTAAATACCTGGCAATATATATAAGAATGTTCGACAAATAAAACTGAAAGTACTTTCTTATATATATGCATTTCAGTCACAGCATTTCTCATTTCTTAATTGGAGAACTAAAATTATCAGTAAGTAATAAATTTCATATAGTATAAAGATAAGCAACATGATAAGGCAGTAACATAACGACTTTTTAAATAAAATTCCAGTGCCTTTCAAATTATTCATTAGAATATAAAAAATGGCAGTGCCATTAAACGAAAAAAAAAATGATTGGAAATAAATTGATTTTCATAAATGCAGACGATATCCGAGAGCGAATAAAAGCTTCACAAATAGCTTAGAGATCGTTTGCTGATATACGTCAAATAAACTGCCTTTACTGAAGATATATATGAAAAAGAATTAACTGGAACAGAACAGGTTTTGTAAAAGTTTTTCCAGAACTTGAAACCACAAAAAGTAATGAGAATTAAAATTCATTGAATGGAAAGTGCATAGCAACGACAGAGACAGCTTATAAACAACTGAATAAGAACAAGGAAACATTTAAAGAAATAAAATAAATTCAATCATTCAGAGATTTTAATCGATTATTAACTTTAATAAATAAGACAAAAACTGTTGTTTCTGGAAGAAAAGGGATAAAGATGGGAAATATAACGATTTTCCTCGAAAATTATACAATTTTTCAAAGTTTTGAAATGAAACTGAAAAAACTGGTTAGGTAAAGGCATTAGCGAGAAAGGAGGTTAATTCCTATTCTTTAAAAAATATATCAAGCTCTAATTAAAATTTAACTTCTGCAAATAAAGTTGAAAACTTAGAAATTTTTATTAAATCTTTTAAAGAATTTTCACTGCCAAAATAAATTTAATAGAATCATTTAAAATTATTTGAAATTTATGAACAGCTCAATATTTCACCAAATGAACTAAAATTTTCATTAAACAATGATAACATTTTTTTCAAGAAAATCGATATTCTTTTTCAACTTTATACTTCTCAGAGGATCTTAAAGCATGGTATATGTATAACTACTGGTACAATGCATTATTTTTGGCAGTAGTGTTTTTAACAAAAAAAAAAAAAAAAAAATTAAATGTATGTCTACTTAAAAATTGCATTTTATTTAATCTTTATCATACGATACGTATATTTAATGTTTTTATCCCTTCATTAAGTTGGGACCTATGACGGTAGACACAATGGAAATATACAAATCGCGGTTTTGAAGTAAATACTGATAATAATTATAAAGAACAACAAAGAAATTTTTTCAGAATCTATATCAGAGCAGTTTTTGTTGGTATATAATGGGTCATTGACATTTAATTGCAGAGATGGAAAGCACCTAAAGATATAAAAAAACGTCATATAGAATTTGATTACAAATTTTATTCCTATTATATTTAAAATTTTTAAAAATGAATATCGTATATGAAATTTTTTTTTCCTATTATTATCATTTTGGATTCTGAGATAATATTTTCAGTTGAGAAAAGAGATAAATTTGTAGATAATTCTCAAAACAGATATATCATGAATAAATTTTTTTTAAATGAATTCTGTTATTGCAAATTTTAATCTATTGAGAAATTTTTTATTTTGCAATACAAATTTTTACTTCTGAGGACTGTATTTTTAAACTATAAATGGTTACACGAAATGCCTTGATGAATTTAAACTATTGGAAATATTCTGAAAAAAAATTGCTTTTAATCAAATAATATTTGTGCAGAAAGATTTTTATTAATTCTACAAAAAGATAAAGGTTCTGATTCAGAATCTAAATGTAACAATCTTGAAAATGGAAAAGTTTGTGCATTTTTTCGTTTTTTAGGTTCCCATTGTAAAGCCAATTCTTACGCATATTTGACTGGGTGAATATAGATTTCTGTTTTGATTTGTTTTTTTATTGTATTTAATTTAATTTTTTTTTCATCAACAGACACAATCGCTTCTAAGTTTGTTTGTTTTTTCGCCTTATAATTTTTCCTTTATTTTATCGCTCTTTTTATTTACCTTAAGGTTTTTTCCTGGTTTTTCCGAACAACTTCAATTCTCCCTTTTTGAGCTTCTTCATGGTCTTTATATAGTCATGTAGAAAATAAAACGTAATAAAATAATTTGATTTATTTTAAAAGGTAAAATAAAGAAAAATAATACATAATCTCGCTTTAAAGAGAGAGATTAAAAAATAATACCACCGAAAGAACTAAAGCATCTGCAACTTCTGGAATGTTCTGGAACTGATCATTTTTACACAATGTTGCTAATAAATGTATTCGTTTAAATAATTTTATTCAAGTTAGTACATTTTGATATGCATGCGCTTAATCATTTTCGGAGTAAGGAAATAGTAGAGTTTTATTATTTTTACATGCAGCAAAATGGAAATATTTATATCTGTCCCCCTCCTTTTTTTTTTTCATAACAAACAACATTTCTGAAACAACATCTGGTTCTCACACAATATTAACTCATGAAATTTTTGGGAAAAAGGAACAAACGAATATATTTTCGACAAATGTAATAAAAAAATTTAATGAATATCTTTCAATGAATCATATCTATAAAAACTGGATTTTTCAGACGTGCTATAAGCAAAAGAAAAGAAAAAATTAATCTGATTTACGTCTAAGGTGAATGAAGATAAAGCTGTCATAAAGAACTTAGAAATCTCGGGAGTAGACCAGAGGGTCATAGATTCGAGACCATTTCTCCAGACTTCTGCCGAATATTCGGTTTAGTGCACATTAATTTGATTTTAGGCATATATTCTTTTGATAGCACGATACGGAAGTATAGAGAATTAATTTAGAGACAGACAGACTCTATTAATTTAGAGACAGACAGAATTAGATGACGAGGACAGTACATGAACAAGCGTTCGATCCTGAATAATCTTTTGTAGCTTGTAAATGGAACACTCATCGAAGTAACACAAATCATTCGTTCACTCGTATATAATCTCCAAAACTGATTGACTTGATTGTTCCTTGTGTAATGTTTTGTCCTGTACTACATTTCTAAACTCATTCACTTGACTGAAATATGAGTTTTAAACTAACAGCCGATTATAAAAGTTTTATATAATGGGTTAGTAATTGATTTTTATTGACCTCCTCGAATCGATAAATGTATAAGGTAAACAGGATTAAATATAAATATTTTTTTACGCATGCGCTGTTTCTTCATGTGACTTTTATTCTCATTTTACTCATACCTTCTTCTTTCTCGCAGCTTTTCCTGTAAAAATTTCACGACAAAAAAACGAAACACCACTTTTTTTTTTCCTTCCAAAATCAAGTAAATGCATAAAGAAAATGGAATATTAAGTTCTCTGAAAGATATTTGGATCTAAATATAAAATTTAAAAAAAATTATCCAATTTTTAGAAGAAAATATTTGGCGATTTTTTCATTTTTTATAGACAAAATTCAAAGAAATTGAATTGTAATCGTCGAAAAATAAAAATTAATAAATAACGATCTAGAGATTCTGACAGTTCTTTATTTTTTAGACGTTCTCGAATCAACAACACATATTCTCGGATTGACATCTGCCAATCTGTGATCCAGATTACTCAAAAACGCATTGAGCTAGACGGATGAAATTTGGCTTATGATCTTAAAATCAAATTACAAATACGCCAAAAACTAGGAAACAGGGCCAGGTTAGGAAATTTTTAATTTAATATTTTATACGCAAACTACTGAAGCCAATTCCCTGGAAGTCACCCTCATTTATTTATTTATTTGTTTGTTATTTCAATTTATCTGAATATGCTTTTATTGAAGTTTTGATAAAATCAGTAAGAAAAATCATCAAATGATTTTTGAAGTTTGTTTGAAAAAAGCGGAAAGAGTGGTGGTGCGAGTCCTGCATTGTCTAGGGGCTCCAAAAGAGTTTAAACCGGCTTCAAAATATCATTTCATTCGCAATAATGCGTTCCTCATCATGCTGTAAACTAATTATAATTCAATTATCTTTGCTTTGAAAAAAAATCTTTTTGTATTATATTTTCCTTTGAAGATGTTAATATCCAATAACCTATAATATTCATTCATTTTTTTTTGAGAAAAAAATTAAAATATTCTCTTCTAATAAAGAGAATCTAATATTTTTATTATGTTTTTCTTCACACTGTCAGTGTTCAAATTTAACTAGAATCAGTTTGTAAAATTACTGAAGCCATCCAAGTGTTAAATGAAGGGGGGGGGGGGAGAAGAGAAACAAAAAATTGTTATTTCGTTACTTTCCCTTTTATTATTTCACTGAATGCGAGAACATAAAAAGTATGAAACTGAAGCCTTACAACAGTTTTGCTTGAGAGCAAAAACTTTTTGGGTCTTTTGTTTTCAATTATTTTTACTTTATTATTACAAAGCACAAATGTGCAATTTAAGCGAAGCCATAATTGTGATATTTAATATAATCGTCCTGTCATTCTATAATAAATCGGTTTTCAATTTTTTTTTTTTTAACTATGCACCACATAAATAAAAAAAAATATATGAACCATCAAAAGGATTTCTGGTTCATATAATCTTTTAAAAACCAATGCATTAATTTATTTTCAGTTTAAAGCATCTATTACCAAATAATAATTATTGGAATAGAATATCTAATATCAAAAACAAAACATTTAAAACTTAATTATATAGTTAAATGAATTTATTGCATGAATCTTAATTAGTGTAGTAATGTTAATTAGTTGCATGAATGTTAATTAGTGTAGTGGAATAGTTAATGTGTCGTAAATAGTGAGAATTGATCCCTATATATTTGTAGAAAGTGTTTTATAATTATTAATAAGAACGAATGTAACGAATTAGTCTGTCTCGTTGCACCCAACTTCGGTGTATCGAGTTTTATTTCCATTTATTTCAAGCACAAAACAGATTCAAGTCGCAACAGTATACAACGGTTATTTTTTAATTATCCGCCTTTGACAACAGGTTGGTTTGTCAGGAGCAATGATTGCTAAAAATTTCAATTAAATATTTTCTGTAATTTGGTATTAATAATTTCACCCGTACAATTTATTTATATTTGAAATTTGACAGACATATAGCTCATGCTATTTCAGAAGTCTGACAACACTTTCTTCAATGGACTATGCATTCCTTTAATTTTCTGTCATTATTCTTATACTTACAATTATACTCCTAGGGGCATCTCAAAATCAATGATCAGAAGTTTCCGACATGGTGGTTGGTTCTCGCCACCCTGTTGGGGACAGAAATAGTGTCAAGTTAGCTACTCCCTATCGATGACGTAAAGTGGCTAATATGGGAGGGGGAGTGCTGTGACCGGTGATGGCCCTTAGAACTCAACCATAAAGCCCACATGTTATATCTACAATTATATCACAGGAAAGAGCAGCAGAGTTTAATCTATTTGGTATATCATTGATTTAAATTTGATTAATTTAAACTGATTAAAATTTCAAAAAATATCTGCAAGCTGCAAATTTCTATCCCCTACAAATTATATATCTAAAATGTTTGGGAGCTGTAGATCAAATAGTGTGGCACATAACTGCTGACAGCAATATTCTACATTTATTTTTAGTTAACAGTATGGCACATAACTGCTGACAGCAATATTCTACATTTATTTTTAGTTAACAGTATGGCAGAAAAACCAATTTCGCAAAATCAAAGAAGGAATTACGAATTTAATAGTTTTCTTGAAAATATGCTTATATTTATCTTTTCTTTTGAATAAGAATTTAAATAACTTTTTAAAACTCATTTATGAGATTTCTGTCACATGAAATATCTAAAAGTTAATATCATTCTTGAATTGAAATATTATCAAGCACAGTGTATAAAATAAAGAATAAAAAGATGAGAAAAAAATTTCTTATCCAATGGCTATTTTTTAAATTTTCAGCAAAATAGTTCTCTCAGATTCAGACTGTTGAGGCTGCCGCCATAAGCGCAAATTCAAAGGCAAGGAACAATGTAATATATTACTTGAATTTAAGCAAAAAAAAAAAAAAAAAATTGCTAAAATGCGGCATAAATTCGCACGATTATTAAATTGGTATCATTAAAAAGACATTTTTTTTAAAATTCTGAAACGGTAAAAATTCATTTTGTCCGATAATAATATTGAAAATTCATTTTTTAAATAATTTTTAAATCATCATATTCCCAAACGAATGATATAATTATATTTAAAAAAAGAAGAAATGGTTTATTTATATTTTAGAGACGTTTAAAATGCAGAAAATCTTCAAAATCACTGTCGTATTTTTAACAATTACATTATTTCCCTCTTTTTATACTTTGTAAATGAGAAGGTAAAAATTAATTAATGTTTATTTACATGCTAGGAATCAGTTCGCTAAACAAGTCAGAATTTAGTGATAATTTTCAAAACAAATCGAATAAAAAATGGCACACGAATGTGCCGATTACTTTATCTCTAAACATTATTTTTAAACTTTGCTTGCGCTTTGCGTTATGTCATCTCTTTTAACACTTTTGTTAGCAAAAGTCCTTTATCTAATCTATGTTACCACGGCATTCACAAGATATATTAACTTATCTAGGAATAAAAATTCTATATGTTACGTGACAGGATTATTTAACTAAAAGCCTGTGAACTATAATTCAAAAATATTATCTATCCTCTAAAAAATATTTATAATGAAAAAAATTAAATTAAAACCTTTTTTATGGAGTAGTGTTGTATCAATTTTGTTAGTAAAAAATTGAAAACTGATAACACAAATAAATATATTTATTTTTCTCAAATTTTAACAACTTCAATCTTAAAACGTTATCGAATGTTCAATTATGTCATTTCATTTTATTTTTTTTTTAAATTACTGTTCACTTTCGGATTTGAAAATCCTCCGCGCTTTTGAGCATGCGTCAGAATGCGTTTATTTAATCAAAATAGGTGTAACATTTAAAAATGAAAGGACATGTTTACATTTAATATTAATGTGAACATGGATTATTCACGGACTTGGAAGCGTAAACATATCGGATAACTATATAATTAACAATAAACTCACAATAAAATATTTCAGAGCAATTTTTATTCACAGTAAGGGCTTAATCATTAAATTATGATGAATAAATGGAAGATTTTTGTTCTTAATATTTAATGCTTCACATTTTTGTAAAAAAGTAATATTTTTTATTTTTATTTTAAAACAATTTTTTTTATTTGTTATTGAATTTTTTGATAACATTTTGAGATTAAAATCGGTAGATAATTTCGGTCACATTTAATGATATTACTTAAAATACTCTTCGTCCCACTCTTGAAAGTTTTTTTTTTTTAATATATATATATATATATATATATATATACTTGAACTAATCCCAATATAGAATAAGCAATCAACACACAATTTTAAGTTTAAAATAAAATAGTACGATCAGAAGACGACACGACACTTACATAAAGTTTTGAGGGGGGGGGGAGGACTCAAAGAAAAAGTATCTAATGGAACAAAAATCAAGGTTAAAGAATGACGAAGAATTCCGGGTATGTTCTCATCCTTCCTCTCTTTCATCTCTTAGCGAGGTAACATCGTTGGAAATGGATACTGAAATGAACAGTATTCTCAACTTCATTACAAAGTGTGTACCCCAAAATGGTTATTTACAAACTTCAAGGGTGAGCCAGGTACAGAAACGAATAACTTTTACAAGAGAACATGAGATCAGAAATTAAAAAAGCTGCGGGATTCGAGTTACCGTACGTTACGACGTTGTTTGTGGTTGAAGTCAGCGAATGAAGTAGAAGAAAAAAGATACGCCATATTAAGTATGTAATACAGGTTTAATGGAACATAAAATCTCTCCACAGCACAATTCCAAAAACATTAATAAGTGTACACAATACGACAGATACGATGGTAGGGTGCAGAATCAGCAACAAGTCTTTAGAGAACTTAGAACAAGTGTTCAAAGAGCTTGCTGTCTGAAGCGATACATGCCCTGCATATTGTTATTCTTACAACTGCGCTGTTCTGAATTTGGATTCCAAAAAATATATGAGTTATATGCCTTATATGGTGTATTGACTTCTTTTACTATTTTATCATGCAAAATTCGATTTGCAGATATTATGCAAAATTATAAACATTATATGTTGAAACATCTAATTAAACCAATTATAAGTAAAAGCGTCTTTTCAACTTTACATATGTGTCTGCTTTGCAAGGACGCCGAAAAAGTACTTTTTAAAGAAGGTACAATTAATAATTTATTGTCCATTCTTTCCTCCCCCTATTGTCGAATAGCAAGTAAAAGACGAATTATAAATGAAAAAAAGAGAGAGAGAGAGATTTATGAATCTCTATGCTGTAAATCTCGCTGAGTCCAGAAAACCATTTGGGGAATTAATCTTCCTATATGTCTGTCCATCCGTTTCAAGTGAATAATCAAGTTAATTTACATGCAAAAAACAAAACCAAAAAAAAAAACTGATAAGAAAATTGAAGAAAACCGCAAAAGGTAGAATTCAGTATATGGTTTTATTATTAGAGCTGTAGTTCTATTTAATATTTTAAATCAAATCTATCAATTGATAGACTATCTGCCTATTTGTTTATTCATGGCGCATGTAATTACAATAAGCAAGGCTCAAATCCATTCAACAATTACAAACAAAATATTCACCACACAAGTTAAATATCAATCTCACTAAATGATAAGAAAAAATGCTTGTCTAAAACTATTGCAAGAAAAATATTCCTCAGTAATTCCCATTAATAAAAGGAAGCATACGCAACACTTAAAAAGTCATTAATATAAAAGTTATTCAAATAGTCATATTCTAATTCGCAGATGATATATCGATGCTTTTTATTATAATCAAAATTTTTATTCGATTTCTTTGTAAACAAATCTTTATACAACATCTTGATCAAAGAACTTTTCATCGAAATTTTTTTATAAGAATAGAATCTGTTCTTCATTATGATAAAAAAAAAACCATACAAGTAATAATAAAAGAATCTCATATCGTTCATCTAAAAAAAGCTTGTAAAAGAATATAAATAAAAGTATTAATAAAATTCTTCTAATAAAAATAAAAATGCATATTCGATAACCGTTCTGGTTATCGATAAACAACCGTTCTGGTTAATTAATGAAATTCTTACAATTTCTATGGAAATATGGAAAGTAGATTAATTTTTTATTTTGTTACAAAAGAAAATAAATCTTTATTTTATTCCATAAATTATTTTACAATTCTTACGAAAACAATATCCAAAACTTCTTCAGAAATAACACAGTCAGTTGTTTATGATATAGGAACAAAAAAAAAAAAAATGTCTAGACATGTAAACGAAAAAAAAATTGCTGGCTTTAATGATCAGTAATTTTATGCAATGTAAAATTCATTTTGACATTTCAGGTGAATAAATTAATAAAATAAGACAGTGCTTTTGAACCAACAGATTTCATTTGAAAATCGAGTTTGTCAACCTTAAAATAATAGTTTATATAAAAATTTGCCCCATTAACAATGCTCTAATTCGCTGAAGATAACGTTCGTCAACTTTCACGAGAAAAACGATCAGAACATTTTATTTATTTATTCAAAGCAATTTTTTTATTCAAACTATTTGAAAACAAATCTTCACAACAGAGTTTGCGAAAAAGAACTTCGCACAAACGGCGCGCGAGGAGGAAAAATAAAAGCAAACAAGGAACTTTTTTTACATCTGTATTTCACCCTTCAATGGATACTTCAAAATAGCTGGCTATAAAAAGCCGATAAGGTTTGCGAGCATCATCAAAATCGTTTGGTACCAACCGACACTTTTCATATTCTTTCTCTTGTTGCCATTAAACCACAAGACTGTAAAACGACATTAGAGAAAAGATGGAGGAAGGGAAAGTCGCTGTGACTGAAGATTCAAATAAGGCTTTTTCCCTCTATTTATTTCTCCCCTCCAATCATTTCACTTTGAAGAAACCGATTTTGGAGTCAAGGAAAATGGTAGCTTTCTCTCTTGAAAGTGTTCATTTTAGTATTCAGTTGCGATTTTTATCTATTTTGATGAGGCATATATTTTCGCTTTTTTGTGTATTTAACTTTTATTTGCTATGGTCCATATACACTAGCTTATCATGAGCCCTGGTTTTGAAACTTCTCGCAAAGCCCATCGATATGATGTTTTGTCTTCGTTCAGGTTGTGAAAGCATACTGGATGTTTTTAAAAAAAATATCAAAAAAGGGATTATTTCCTCTTTAACTTTCTCATATATTTAAATTCCGTAGTCAAGTGAAGTCAGCCGATTATGCATTTTAAAAATATTACGATACTGTTTCTAAGAGGCAAAATAATTTTTGAGAGCGCCTATATTTTAAAATTCAAAATTCAATTAGAACACAAAAGAAAGTTAAAACAATGCTTTGCTGAAGAATTTAGAAGTTTAGATAAAATATTTAATTAAAATAAACAAGGAAGAAACAAAGAACTTTAAAAAAATCTCGTGGAAGAGATTTTGATCTGAATTTCTATAAATTTACTTATTACTAGTCGTTAATGGCGACCAATCAGTTCGTTGGTATTAATAGACGCCAAAATTTTAAATTAAATATTTTATGAAACTCACTTATTAAAAAGTCAAGTCGATGAAATATGCATTCATCCTATCTATTTCACAATCAAGCATTTGCTTTTTAAGAGGACAGTGGACTTTGAAAAAAGCAAAAACGGACGAAAACGTGCAATTTTATTTTTATTGTTTCATCACCAAAACATAAGTTTATATTCAACTAAAATAGTGTCATAAAATGTATTGTTCAATAAAATAAATATCTGAAGGGTTAAGAGGGGGGAAAAGTACATCCTAGTGACTTTTCACAAAATGATATTGTAATTAGATTTGAATGTTCCAGGTGTCTTAATTTTTGAAGAGATTAAACGAAATTGATAATAAAGATATCGGTCGAATAGTAGAAGAAAATGGGCGAATGCATTTTATGTTTCGAGTTTTTTTTAGCTCGTTAAATTAAATTAGAAATCAATTTTATTTCAGAAAAATATAAAATTTCTCAAGAAAATTTTTTCAGAAAAATATAAAATTTTTCAGTAAGTGTGCATAAAAATATTTCTAAAAAATTGGCATTTAATTGGAATTACAAAATTATACGAAGCTTTGTTCCAAATAAATTTACATTGGATAATAAGAAAAAAAAAATTTAATTAAAAATTAAATCGCCTAGAATGTTTTGAAATTTTTTTTAAATTATACATTTTTTAAAAATAATATATTTTGATTTAAAATGTTTTTTTTAAGAAACCTGACGTATTTCTATTTTACTACATATGCATAAAAAATTTCATAACCTGACTGAATAATAATCTAACAGAGTCCACTGTCTCCTTAAAGACAAATTTATCTAAAATAAGCAGAATACGCGGTTAATTTATTTCATTAATTAGTTTGCACTAATTGTCAATAAGTTTATGCGAAGTCGGAGATGAAATCACCAGTTTCTTCCAAAATTGGATCTAAATTCAAAATGGATTCTTTTTTATTTATTAACGTTTCATAATAGCGAAAATATAAAAATAAAATCTGAAGTTGAAATGCTACGCACTCTGTCAACAAATCCGAAGTTTATAGTTCCGGAAATGCTTTGTTTATAGAATGAGTAACACACAACAGCAGATAAAAGCTGAGATTATGTAACAAAAAACGCGTTATTTGAAGTACACGGCGAGAGTAAACAGTTTACATTGTTATCTTTTAAGCAAAAATAATCAGTTAGTTATTTGATTTTTAAGTATTGTATCAGAATAAAGGAATGAATCATGCTAAAAAAAGTGATACAAACGTTAAATTCGTCTGTATAATTTTTTAAAAAAGAAAGAAATTTGTTTACAATGTTTAATTTTGCGTGCGCAACATAAAATTATAGTGAAATCATTGTTAAAATTAATTATCTAATAGTGTGTTTAATCCATATAATTAAACTAGAATAAAGAAAAAAATTTCATCTTTATTATTGTGATATATTGTAATCAATACAAATAAAATTAAAAATTCATACATTGTAGATCATAAAAGTCCTACAACATGAAGCATAAGCATAAAGAAGGTTTTAGCGAAACTTTTGATATAATTAATAGAATATTTTCAATTAATTAAAAACATGATTCCAAATCCATAAAATATTACTTTATCTTTAGTGTTGCCATAATGAATGAAAATAATATAAGTATTTTAAACTGTTTCTCACATTTGTCTTCATATTGCCATCCAAAATAATTAAATATTTCCAAGCATTTTGTCACCAAATCTATTTTTATAACATTAGTTTGACCTTAACATTTCCACATGATTCGAAGAATAATGGCATAAAACGGGAAAAAAAGTGAACCGTTTATAATAATTGCCATTTAAGCTTAATCCCAGTTATCTAAATCGGGATCTTAAAAGAGCAGTAACACTGAAAAATTTTGAAAATAGCCGTGAAATTTAAGGTAGTTTTGCTTTGCACTTTAAATAAGTCTTAACATAAATTCTAGAGAATTCACATAAATATAAACTTTATACACGAGTAGAAAATATTTCTTTAAAAAGGTTAGCACGCCATTTTGCTAGGGAACATTTTCTGAAAAGAAAAGCCGAGTGACTTTCACGATTTGTTTGGAAAGCAGATTTGAAAATGTAAATCCTGTGAGGTTGAAACAAAATTCTTTCTTGGCCATTCCATTTCTCAACATCATGAAAAAGACAGATAAAAAATACCGTTTCCATGGTAACTGAAAAGCTCTTTTGCAGTAAATTTTCACGAGACCACACTTTACTTGAAGTTTATCTGTTTTTCATTGCTTGAGAAGTTCAAATCTGTTACATTATATAACACGATGTTCTTGCTCTTTTTTTATATAAAGTAGATTCATTTATAATAATATAGTAAACACACACAAAAATAAAAATCCCTACTTTAAGCAACTTAAGCCTTCGTTCAAACAATGTATAGAGAATTTTAAAAGGGATTTTTTTTTCTCTAGAATCAATAAAGTATTTAAAAGATGACGAAATGTAAGGAAAACAAATAAGAATGCTAACTTTAATAAGAAAACTATAATGCCAATTTCAATAAGAAAGCAATAATGTTAAATTTAATAAGATAACGATAAAGTTAATTGTAATAAGAAAACGATAAAGTTTTTGGAAAAATTCGGATAGTTATAAAGTAATTATTTATACATTTAAAGTAAGGAGATTATATTATTTTATATATTTTTCAGTGGGTATCAAATTATGAAAGGAACATTTATTTTATGCAAAAATGTAATGAACGGTACTTTGTCGAAAAAAGTAATTTCTAGTAAAATTAAATAAATAAACTTAGGAAATAAATATTTACACATTTATATATAAAAAAAAGAAGCTGGTGACAATTTAAATTTTTTTAAATAAATTTAATGAAAGAATCTAAATTAATTTTAGATTAACAACTTAAATTTTAACATAGATGAAAATTTCTTGCCAAATTGGTAACATTTTTACCAGTATTATATAAATTAAATTCACATATAACAGTTTAAGATATATAATCTTTCTTTTTATAACAAAATCACATTTTTTTTACCATTTAAAATAAGCAGAAAACGTAATTTCGAATTGATGGAGTGATAAACTGATGAACATATGAATGTTTTGTCAACAGAGCAGGGTATTCTTTAATCCAACAAAATATAAAAATCTGCACATAATTTAATCTTTCACAAGATATGTTTACAAATTTTTAAATTATTTTTAACTTGAAGAGCCTTATAAAATATTCTTTAGATAATTATGTAACAAGGATTTTAGATACTCCAAATGTATAAAAATGATAAAAGAAATAATGATTTAAATCTTGAATTTCTCAAGAACAAAACTAAGTTTCGATTTTAATAAACAATCATTTTACAATAAATATATGAACCTTTTAGCTTCAAATTTTTTTTATCGACGAAGTATGCATATTTTATTGGTTACTATATAGCTTAAATATAGTCTTTAGACTTATAATTGTCTTTTGTAAGATTCATTATTAAGTTTCTATTTGGTGCTGTTAGAAGAAAGTTTTCTGCAATCTTATCAGAAGAATGTTGAAAATATCACAAGGTGTTAAACGCTGCAGTTGAATAACAGCTTTTCTAATATCCCTAAGTGTTGTAATTTAACAGTATTTTTCTCATTAAAAGCTGTATCGATTTTAAAAAAAATGTACTGAAAATGCGCATGCCCAAGAGAAGAAAACAGGGATAAACGAAAACACAGTACACGGAATCTCTCCAGGAAGTAATATGAGAAGAAAACATTAAAGATAACCGATGTTTCAGAAGTCAAAAGAAAATTTTATGACATTGTTAACGAATCGAAATATTCATTCAAAATCAAATAAATGATTAAAGTTATGCACCAAAGAAGTTAAAAATGCTTATACATGAAAAACTCTTGAAGCGAATACACGACGCGTCTCGAATTAGGCTACAAATACTACAAATATCGACTTGAAGCTAATTGAGAAGACTCCAAAATAACCCATCCTCTTATTTTCAAAGTCACCGAAGAATAGCTTTGTTTCCCAATTTTTAATGACTAATGAAACAATTTCAATATTAGATGTTTCAATTTGCATTTCGTTTTATATCATTTTATCATTCTTTCTTTTAAATAAGTTTTCCACAGGAATTCTTTCAAATTCTCTACAGAAATTCGATTCTGAAAGGCATTTGTAAGCTATTTACTCTCCATATTACGAAAAAGAATTTCTTCTTTTACCGACTACATTTTTTCATAAAATCTTGATTCCTTGTGATATTTTATGGCTTCTAAGTTGTTGAAGTTTTAACAAAATCAATCGAATCGGCTGCTGTGAAAATGGCAGCGCCTAAAACATTTTAAAAGTTACTGGAGGTGATAAAAGCTGAAGTCTTATATAATTTCAATCTGAAAAAAAAAAAGTTTTTTTTTTTTTTTTTTTTTTTTTCACATTGATGAAGACATTTTGATTGCTAAAATCCTACAAAGCATGACACAGTTCAAAATATTACGAAATGCAATAGACATTAGAGTGACTGATGAAGATGATAAGAAGAATATTACTGCAAAAAATTTCGCAAGAAGAAATGTTGAAAGCATTTGATACAATATGAAGGAAATTGCAAATTTAAAAAAAAAAATGTGCTTAAATTTTTACAAAAGCTTTGAAAAATTAAAAATGTGATCTTGTTTGATAAGTCTGTGTACAACAGGATTGCAGAATTTTTTTACTGTTCTGGATATACATTAAAATCAATAAATTGGGAGAAAAAAAATTTTAGTCTCTTTATTCTTGTTTTTATAAAGAAATTAACAAATATTTATATAATTAATTCATTACTTCATTTAAATTATTTAAGACTTCTTATTTTAAAAGCTTTTTTTCTTTATAGCGACGTTTTTAAGTGGAATGATGCGAATTTTATTAAATAGAAACTCGATTGTAGTTTATAAATATCTCTTCTCTGGATTCAGTAATGATTTCAATATTGTAAGATTTTGGGGTGTAAATATAAAGTAATAATGACAAGCATAAGAGCCACTGGCTGGAATCAAATTTATTTTTGACTTTATTTAAATTATATAATACTTTTTCTTTCACTTTAAAAGTCATTTTTATAGCAAAGTTAAGTGGAATTATGAAATTTCGTTAAATAGAAATGCGACTGTAGTTTAAATATCTCCTCTTTTCAATTCAGTGATGATTTCAATATTGTAAGATTTGGGAATAAATATAAAGCAGTCATGATAAGATCAGCATAAAAAGAGCCACTAGCTTGAAATAAGATGAAAAAGAAGCAGTGATATGTCAAGAATTGCTAGACTCAAGATGAAGAAAGATGCGTCTCAGATTGAGCTGGAGATCATTCGACTCGGAGCTCCACTTGGAACGATTCCAAACCACTCTGCTCTCTGTCTGTCTCCCTTAGCCCGGCCAAACGATCGTTTTGCTTTCCAGTTTTTTATTGCCCCTAATCAGAAGATTTCAACACGGCACTGCAAGTGTCTCACAATCTTGGCCAGCGACCACAGTATTTTTGCGGCACTTATGTTGATAAATAGGTATTAAACGCTTTAAAATTCAAAAAGGGCAAACGTAATACAGTTGAACCTGTATTTATTGAACTTAAAGATACTAGACAGAATATTCGAAACTTAACTTATTGAACTTGAAAATACTAGAATTTTTATATACTGAACATTTGAAAAAATATTCGGTATATAAAAATTTCGATAAACAGAAATGGAAATTCCAAATGTTTCTCATTTACTTACTAACAGCAATTTTGAAGGCTGAAAACGATTTAAATAAATTATAAAATAACTTTATTTTAAAAAGAAATATACAATTTGTAAAATTGCTTATAACGTACTAAAAATGTATGTTCGTATGCAGAAAAAACAAAAATAAATGTTTTGAGCAAAAGAATGCCTCTTAGAACAATTTTTTTGTAAAAGTCGCTTTCTCAAAATAATGTTCACTTTTATTAAAATTGGTAAAAAAAATATATATATATTTTCAGGAACGCTAAAAATAAATCTCACGCCGTGTGAGACAATTTTAAATCTTTTCATTATTATTATTATTATTATTATTATTATTCTGTTTCAAATATATGCATTTTTGTTGTCGTCAGCCTTTAGATTCGACCAAATCAAAGAATAGTCCAGTATGCTCTAATCGGTGTGATAATCAGCCAGAATTGTCTCTTTCCATATATAAAAAGTGTTCTGACAGTACTGTCATTTATTATCGGAATTAAATTATTCATCAATTTTCATTTTCTTTTCAGTCAATTTTCGTTCGAGAGAGAGAAATTCTATTTGATATACAGAATCAGATTTTCTAATTTAAAAAAAAATCTAGAAAAAGTTCTTCATATACCGAGACTTTCAATCTTTGGAATTGCGACATTTGTCAGTTCGATTTTCTAATTGGAATGCATACATGAATATCAAAAATGTAAGAATAACTCCATCAACAGTCAATAAAATACATCGAAATTTCATAACTCTAATTTATTAATAAAACTGCACAATCTCGTCAGGTATCGGAAGTATCCGAATCGTTGACTCTAATTTATTAATAAAATTGTAGAATCTTGTCAGGTATCGGAAATTTCCAAATTTTGGTCGTTATTGCTTTGCCGCTAATATCGATTGATGGTATTGTAAATTAAGCAGTTGGCAACTACAAGCGTTTGCTTTGAATTGTTGCTCGCCAATCATCGATTGTGGCTGGTTTTGAGCACACAATCATTATATTTCAAATTCAAAGAAAAAGTCGCTGGAAAGAGAAGTGAGAGATCCAGTGAGCTTGAAAGGAAATCACTGCTATGTTTCCATCCTAAATAAATTATTACCATAAATATACCAAGAGAATCCCTCATGGATCCCACACGGTTACCAAATTATGAAATAGTTATGCACACCAATAATTGATCATGCACGAATTATTCATTTTTGTGTAAACATTTTAGAACACCTTGTGTTATTATTAATAACAATTTTGTGTATATATTTTATACGCCATGTATTATTTTATGTATACATATTATTACACCCTGTATTTAGAGCAACCTGTATTGTGTACTTTAGGAAGAAATGTATCCTAATAAAATAGTAGAAGAATTTTCCAATCTTAAAACTGAACTTAAAGTAAATATGACCAATAAAACAAATGTTTCAAGAAAATATTCGAAGCACTTTTCTTAATATTTCCTCGCTAAATGCAAAATCTGTAGCCAATCTTAAATTATCTGTAAATAATGATAGCATAATAATGATTATATTATCTGTAAATAATGATAATCAAGATATATTGCAATTTCATCACAAAAGTAAAAACCAATTAAATTAAATAACTCTAATTGTAAAAAACATTTCCAAATGGGGAATTCACTAACGAAATATTTTTCTGCTTAGAAGTAAACGCAACAGTCATTTTTATTTACAAAAGATTTCACAATATTTACAGATATGAAACAGTTCGGCAATGAATGACTGCGAATAAGAATTCCTTTGAAATAGGAAAGATATCAAGAGGGATACCAAGTTACAAGAAGGAAATGATCACTTAGCATTTATACTTTTAACACTATGCTTTCCGAAATAAATCTATGATTTATAGAAATTGTATTGTTTCCTGCAGTGCCATTGCTAGCTCCTGCAAGTGCTTTTTGTAAAATGTCAAGGACTGCAAAACGCTAAGCAGTGGCGACATTATCATGAGTATGTTGTTTTTACATTTCATGCTAATTATATACAAATATTTATAAAATAAATAGAAAATCAAGTTCTTACGTTCTCATTTTTCGAATCAAGAGGGAATAAATCAAAAGAACTCACCTATAAAAAAAAAAGAAAACAAGAAACATTATACTAAGAAATTATCCATATTAAACATTATTCAGCCCATTTAGCATGGAAATAGATAGTCCTGATGCACAAAACACCAAAAATAAATATCAGAGGTAGTCAAATTATATAGAATAAAAACCTTTTTTGAAAACACACCTTTATTAATGCACTGAAAAGTAGAAATTTATATTAAATTTAAACAATTTCTACTTTAATTAACATTTTAGTATTATAAATATTATGAAATCTTGATGCATTTTTTTCTTTCAAATTTACAATCTGATAATACCTTTGATATGAATTAATAGTTAATTACAAGAATTAATCTATACTTATAATAAAGCTCAATGTGTGTGTGTGTGTTGGCGCTCTACAGGCCAGACCGTTTGACCTGCAGCTACCAAATTTGGTACATGTATACCTTGGAGGCTGGGAATGTGCACCTGGGGTTCCTTTTTTTCGAATTTTTAACTATAATTTTAATTATTAATTAAAAACTAACTTTCCCGCCAAAAAAATTTTCCATTTTCCCCACCGCCAAATGAGAAAGGCTTCAGTTTTTTTTTCTCCCAACAGTAATGAGGCTAGGGTTAAAATTTTTCGGCGGATTATTTCAATCGATTCTGTTTATTTTCTTAATGTTTGATGCATTTAAAATTAAACATTGTTAATTAATCGATCTTTCAGATTCATTCTGAAGTACTTTTGAATTAAAATAACACAGAATAAAGGAAATTAAAAATTTCTAATCCGCATAGCGTTACCCGAACTGGCGTAGAAAAAATCACGTGTTTGCGTTACGTAACTGGCGAAGAAAATCCACGCATGCGCATTCTGTTCTGATGGTTGCCATGACAACCGTTATCAATGGATGATTTAAATTATTTTTGGGTTAGTTGCATGCTTTTGTAAGTAAATTGTATTTATGTTAGTTATATATTTTTTGTATATGCTTATAGTTTTAAGTACATCATTTTTTAAGTAGTTTTTTTAAAACCTGTTTTCAACCGTTTATTTTAAACGATTCGTTTTATTTTCTTAGTGTTGGATGCATTTAAATTTAAACATTGTTAATGAATCGATCTGCTCATAATGAATCTAAGAAAATTTTTATTGACAAACTCTTGAGATATTACATAAATTAAAAAAGATATTCTTTAGTGCCCATAAAGTTTAAACGCTGAGTGACTATTTTCAGTAATCAGATTATTAAAAAAATGCTTTGTTTCAGTAAAAAATATTATTATATTAATTGAAGATAAATTCTTTCCACTTTAATTTAAAGAATAAATTCTACGGGTGCTAAGAGAAAATGAGAGAGATACATATTACGTTATGACTGAAGGCCTTTATAATATTATAAATGAATTATATGACAATCAAAATTTGAAGTTTTAAAATATTTTGATGAAGAAGCTATTAAAGTAGAATTTGCATAAAATATTTAATTATTAAAATTTTAACGAACATTAAGATTGGCGAACCGGCTGGTCGCCAAAGGCGGCTAGTAATTAATATATGTCGATTCGTGCATCATTAACAAGATGGTGTTATAATTTACAGAACTATATTTAATAGGGGCGATTCCTGCAAAATTCAAATTACATTCAATTTAATCAGTGCTCAATAATTTAATAATTAGTTAATAAAAAATTAATAATATATTTTCTAATTTATGAAGTTTTACATAAAGATATTTTAACTAGGAAATCATAAATTTTTAATTAAATTTATTTAAATTTTTAAAATAATTATTTGCAGTTGTTTTTCCATACTCATGTTTATAAATATTTAAGACAACTGCAGCAAAGTATAATGAAAAAATAATGAAATATAATAATTAAAATAAAAATGCATTTAAATAAATAAAAATGCATGTAAATATAAAGGTAATGCTATTTTTTGAAATAAAACATTTTGCTGACGTTTTTTAAATTATGTTCATAAACACACGAAAAAATAAACAAAATGAATTTTTGGGGGAGGAGGGGGATACAAGGAGATTACAGGATCTAGCAGTACAGATTTCTCAAAATCTAGCAATCGAATCTTCTGCCAATTGCAATATTTTTTTCTATATATACTAAAAATTCAAAAAGAAAAAATAATCTTGAATTTCTTTTATAAATAAGTCAATGCGAATATACATGTTCCATATATGCTTATAAAGAACAGGGAAGAATGCAATACATCTTTGTTATCTAAGACAAGATAAAGAATACTAAAGAAGTTCAAAGAGAATAGAGAAGTTCAAAGTGCAGATATTCTATTATTTATCAATTGCAGTTATTATTATTATTTGCAGTTTTTTTCACAGTAATTGCGGATGAAATTATTCAAGAAATATATTTATAAGATCCTAAAATTCAAAACTTTATCTTTTCGCTGCAACTACTTTCATTTTCTTGCGATTTTTCCTTCAGTTTTTATTAGTTTTCTAAAATTTAATGAATAATTGAATAGATGACGATTTTCGAAATAAGGAAATTTGGAAATATTGTGTTGCTAAACAACAGCAAGGTTTTGAACTACTCAACATTTGTTTTTAATTTTTCAGTTTATTTTTTTATATATATTTTTCGCAACGTTTTTTATCTGTTTCTAAAGAATTTTGCTTATTTAATTAAATTAACAAATAACGTTAAAATCTTCTGCCATTTTTATCCGTTAGTATTAAATAAGTAAAATCGTGATTGTGCAGAATATACAACTCTGAATAGTGAAATATTATACAATCCTACCATTTTTTATCGCATATCGAAACAATTTCATACCTGCGGTCTTCGAAGAGAAAGATTACTGCCAAGTATTCAAAGCCGAAATATTAATTTTTGATGATTTTGATTTAAAAAATTTATAAAAATCTATTGCTAAGCAATAATTACATTTTAAACTGCTCTGCCTTTATCCCTTGATACCTCAACATTATTTTTTTAAATATTTTGGCACCATTTTTTTTAAAAAAAATTGAAGCAGTGTTGCCAGAATACAAAAACATAATTTTGAAAGAAAATAGCTAAAAAAAGCTACAATCTTGCCCAATTTTTAATTAACATGCGTTCATGCATTAAAAAAATTAATTAAAAAATTGCATGTCGCAATTAATTTGCGACATGCAAATATAGTTTCTCAAGTTTATCTTAAATAATTATTTTCAGACTTTTTTTTTTTTAATTTGAATTCAGACTTTTTTTGTTTATTATTATTATTTATTCTGAACTTTCAATAGTTTTCGAATTTCATGGCGAGCAAAACTTTTTTTAAATGAAAAAATGTTCAAAATACATGTTTTAAAACCGTTAAGATTCTGCATCATTAACATTATTTTGATTATTAAAAGCTGAATTGATTAAAATAGCGTAAAGTAAATGAGTGTGATCATCGGAAGAAAATTAGAACAAAGAAAAAAAAACAATACTCTAGGAGTCTTTTTGTGAACCGATATCGGTAAGCAAAATTCCAGTTTAATAGATGTTTTCCTGCTTTTTGCCTGAAAGAAAACTGCGTTAGATCGTTTATGGATCTATGGCATGTAAAATCAAATAAGTAAATTATTCGATTTATACACCGAAAAAAGATTGAGAATGCAGATACCGCAAACCTTAGACACGAGCCATCCCTAAAAAACTACGAATCATTTGACTCGAAGCTAATTGGAAAGTTTCCAAAATAGTCAATTCTTTTCTCAACGCGACCGAAGAATAGCTTTGTTTCCCAATTTTTAATGGCCTTAATGAAATAATTTCAATAATATATTTTCTTATTTGGATTTGCTGTACGTCGTCTTAACATCCGGTTTTTCAAAATACAAAGCATTGCAAATACTTCAAATGTTAAATTTTTAATTCGAGCAAGCAATTCGTTTGCCATTATGCGAAATTAGAGGAAAACACTACTTTCGAAATTCTAGGACAGGACAAACGAAATTCTAGGAAACATGATACGCTTTATGCTTAGCTCTAGTCTTGACTTATAGTCAAAAATGTGAAACAAATAATTTTGGTGTCAAAATACAATATACAAAATTTCTTTTACCATCGTTTTTTCCCTCATATAGATACTTATAGACAAACAGACGGACAGTCAACTCTTTGCCGGATTTACTTTATATTTTAAAATTAATCTACGAATTTGGTACAAAGTTCTCGTACTGAAATTCATTTCTATTGTGTGTAGCATTTTAGAATTATTGCACTCATTGAACACACAGACTTCCAGACAGTCAATTCTTCGATGGATTTAAATCAAAATTTGATACAGATCTAAATCTCCAATAATAAAACTGCAGGTTAAATTTTATTTATCTAGGCTCGTTGATGGATAGCATCCCTCGCCGCTTCCAGCCGAACCACACTGCAGCCCGCTTAAAGGCTATATCGAATTATCGCAGTTTTTTAAATAATAATATCATAATATAAATAGCTGAAACATGTGTTTGGTCTTTGTATGTGCGGGAAAAAACAGAGTATGCATTCTTTACGACTTTTCGGCAAACCAGATGATATCAAAGTTCCACACAGAACCATGATTTTAATAACAAAATCACATATCAAATTTCGTTTTCTAAATCGCCATGTTTTTGAATTATCGTGTTTACGTGCTTGTGAAAGAACAGATCGACAAACAATCAACCCCTTGATAGATTTGGCTACAAATCTGATACATATTTACACTTTAGATGTTAAATATATATACCAAATTTTAAGGGACGGGATAGCCTGGTTGGTAGGGCGTTGGATCTGCATCCCTTGTGTTGAGAGTTTGAACCCCGCCGCCCGAAGACTCCTCGTGTGTGTGGTGGCTAGCGCACGTATACATCTGTTGTAGTCACAAAGTTCTCCATGTCGGGAGTATACTGGATTAGGAGTGATCGTTCTCTGATTCTGGTCTAAATTACAATCTGTGGATGAGTGAATGAAAAGCATGAATGAAGTCCGCCACATAAAAAGGGTTGTGATTTGTGTAGCTAAGTCGCACTCTTGGCCCTAGATGGCGCTATTGAAAGACAAGAGACGCACCCTTGGCTTAAAAATCTATGACTTCTAAAGTCAGTAGGCTTGTCTATGATATCTAATATTTTGAATTTTGTAATCATTGTGTTCACTTGTACTAAGGCAACCAAACAGATAAATTTATCTCAAGGGCATATCATTCAAAATTTGTGAGAAATATGCAATTTTGGTGTAAAGATTTCAAACCAAATTTCATCCATCTAGCTCAAAGTGTTTTTTAGCTATCGTATTCAAAGACTAACAAAATAATAAACATGGGAACAATATATCTTTAAAAAATATTTTATCTAGGGAGATCTGAGAGGATGATCTGCTTTATTAATAGAAAATAATATTCACTTGTTTCAGTATGATTCGCCTATGTTTGAAGTGTGTTATATTATTTCCGGATTATTTTGCTTGACAAAATATATTTTAAAAAATCTGTATATTCGATTTTTTTAAAAAATCAGAAATTATCCAAAGACATCAGAAAAAATGACTATCTGAAGATTCTTTTTCCGACTCACTTCTTAGGAGCAGTTAAATGATTAAAAAGGCCCAACTTCCGCCTTTCTGAAACGCAAAAGAAAACGAAAACCTTAGTCTGAACATTTTAAGAAATTAATATTAAAACTATGTTTTCATAACTAAACTTTTCATTGTCTTCCTCAACGAAATCTTAACAGCAATAAAAATTTAATTTTCAAAAGTGAAGCTAGCCTCGAAAAAAGCGGAAAATAAACTTCATTTTTAAAAACGCATTGTCTCCCAGCGGTGGCTCAAGGTTAAATCGTTCTCATTTGAATTGAAAATGAAATCCATCAATATAAGATATGAATATTTCAAAAAGTAATTACTTTTATTCAACTTTAGTTGTCTAGGGTTAAATGAATCACTTGAACAAAGATTCATTGTTTGCAAAACAAGTGGTTTTCGCGGATAGCAAACTAAATTAGATTTGCTTTTTAGCCTTTCATAATAAACAATCGATAATGCAGATGTACAAAATGACAATTTAATGTGATAATAACTACATACATTTTTACTAAGTACCCAAAATTTTCTCGTATGCTCTCTGTCTCGTATAAATGCGTTATTATATAAAACACATTCAATGGAATTAGTTTACAATAGGTACGAAATATTGCACCAAATTTCAATATTTCGTAGCTATTGTAAGCGAGTTTTTTTTTTTTTTTTTTTTTTTTTTTTGGCGATTAACAGTATCAAATCGTTTACACTCGTTATGCGTTTACACGTTTTATGTTTTACACGCGTTTTTCCCGTCCAACTGAAACAAAACTTTGACACAAAACTACACGTATAGTCAAAAATTCCCATACCAGATTTGATATATTAAAGTCTCTGCGTTTTTGAGTTATGGCATTTACATTTTTCTGAAAGTAAAGACCGACAGATGGTCAACACGCTGTTGATTTTAAATCTTTGCAAAGAATTTTATCCATCTAGCTCTCTTTGTTTTGTAGTTAACTTGCTAGCTTATATGCGAACAGCCGGACAGACAGACTTCCTCTAAACGTATTTTCTTCAAAGTTTGAAAGAAATCTACAAATTTGTCGTAAAGACCACATACCAATTTCCATCCGTCTGGCTCAAAACGTTTTCGCGTTATCTTTGTCACAGCCAGACAAACAGACGGACATTTTTTTTAATGTATTATTTTGAACTCAGGGAAGGCTAAAACGTGATTCAACAAAACCTCGAGCACAAATTTGCCGATGATTACAATGCGCTCTCTATACTACGTATAAGTGAAAGTAAAAATAGATTGGGGGGGGGGGTTAATTTTAAAAAAATTATCAGTCAGTTGATGTTGTAACACATTTTTTTTTAATTTATGCTTGAGCTATCTTTTATTTACACTTGTTTTTTTTATTTATTTTCTAGTTCATTGCCCAAGTCACATAATTTATAGAACTATCATAGACTTTATCTCATAATAAATCATTAATCACTCGACCTTTTAACATAAGAAGTGGAAGAGGTAAGAATATGTATCTTTAGCATTTTCAATCCTCAATTATGATTATAAAAATACAGCTGAGTATCAAAATTCTAAAAGAGAAAAGTTGTGCAAGAATTGCCATTTAAGATAGCAAACGATATTCTTTGTACTACTTTGGAGTCAGTGAGATAATAAATCATTGGAAGAAACGATTTTGTTACACCTTCGCAGTTTCATTTTAAACACCAACACAACACAAAAAGGTGTGGAGGCGGTAAGACAAATTTTAAGGGAAGAAAGTTTTAAATTACTTTAACCTTTACCCAGATTAAGTTTATATTTATCTTATTTTACAGAAACAATGTGACATCAATAGTACAGACTTGTTTCAAGTTTTTCCACTGTAGTTGAAAAAAAATGTTTTTTCTTATAACTTTTAAGATTTCTAAAAATCAAAAATATATTTAAATTAATTAGCGTAAAAATTAAAAATAATTATTCCA
This sequence comes from Argiope bruennichi, assembly GCF_947563725.1. Lineage (NCBI taxonomy): Eukaryota > Metazoa > Arthropoda > Arachnida > Araneae > Araneidae > Argiope > Argiope bruennichi. Next base: position 138,037,228 of record NC_079151.1, on the reverse strand, counting down.
CCAGAGTTTGACATTTACACTGTATCTCATTAGAGAGAAGAGGTTGATTAAAAAATTTTAAAAATACTTATATTTTGTGCAAAGACTGGATAATTTATGACATTTAAGCAGATTAAAAAATATTTAACTTATATTTTGTGTAAACACTGGACAATTTATGACATTTAAGCAGATTAAATAAAATATTTAACGCCTATTGGCGTAATAGTACACAGTCAATGGTACACAATACCTTTAATACAAATAATGTAGGAAAATAAGTTTTTTAAATTCACAAATATTGCAGTTTTAATTCTTTGGCTGATAATCTTTTCTTCCTAGTTTCATTCATTTTTTTTAAATGACAATTAATCCATCGTATAAAGACTATTTAGATAGAAAACAATTTTTATTGGAAAACAAAATTTAATAAATTTGACGTGTATATTAAGAAAACACAAGAAAATTCGCAAATGAAATTACAATATTTGTAAGTACTTGGTGGCAATTACTGACACTGAAGGGACAAATTAATATTTTCTAAAAATAAAAGATACTTCTTTGATTCGATCACTGTTAAATAGAATAAAATCACTGCATGCACGATTTCCACAAAATTAGCAAAATTGTTAGTAAAGAAATTATATAAAGAAACAATTAACTGTTATGTAAAATGATGTTTAATAGTTCATTAAAAATTTTACTTCTTTCTTTTAATAATGATTTTTTTTTTATTGCCCAAAGAAATCTACAGTTCTAACAAAATTGATGCTTAAGGACTCACCTTTAATTTTGTTTTTACGGCATCTTTTTTTAAAATTAAATATGTTTTGTCTGTAATGATTTATTTGATACTTTCTTTTTTCCCGAATGCAAAATATTTTCCGCCTCTAATTGTAAAAAACTAATTTTATTCTCATAAAAAAATTGATTTCATTTAATCATACATAAAATTTTATATATGATTAAATTAATTTTATACATCAAACGATATTGCAAATAAAAGCATTATATAAATGTATAGTCAATTAAAATAGATTAAATATCTGTTTAAATGCTTAAAAATCGTTTGCAGTAGTTTTTTTTTTTTTTTTTTTTTTTTTCCACACACAAAAAAAAATCCAAATGAAATATAAGAGATTTATAAGTGCAAGAAAATTTAACCAAATAAACAAAAACACGAAGCGTTAATATTTTTGCGACGACAAAATTAATATACTCTATCCCATTTGGGATCAGAACCCACAATTTAACAAGCCATTCCCCCAAAACTGGATCGAACGCGGTACCTGTACGCTTTTAGGCCGGAAGGAGAAAGAAAACCCCAGGGCCTAGTTGTACGATAAAGACACTCTTTCTTGAAAAATGGTTTAAGGTGCCTGACAAAGACCTGGATCGCGTTGGATATCCACTTGGATCTGATCCAGATGAATTTCTTCCACGTTCGTACCGTGAAATAATAGCATTATTCTCTTGGACGGGGACCAACGTTTTCTGATAGAAACATTTTCAAGAAATGTTAGTAATATGTAGCCTCTTTTAAAATCGTTTGTGCGAAATTTCTTTTATTTACAAATATACATATCGTAAAATAGGTTAAAAAAATTAATTCAGCGTATCTCACTCAAGTAAATATAAAAAAAATGTCGTGTGTTTGCTTTTTTAACAGTTTATCGTGATTTGAGTTTTTGAGTCATTTTTCCGTGACTTCATCTTTTAACTCCCAGGACTTGGCAATTAAATGTTAGTGAAAATTAAAACTAAAAATCACAGTTTTAAATTTAACTAGTAAACATATCATTAAACTTTTTTTAAATTTTCAATAAATAGGCAATCAAAATATATTAGAAAATTTTTTAACCATTTTAAAGCTTATGTGTGTGTGTTTGTGGCGGAAGGGGCAATTGAGATTTAAATGGAAATTCATGATTTTTTTTCCCGAACTTAATTATGCATTAGCAAGAAAAAAAGAGCAGCAGAATTTTAAATAGCATGAAATTGCCAAAGTATTTAAATGCAATGTATTCCCATTTTTAGAATTTTTTAAAAATTTGAAACTGTCAGGAATTTTAGGAAATTCAGTTTCACTTTCTCTTGCTAGTTGATATAGAGTATTCAGTGCAAGTTCACGTTTCATCATAAAATGCTTTCTTTAAAAACCTATTTACTATCGATTAACATATTAAATTTTCTGAGAATATTTTTATATAATCTTTTAGTAGAAATTGAATATTGATAAAATACGTAATATCGATACCGATAAAATACTTAACACTAAATCAAATCCACTAAAAAATTGCAATACGTATAATTTCTAGTATTGCAATTTCTGGTAAATGAACCAGCTGGAACGGTCTCCCTGAAATTTTCTCGCATTCTATAGTCGCGCATATATGAGTGTTTTAAACTAAGTATAATAGAGCAAGCAGAAAAGTAATCACGCAATAGAAAATGTCTTTTTGAAACTGTTCGATTGAAACTGAAATTTGAAACAGGATTACAATTTTAGTAATACAATCACCTACCAAAATTCGTTTATTTAAATTGTTCAATCGATTTTGAGTAATAGAGTTTGTATACATGCAAATACACAGACTATCAGTCCTTTGATGGATTTTATATGGATATGATACGGATCTATATTTTTGATTATAAAACTGTATATCATATTTTGTCCATCTAGCTCATCATGCTTTTAGCTGTCATTTTCAGACAGATAAATTTTCTATAAAAGGATTTCGTTCGTAATTTAATAAAAATCTACAAATGTAGTGTAAAGAACATACCAAATTTCAGATATTTAGCTCAAAGATTTTTGAATTATTGTTTGTTCACAGGTAAACAAATATCATTCCAATAATATGTTTGGCGTCTTAAACAGAGAAATTCGCCAAAATCTGGAAATCGATTTTTTTTTTTTTTTTTTTTTAAATTTTTGACGATTGTAATATTTCGTATACGAGAAGATGATAGGTAGCAATAGGATGAGCAGGCAAGAGTTTGAAACGAATGATAAAAAAAAATGACCCAAATAGCAGCCAAGGGATTTATTAGTGTCAAAATGAGATAAATGCCAGAACAATTGCGGTTAACACACACTTTTGACTTTCCTTATATAATAACTGTGAAATACCCAGTTTTGCGACTCACTGACTGTGTCTAATATTATAAGAAGTCTTGTGAAGCTAACTTTAAATCAGTTGAATGGTCTCCTAGAAACTTTCTTGCGTACTGTCTAAAAATATTGTCATGCCGGAGAAATATTAACTTGCGTCGTGAATGTAGCACTTTTATTGAATCTATCGTGTGATCCTTTGCGAGTTATTGGTTGCTTAATCGATGGCATGTGTTAAAATTGTCCAAAAAAATCGGATTTGTGTTTTAGATGCGTTTTTCACAACCGATTGAAACAACAATTTAACACAAAATTGTATTTGTAGTCACAGAATCAAATTTAATACATTTAAGTCACTGCGTTTTTGAATATCATTCTTGTACTAGGGATCATTATTATACATTCTATGCATATCTGTACTTATTTCTAAATGTACAGATATGCAATCAATCGTAATTGGATTTGGCTCAAAATTTGCGAGGTGTCTAGATTATAGATATTAATTCTGTGCATCGACTTTCATCTGTTTAGATCTCTTCGTATTGTATTATCGTGTTGATTTATATCCGAACAACCGGACGGACAGACTTCTGAACAGATTTTTCAGAAAATTTCATAAGAAATCTATAAAATATGTATAAAGACAGTATACTAAATTCCAATTGTTTAGTTCAAAGCGTTTTTGAGTTATCTTTGTCACAGACAGATAGACGGACGGACATTTTCCAAAAATAAGTTTTTCGAATTCAGTGAGGTCTAAAAAGATTCGTCAAAATCTCAAGTTCTAATTTTTTGAAGATTACTATACTTTCTCTTCACTACTTATACGAGAAAGCAAAAAAAAAAAAATCACATCAGTAAATCTTCTTTCGAAACATGTTAAATTGTTTTTCAAAGAAATTATTTTGAGACAACTTGTCCCAAAAGTGAGGGGGGGGGGGATGTCTGGCTAGTTTGAAGGTGCTCTTCGCAAAGAAAAAAAAATGTCTCGCTAACTAGAAGGTGACCTTCCCAAAAAGGATCACATTTTTTTTTAATACAGAAAACACAAAGAAAAATTAAAATATTTTCTCTTTCTATTTTCTGTATAAGATAAAATAAAAAAAAGACTTATTTATCCTTAACGGACATATATCACGTGATATCTTATTGCTAAGTGTAATGTAATCGTTCAATGAGCAATCACGCGCTTTCTGTTGCATTATCAAAAATGCACTCCGTTCGTTGTGATTCCGCGCCTTTGTAAATGAGTCAAACTCTAAGAGGCATTGACTCAACCAAAGAATGCAAACACAGCTGCCGCCGTTAGGAATGTTACTAATTCCAAACATCTGGATTTCTCTCCTTTTTCTTCATAAATGATATTAATAAAAAAAGAACAAAAAAATGTCACAAATATTTCGGAGAAAAGCAAAATGCCTTTCTTCTACAAAAGTCAGTTTGGGACAATAAACTGGAAAAAAACATCAAACTTGATGAAATAGTAAAAATGTTTTCTCAGAAGACAAATCTGGATAACTTAAGTAGTTAGAAGAATCTATTTATAATGAGAGGTCTATAACAATAAAATAGAAGAGAAACTACCAGATACCAAAAGTCAGATTTTCGACTAAAAGTATCTAGTGACAAAATAAAAGAAGAATCCATCTGCATTTTGTTTGTAAAAAACATTTTCCTAGAAAGTCGTAACATTTTAATTATAATTTTTCATTTAAGAACTTTTACAGTTTCCACAAAATGTTTTTAACAAAAAAAAAAAAAATTAGAATCTATACTTTATTTTTAATATAAAATCCTTTTTAAATATAAAAATCAACCATCAGAAGTAATCTGCGAGAAATTTCTAGCATACTCTACAATAACTCTACTATCCTTTCCACCATAAAAAATTGTGGGCAACGGATTAAGGCCGAGAATATCTTGCATGAACTGCAAACGATATTTATCAAATGTAAATCGTTAGCAAGAATTTAACATTTTTATTCATTTTATTGTAGTATCTGCCTAGCTCCTTGTGTTTTGTTTATCGAGTTCATTTTATTCGAACTGACAGATAGGCTTCTAATGAATGGATTTTTGTTCAAAATGTGATAAAAAATCTACAAATTTGATGTAATTCCATATACCGAATTATATCTATATAATTCATAGTCTTTTAGCTATCATATTAACAGGCAGACAAACATAATACGAAAAGTGTGTTTTTCGGCACAAGGAGTTTGAAAGGTGGAGATTCGTCAAAAACTCGAATTCGAATTTTTCGAAGGTCACAATACAGGAAAAAAGAGAAATATTGCAAACATTCCATTCTTCAAATAAAATATTCTTAACAAAACTAAAATTTATATTATATTTAATTCATAAAACGGAAAAAGGAGTGAAAAACTTGAAATTCTGGCACAGAACTCAACAAAAAATCTCATCCATTTTAATATATATACAGTAAATCTTTATAAACCGAGCTTGAAGATTACTAGAAAAAACAATTCGATATTTAGATATTTCGATAAATAAAAAAGCAAATAAAAAAAATTTCTTACTAAAAGCAATTATAGATGATTGAACTTTTGAGCGCTATGGAAGATTTAAAAAATTAAACAACCATATTAATTGATTTTATTCATATTTTAACGAAAGAAAGTTTGTTTATAAAAGCATACGTGCGTGTGTTTGGAATTATGTATAATTGATTTTATACATATTTTTACGTAAAAAGTTTGTTTATAAAAACATAAAATACGTGTGTTTGGAATAGCATATACAAATTTTACGTAATTTGATTATATTATTTTAACAAATATATATATATATATATATATATATATATATATATATATATATATATATATATATATATATATATATATATATATATCATGCACAAGAAACGAACTAAAATTTTGTTTTTAGACAAAGTTGTCGTTATTTATTAAAATTAGAACGCAGTCTTTTTCTGAAATCGTTTTAAAATAAAGTTCTTTTTATTCAAATAGATAAAAATTTCTTTTGGTGCTATATTGAATTTAAAGGAAAAGAAACTTCGTTTCAAGCTAAAAAAGGGATTCATAGAATAGAAGATAGGGGTAGTAAATGACTATCGGAGTTCCATGACTTTCTGTTGCATTAAGAATAGAATCGGTAATATAGTTTTTTTTTTAAATTTAAGTAAAATCCCGTCTTCTGAACATAATCCGTCCAAAAATATTGATAAAAAGTTATATGTAAAGAATAAGATGAACCGAAATCATAACAGTGTTTGACTGTATTTTATCACCATGTAAATAATAAAACTCTTAAATAGCATAAGTTTATTACTCGACATAGTACATAGAATATTACAAAAGTTCAGAAATACATATTGCTAGATACAAAGCAATGATAAAATGAAAACTGAATACTTCTTTTCGAAATAAAAAATATCAAACGATAATCATGCAATAATTTTGTACAACAATTGTAAAAATATTCGCAAAACAAAACAAAAATGCTAATGTAATAAATACATAAAATATCAGTTCCAAAATTTCTTCATTTTAGAATAAAGAGAACACATTAAAAAAATGTATAGGTCAAAGAATAAATATGTAAGAAATAAAGCTAAAGAAGTTGAGTTAACTCAATTTTGGAATACACTACTTAACCCTTTCTAGGGCCATGGTAAGCTACTCACCTAATTCATCAATCTTTGTATGGAGTAATGTAAGTTGGCCTGAGTTTTGACAATTTTTTTAATAAGACAGAAACTAAGATGCTTTAGTTTTTTAGCTCATGAAAAATGGATGATTTGTTATTAATTAACTTGATTTGTTGTTAATTAACCAAATTAATTAATTAATCAAATCAAATTTATTTAATAAAGTAAATGAATCACTTTTCTTAAGACAAACTCAATCCTAAAAATATTTATACCATGACTTAAAAAATGACCTTTTAAAGAATTAAATGTTTAACACGTTAAAAATGTAAAAAAAAAAAAAAAAAAAAAAAGCTTTTTTTTTTTTTTTTTGTAATTACACATGCTATTTACAATCGTTTGATATAATACAACCTGATGTGTTTATTGTATTTGCGTTATTCCGATTTCATTTTTAGAGATATAAGCTGTCATAACTAAATAATAATAATAATTTAAAGAAAAAATAATCCACAGCAAGTGAAACATTGCGCAGTGAAATGTCTACCGGATTTCTTATAAAATCCCAAAATAATTACTAACGATAGTTGATCGCTTTCGTACAGAATTAAGCATAATTTTTTAAAAACTAATCCAAAGAGAGGAAAAAAAACTAGAGGCTCATATTGCTTTTATTTCATTTATTTATTTGTATTTACGAGTTCTGTTTCAAGTCAATCTTTCGTGGTATAGTATTAATATGATGAACATTCCAGCGCAACAGCACAAAATTCTACAAAAAAAAAAAAAAATGACGGGCACTTTATCGTATTCTAAAAATAACAATGTAAATTACAGTATAGAAAGAACTTGGATATCAATCACAATTTTTATTCCTCAAATAGCACTTCGCTGAGTAGACAATTTCTTCCAAACGGCCCATTTAACAACAAACAGGCCTATTACCTTACTTTAAAGATACACTTTATTCAATTCCAAGAAAAACACTCGTCGTTTATGCATCTTGAAACCAAACAATAAACACTTTGCAAAGCAATGCGCATAAAGCACACCATTGTAAGAACATTCCTGGTAGATACAACATTCTAAAAGGGTGGTAGATCGCCTGTTTTTTTCGGTGAAAGCAAAGGAATTCTAAGGCCAGAGGCAAAAGATTATTTCAGGCGATCTGAAGTGAAGAATTACAAGATCACGCTGGCAATTACTTTTTATGACTTTGGAGGTAAAAGCAGACGGTAGCGATACGAAAATGGATGGCTGTAACCGTATTTTATTGCGGATTAGTGGACCGACGGAGACAGAACGAGTGTTTTAAAAGACGTTACAACTAGAGTGAAAAAACCGAATGACAAAAAAAAAAAAAAAAAAAAAAACAATGCGCCCATGGAACATAAAAAGTTACAACCGATCTCTAACCGAGTACAATTTAGAAATCGTTTCCAAACACATTAAATGCTTTGCGGCTCAACTGTTTTTTGACGTAATATTATGTCCTACGGCGTTGGACGATCTTCGTTTTGGAGACGACAACAGGGACTTGCTCTTTTAGTTCTTTTAGTAACGAAATATGGGTAGAACCGGTAATCAAATGCGCGAAATAGAGATCTAATTGCCTTTTTGGCCAACAATCTAGGAAATCACAAAATCTCGAGATTTTTTTTTTTTTTTTTTTTTTTTTTTTTAAGTTTGCGATAATAGGTATTGTCTGTCGGTGTAATCTAATTTCATTTGCAAGGGTCATATATTCGAAAGTATTCAAATCATATTCAAGTATTGTTTAAAGTTCAAAACATTATTCACATGATTTTTCTCCAGTGTTTTTAATTTCGTTTCAGATTACAAAAGTCCCATTTTGCGCAATTTTTTTTTATTACAGATTATTTTAATGTTAAAAAAGTTTTATAATAAGATTTTGTTTCATCATTTTGATTAAAGGTTTTTTTTTATAATTTTTTTATAAGCTAGATACTAAAATCAATTCTATTGAAAATGATTTCTTCACGGTTATTATCTAATGGTTCATTACTTCAATTTGCCTAAATATCTGTCACTTAAAAAATAATTAAAAAAAACATTTGATTTTGCAAAGGTAAATATAATACCGACTTACATTTGCCTAAGGTACTCTACAGTGCTTAATATGGCCCCACACATGAGAGATTCACAACACACACACACACACAAGTAAATAATGATGGCATAAAAGTAATTACTTCAGCATCTATAAATATCCGATCAAAACCGAAAAAAATAGTGAGTTCAAATGTCCCAGGCAATATCACACTTATTAAAAACCGAATACGCAGATACTTGCTAATTTATAAAATTAAATGCCGTCCCTAAAAGCAAATGCAACAGAAAAACCAGTGGAAGTTGTCTCTTTAAAACTTTCTCGCATACTCTCTAATAAAGGTGTCATCCCAGAGAATGCTTAGCATGGCATTGCCATACAACAGCCACGAAATAGTAACCTTTGGCGTGAATTTAGCATATTTGATGAATCTATCATGTCATCCTTGGCGAGTTTTTTTTGGCGATTCATCCCTGGCATGCTATAATAAATAATAATAATAATAGTATCCAAAAATCGAATTTATGTTTTAAATGCGTTTTTCCCAACCGAATGAAACAAAAATTTGACACAAAACTACACGTGTAGTCACAAATTCACATACCAAATTTGATATATTAAAGTCACTGCGTTTTTGAGTTATCGCGTTTACATGTTTCTGAAAGTACAGATAGATAGATGGTAAACCTATTGTTGGATTCGACTCAAAATTTGGATACGTATCTGCACGTGTACCGTATTTTATTTATCTTGCTCTTTTCTCTTTGCAACTATCGTGACAACTTATATTCGAACAGACGGACTTGCTCTGAGCGGAGTTTGCCACAAAATTTGAGAGAAATCTATGAATTTGGTATAAAGACCATATACCAAATTTCAATCGTCTACCTCAACATGTATTTTTTTTATTATTTATTTTATTTTTAAAAATATCTTAGTCACAAACAGGCAGATGAACATTTTCCAAAAATGTGTTTTTCGAACTCGGACAGATCTAAAATGAGTAGATTCGCAAAAAAATATCGGGTTCGAATTTTTTGAAAATTAAAATACTTTCTCTATACTACACATAGAAGAAAATAAAAAGATTAGTAACCGTATAGAAATTTGTTTCCTATTAAAGCTTGTTATTGAACCTAATTGCATGAATGTTTGCGCTATTAAAAATTGAGAGATAACTAATTTAATTAATCCTGAAAAATATTTTAAAGTGATGTATAATTATTTCATATTACAACGGATTTTCTTTTTAACAATCACCGTTATCTCTCTAGATTATTTTATTTACACTAGAGGAATTTTTTAAACTACAAAATGAAATTATATTAAATAGAAGTAAGAAAGAAATTATATTAATGAACTTGTAAAATTCATCTGCTAATTTAAAACTTTTCATTAAAAATATGCCTTTAATGCAAAATTTAATGAAAATTAATTTTAATTTTAATAGATGATAACTTTTAGTAAATTAAAATCAAATTTACAAACCAAAATGAATCAAAACAATATGGAAATTTAATATATCCTAAAATTTAACAAAAATACAATAATTTGATATATTTTTCAGAATGTTTTAAAGTATCAAACGAAGTAAATAATATCGGAATCGAAAAAGAAGTTTTAATAAGCAAACGATAATTTTTATCAAAATAAAAGAATATTTTAACAAAATGAAAACTCACTTTAACAAAAATAAACACTTAATATAATCAGACATATGAAAACGATTTTCAAGGAGAATAGTTCTAAAATAATAATTTAAGTCATTAAAACGCGGAAGATTTTCTTTCCGCATGTGTCTGTTTGTATTTAATGAAATATCCCTAAAACAAATTAACAAGAATACTTCATGACATTATGCATATGTATAAAACCAGCTTTCGATGACTTTTTCAGACGCTAGAAGGATTAAATGCAACCGCAAAAAAGCGAGAGTGACTTTGGAGAACGGCATTAGTCACTAATGCCGCAAAGAGGCAACTTAAAGACGAGAACAACCTTGGCTGCTTTGCATTTAAATGAGAGTTGAAGGTCACCAGTTAAAGAGCAAAGACAAAAGGCCAGACGGTGAAACTGTAACCGCATCCTTCACCTCCTCGATTATAAATGATGGAACAACGAAAAATGCAACAATGGCTGTTTTGTTTACTTCCCAAGTTCGATTACCGGAACGCCTATTTACAGCTAGAAGTACACACTATTAAAAAAAAATGATATTTTACTAACGAACTCAAGGTTTATCACGAAAATAAGCATCGATACTTAAAAGAAGAAAAGAACAGAAAAGAAGAACTCTTTTGAAATCTTGATTACTTTATTATAAAGTTTAACTCTTTATATCGCCTTCGAAATGTATTAGATATAGCGAAACTCAGTAATGCATAGAATAGATATGAAGAAACAAAGAATTCTTGAGCTTTTCGGCTCGCAATGGCATTTTAGCATGATAATATTAACATACAGACAAATTATTTACAATACGACATGCATGATGGAAAAATAGTTCAAAACATACAATAGGGCTGATAGTTGGATCGAGATCCATCGAATTCAGCACGTAGTTACTTCTTAGGAAGTAAGTGTTCACTAATTTAAGAAAACACTTTTCAAAATTTTAATTATATTTTTAACTAAAAATTTAAGCGAAATATTATTGCTTTCTCAATAATTTCAAAGAATATTTAAACATAAAAATCCTTTTTACACGATTTTAATATTTAAAAATTATTTTTTAGGTTATACGAATTTTATTTCTGTTAAGTTTTCTCTTCAATTTCAGTAAATATTGAATATATATATTTTAAAGAAAGGACTTTTCAATTTTTTAATTACATTTTTAACTAAAAATTAATCGAAATATTAACGCTGTCTCAATAATTTTAGAGAATATTTTAACAAAAAATCATTTTTACATTATTTTAATATACAAAAATTATATTTTCGGTTATACGAACTTTATTTCTGTAAAGTTTTCACTCCGATTTTAGGAAATACTGAATATCTTTTTTAAATATAATTTACGGAAATAATTTTCATGATTTACAGTTACTGGATTTATACACATTCGATTTGCAATAATATTAAATACATTTACACAGTTATAATTAAGAATAAATTTTCAAAACTAATATAAAAAAATAGATGAATAAAGACTGAAGAATTATTATGCAAAGATATCTTGGACCAGAAATTCAAATCCCCCATTGAATTTTTTACGTACTTTTGTTTAAGTAAACATCTTTCCTGTTCGTGTATTTCTTGTTTGCATAGATGGAATATGTTGGCTTCAATTTTCATTCACTTCCTGATACACTTGAAATCAAAAGAGTTATTCATTGTATTCTGGTAGCAATATAATATTTTAATATTTTAAAAATAGAATTAATATTTAATCAATTAATTTTACATATATTTAAATTTCATATGAGAAGCCAGCGCCATCTAGTTAAGACAAAAGAAAAAATTCATAACAAGATTATATAAAAAGATTCATAACAAGATATTTGTAAAATATCTTGTTATGTTATTTAATTATATTCATAACAAGATATTTATAAAAATGAATTATTAAAATTAAATAGTTCAAAGCAATTAAAAGAAAAGTTCTTTCTTAAACCTGCTTTTATGAGCAATCTTAAAGGTAAAACATTCTCCTACTTTTTTCTAAAGTTCTAAGATTCTCTTTAGAAAAATATACATCCTTTTGTTACTGGGGGGGGGGGGGTAGGGAGTAACAAAAAAATTCCAAACACGCACTGGCTTTTGCCTATACTGACAAAATTTGATGTCGCATCAAATTTCCCCCCCCCCCCCCGTCCTGGATATCCATTTTATATGCATTCTTTTTTACCAGTTTTGACTTTTTTTTGTTATAATTGAAAACACGATATTTATTTTCACATGTTCAAAAATTGATTTCATTTGTATGTAAATGATCCTTTTTTACTCGTAATTATTTATATTTTCGCGAATTTTTTTGCATGTTAGGCGAAACGAAAAAAAAAATATTCAAGCCTCTATGGGCAATCGACGTCTGGAAAATGCTGGAGTGCTAACAATATAGATAGAGAGATAATTCAAATTAGGTGAATAGCTAAATTTTTTAATGATGCATTTTCGTATTAAAAGTTCTGAAATAGCATTGATCTCTTAGAAATTAGACATCGCAAACAATACTCTTAGATAAAAGCATCGAGATTTCTTTTTATTGCAGCCCATGTGAGCCTAAATTTCTTTTATTTAGTAATAATAAATTATTATTTAGTATTTATTTAGTAATAATAAATTTCTTTTATTTAGTAATAATAAATTATTATTTAGTATTTATTTAGTAATAATAAATTTCTTTTATTTAGTAATAATAAATTATTATTTAGTATTTATTTAGTAATAATAAATTTCTTTTATTTAGGAAGTACCTTTGTGATAGAACAATGAATAGTTATCACCGATTCTTTTTATATACATTCCTTTTAAATTTTAAATATTAGAAGTTTAATCACCTATAGAAAAATGGCCTAATTCAACTTTAGAAAAAAAGCAATTCATAAAATTAAACTAGCCAGAGTGGTCTTCCCAGAAATTTCTCGCATACTCTCTAATAAACTTATCACGTCGGAGAACAGCTTGCATGGAAATGACGTACAATAGTTATAAAATATTAAATTTGTCGAGAATTTTGCATTTTTATTGAATTTATCATGCCATCTTTGGCGAGTTTTTTTTTTTTTTTTTTTGGCTAATAATCCCTGGCATGCAGTTAATAACATCGAAAATCGAATTTATGATTTTGATTTAGATACATTTTTTCTCAATAGACTGAAACCGAAATTTAACAAAAAACTTCATTTGTAATTACAAAATTCCGTGACAAATTTAATACATTTAACTTTATGCAATTACAATATGTTTTTTAGTTATCGCGTTTATATGTTTCTGGAAGTACAGGCCGATATATGGTCAATCCCTCATTGTATTTGGTTCAAAATTTGATGGATGTCTATACTATAGATGTTAAATCTGTGTACCGAATTTTATCTACTTAGTTCTTTTCATTTTGTAGTTATCTTAAGAAATTACATTCGAACAGCAAGACAAATAAACTTCCTCTGAACGGATTTCGCTCAATGTTTCATAGAAATCTAAATTTGGTGTAAAAACCTTATACCAAATTTCAACCATCTAGCTCAAATTGTGTCTGAATAATTTTTATCATACACAGACAGACAGACGGAACATTTTCCAAAAATGTGTTTTTCGAAATGAGGGAAGTCTAAAACGTAGAGATTCGTCCAAATCTCGAGTTCGAATCTCTTGGCGATAACCATACTTTCTCTGGAATATATATACGAGAAAATAAAAATGAAAAATACGGTAGATGCCTCTTGCAGTGATCATTTTGGGACCATTGGGTGAGCACCACATTCGAAATATTAGTACAACAAAGAGGCCTTAAAAATACTTCAATTTTGTAGCGATTACAAGAGCGACCGAAAAATAGGGGAATCATATTCATTATTATCCATACATTTTAATTAGAAAAATGGTCACAATATGCAAAATTGGAAAAAGAATCATACATATATAATTTATTAAAGTTTTCTTTAAAAAAATATTAAGGCTAACATTTTTTTTTTTTTTTGAGTTATTAAACATTTACTAGATAAACCAATACAATGAATAGTGATCATCAAAAGATTCAACGCACTATTGGAATGATCTTAAAACTCTTCGGTCCTCTGATGAAGCAGTGATCCGCGCACACCTTTTCTCTTACTTTGATAAATTATTCCTCCAACACGTATTCCATTTCTCCATCTTTCCAGCATCGCTTTCGTTTATGCATCCAATTGTCATTCTTCCGGACTACAGATTCAGTATCACTCCTACACTTGAGTAATTAATTACGAAATAGTAGGAAAATTTTCAACATACCCGCAACCACTTGTTGATTTAGTCTACGAAGTAGATCATGCTCTTTCAGAAGGTCGCATTTTTCTTTCAAGCTCAACATGCGACGTTTGCTCATCGCGAAGCGACAACATTCGATATTTATATCTGCATGATGCACTGAATGGAAGGAGGTAGAACACGGTAGAGGGAAATAAATGAGTGGTTCTCTAAAGATTACAACCTTAAAAAAAATAGCTGTTTTTTTTTTAGCTTTGACCTTACCGCCAGCCTTAGACTTTCTACGGCAACTATCGAAATTGATCACTGCAAGTGAATTAATTGATCACTAGAACCGACCGATTTTGTATATATTTAAATACGCGAGATCAGTACTGTTTCACGCTATTTTAAGCAGTAAAACCGATTAATTCTTAAATTTTAGATCATTACCAGCAATGATTATTGTATTAAACTAATTCAGGGTTCTTCCATTAAAAATGATATGCTTCGGTGCTTCCATGATTACAGGGAAGTGTAATATATCCATTATCTAAGTGATTAATTATATAATAACTCATTTTAATAATTTAGTCAAATATTGAAATTATCATATTCTCTGCGTTATATTAACATATCGAAAGCCAAATTTGCCAAATCATTTTATTGGTTCAAAACATTTTAATACATTATCTACATTTAATAGATTATTTTAAAAAATACATATGAAATGTCGTTGTTCTGTGTAATCACAAATTGTTATATGTCGCTTATAATTTTAGCTTATGCATCAAAATGCCTGATTTTTTTTGTTGTGTAAAGATTTGACAAATAATATTTCGATATAACAATGACGTTATATAGATACACAAGCGTACCGATCGACGATTTCTTTAAATAGGCAAAAGCAAAACCAAATTATTTCAAAATGCAAAATGTTTTGTCACAAAATACTTTTTATTTAATTGCAGTTTTTAATTAGTTGGCTTATATGACCTTGATATGCAGTAATTTTTTTTAAAAATAACAATGATTGCCGAGTAGCAGGTTAAATATAATGTTATCCGAAAATATTTATTTTCTCTTTCCATTAGATTAAGTTATTCAAACTGCAATATCGTACAAACGATTTTTTTGTCTGTATATTTATTTTACGTGAGCTAATACGTCTTTGTAAAAGATTTTTACAAAAATTATAATTTAGTTAATCACATTATATGACTTCACTAAGTTGCTGTAAATGATTTATACATTCACTTTCACACGAATTCGTTATATTATAAATGGTTGGATTACTGACTACAATTATCGATTATTTTAGATTATAATGTTAGATTATAATGTTTTTTAAGTTGACTTACATTCTTCAAATGGAGTGATACAGATATCGAACAGAAAGTAAACAGATGAATTGCACAAAGAATGTAAAATTCTTTAGCCCAGACTGATGGAAATAAAGATATCAAATTTGGCAAGAAGTTACATCTCAAATATCAGATATTCAATAACATCCGGGTATTTTTTTTTTGTTAAAAGTTTGCAATAGATTTTTAATTAATAAAATGTATTCTAAATTTCAGCTTTCTCTCTCAATAATTTCAGAGCCTGTAATTGCATTAAAACTATTTTTGCATCTTTCAATTTAAGGTAGATGACTACATTAACATTTTGGGTTTTTTTTTTTCTGTAAAATACGAATTGTTTTTTATTTAATATTTTTAATGTTTGAAAAATTTTCTTTATGAAACCGTATGAATTTTGTTTCTACGACCATTTTTAGAGAAGTTACACTGATTTTTATATTTGCATTTATATACATTTTAAAGCTATTTTACATTCTAATCTTTCTCAAATTCTAATCCTTGATAGAAAAACTCCATCAACTGAAATCTAATGCATATTTTTTGCTCAAATTTAGTATAATAATTTTTTCAACATGTTCTGTATATTTTAGCTAGAGAATAAATAATCTATCCATTTAAAAATATTATATAGTTGCCTTACTGCTTCACAATGCGAAAAAATATGAAATTTTCATGTTATTTCAACCTTCATTTTTGAAGAGTGGATAGAAATAGATTATTATTTTTAGTCCAGGAACTAAGTAAAATGTTTCTTGTGCTATCTGCAAAATTTTAAACAAATCAATTGATATCTTTCTAAACTAAATGATTTTTGCTCTATACCTCTTTTAACTCCCCCCCCCCCAAATTTTTTTTTATTTTGTTTATTTTTCAAAAACTTCTGTTATTGAACTGGCATATTTTGGTTTCATAAATGTATTTCTCAATCTTTTTTATGCACAATTTTTTTAAAAAAAAACAAACTATTTTAATGCTTTTTTCAAAAAAATGTACTCCGATCATATACCTTAAAATTCAAAAACTTTGCTCTTCAATTCAACCTATTTCGAAGATTTTTAAAAATAATATTAAACATATTTTGTAATAATGTTTTCCTATCGTTGTATTTATATTCAAACAAATTTTATCAAGTTTGTAATTCGCGTTCTTTGCCAATATTACAATTATGATTTTAAAAAAATGATTTTTTTTTGGATCATCATACGAATTATTGATTGAATTTTCTGTTTCGCTTTTATTGAAATGATAACGTTTTTAAGTTAGCATTCTTTCTGTAAAGTATGTGGTGTAAAAATCGTAAATCACAGAATGCAATTGCTTCATAAAATCAAACCAAACAAAATAAAGCTTAAAATATTATCCTGTTACGATATTTTGCACTACATGTTTGAAATTTCAGGATTCTTTTTAAAATCAGAAGGTGCAGTCTTCCCAAAAGTTTCTTGGGTACTCTCTAATACCGCCTTGCATGGCATTAGCGTACGTAGTTACGAAATATCGACTTTTGGTGTGAATTTAGCATTTTTACTAAATCTATCGTGCGATCCTTGGAGAACTTTTTCGCGATTAATCTTTGGTACATGGTAAAAGTGGCGTGTTTAAAGCATGAATTCAATTTTTGTCCAAAAATCAAATTTCTGCTTCATATACGTTTTTCTCAACCAGTTGAAACAAAGATTTGACACAACACTGCGCTTGCAGTTATAAAATACCATATCAAATTTCATATATTTAAATTATTGCATTTTTGAATTATCGCAACAACTCGTTTACAATTTTCTGAAATTACAGATAGACAGACAGCCAACCCACCGATGGATCTGGCTGAAAATTTGGCAGTTGTCTACACTATAGATGTTAAACCTTTCTCCCGAATCTTACCTATTCAGCTCTCTTCGTTTTGTAACTATCTTGTTAACTTATATTAAAACAGACGGACAGACGAGCTTCATCTGAACACAGTTTGGTCAAAATTTGATAGAAAACTGCAAATTTCGTGCAAAGACAGTATAGCAAATTTCAACCGTCTAGGCGCAAAGAATTTTTTTGAGTTATTTTTGTCATAGACGGACAGACATTTTCAAAAATGTGTTTTTCAAACTCAGGGAGGACTGAAACATAAAGATTCGTCAAAATCTCGATTTCGAATTTTTCGATGATTACTCTACTATATAAATGAGAAAGTAAAACTGTATAAAACTTAATATAATTGTAACGTTTGATGAAAAATAAGTAAGAATTACTCCATTCTACTTGATTCCTTACTGAATCATGCAAATCAATTATTTTCATATGATTCTTTATTGAACTCAGTTTTGGCAATCAGTCGAAACAGAATTTAATTCGAAAATTAAATTTTCAATCGCAAAAAAATATAATCCGAATTTCTTTTCATGGAGAATTAAATTCATTGTTCTGCAAATGAATTACAAATAACAAAAATATTGGAGAAAAGTATTTAGAATATTAAATGCAGAACTTTTTCCTTTAGGAAATGCGAACTGTTTTACAAGACAATAGTTGTTCTCAATGACAAGTGATGCATCGTACAACGCCATTCAATTACATTACAACAACCTTTTAATGACCCTATCACGATATGACTGAAATCGCCATCGTAGACAATAGAGATTTATAAATTTACATTATAACTTGGTGGTGGCAACTATTAGAGATGATTATCGAGAAACAAGTTTTGAAAAATGAAAACCATCTGAAAAAGCAAAACAAATGGAAATTTAAATAATCATTTATGAAAACGATTTAAATTGCAATATATTTTGAAAATAATAAACAAGGATAAATCGAAATGAATTTGCGAATGGAATCATTAAGGGATTATAAAAAAAAAACATATCAAATTCTGCTATGAACAATGGAAGATCCAAATTTACGTGGCATCAAAAATAAAAAAGTTATCTAAGATACATTCATTTCTAAAACTAAAGAATAAAAAAGACCAAATTCAACGGTAAAATTAAGATGTTCTTCCAGGCATTCTGATTTTTTTTGTTGCCAATTTTTTTTTTTTTTAAATTAGACATAATTCTAATATAATGAATATATTCAAAATTAATCCACGAAGAATATCAATATATTAACGCAACCGAAGATATTGATTATATGGTTCTTCAATACTAAAGCTTGAAATCTTTATTGAAATAATAATAAAATTTCAGTGTCAAACATTTTGTTGGTGTACTCTTTTAACTGTATGGAGACGGGGAGTTTGAGCTATCCTAACTTCATTAGTATGACAGAAAATAATTTTTTTTATTTCAAAAACGCGCATGATTAAACTTTATTTAATCTACAAAATATCTTGTTTATATTGGCCATCCTTCCAATAAAAAGAGTTAAAAATTTATTTTTTTTAATAAACTTTTTAACTTTTTTATAACATTACAATTTGCGAATTTTAAGCATTTCAATTTTTTTAATGTCAATGAGCAAAATATGTTTATAGTTAAAAAAAAACTTTTTCTAATGTTTTTGGATGGTTTTGATTAGTTTTAATGCAGTAGACAAAGGTAGGTGGCCTTAAAAATGGCAGAGTTGGCAAAGTGTTTTTCAAGATAACTTTGCCAACTCTATTTCTTATATTTTTATTAACACTTAAACACTTTTTTAAATTGTCATGAGTCTATAGAATGTAAAATTAGCAATTGAGACTAATGGTTCATGATAGTTTTGAAATATATTTTATATATTGCTAGTTTTCAAAGCAATTGAAATGAAAAGAAAAATGTCACAAATTTATCCTAGTTTATGGTGATAATTTTTGAAAATGATTACCGATTAAAGCAATGGAATCAATTTATGTAACTTCGCACATATACGACAAAAATAATAATAATAATTGCGCATGTCATAGAAATACATTTTGTTAGTTCATTATTTCAAGTAATATCATCACATTCATTTTCTTATAGCGTAATTATTTCTGAAACGAAATCGATACGGATAACATAATGTATATAAATTTAACATAAATGACCAAACTGAATTAAAAGAAATTTTTTTTTCAATATTTAAATCAACAAATCGGGGAATTTTGAAAAGAATGTTCGTATAATATTCAGAATCGTAATAAAAAATGACTTTAAAAGAAAAGAAGAACATAAAATGAAATAAAGCTTTATTTTAAAACATATTTTTAAAAAAATCCTTTTTAAAAGATGACTTCTTATCCCTCAACTAATGAAAAATTTGGGGGAAATTTAATGAATGGTTCATTTTTATATCCTTTTTATAAACACAAACATTCAAAATGTTAACTTGTCACGAAATCTTAATTGGAACTTTATCATTTTTATATTCTGATATGTGGCAGCGATGCAGAATTTGGCTCACGGCCAAAACGAAAACGGGATCGGAACTTTTTTTTGTTCTTTACATCTAGTTTAAGAATTTTATGTATTATTTTTAAAAGAAATAATCATCAGTTACAAACAACAATTCAGAACTTAATAATTCTTAATTAATAATTGTTATTAAATTATTTTAGATTAGAGACGGATAAATATATCAATTTTATCAGTTTTTCTTGAAACTTAAGGAACCAAATACAAATTACAAGTTTTAACTTGAGCTGTTGTCTTAAAATAAAGCAAAAAAATTATGATGTTAAATTATTCATATTTCATTACTATGTTATTAATCGTCTGTTTAGCTCATGAAATTCAATTAATATACAAAGGAAATTATATATAAAGGGTGTCCCAAAATTAATGCAAGATTTGAATTTGCCAACATTCGTGCTGTAAAGTGTTGGCAACCCTATTAAAAAACATTTGATAGCTGATAGTTTAGTCTTATAAAAATGAAGCTTTACACGATAGAACAACTCGTCTTCATTGTTGAATAATATTTTAAAAATAATGAAAGTCCGGCGGCCAGAGTTCGAAAATTTTAGAATTTACCCCCTAAATCGCGTGACTTAACATTTGCCATTTGTCTTATGTCTTATTCCATACATAATTCTACCCTGTCTACTTTACAATTCAATAAAATACAACAACTTAAAGGGAAAAAAACTGTTTTTTTAAATTATTTATTTAATTTAAATCTGGCGTTAACATGTTGTTCTATCGTGTAATGCTCTACTTTTTCTAACCCTAAATTATCAGCTGTCAAATGGTTTTTTTTTAATAGACTTGCCAATACTTTTCTGGACAAATGATGGCAAATTCAAATTTTGCGTTAATTTTGGAACTCCCTTTGCTTTTAAAAATAAAGTCGGAAACTAAAAAATGGTAGTTGGTAGCTTATTGTATAGGACGATTATAAAAGAATAAAAAATAACAGTTAAAAGTTTAAATTCAACATAGTTATAAGTGCCCAATGTGAGCCGCTCCATATCGAAGTAGTGCGATAATTTATCTCGTTATTATCTGCAGATATGCATGTTTTAAGTTCGTCAATGTCAGTTGGTTGAAGGGGAACAAATATCTGTTGTTTGATGTATCCTCGGGAAAAAAAAATCAAATGTTGCCATGCACACATATCTGTATTTTTCCAAAGCGTCATACTAAGCGTGTAAGAAAATCACACAGTTTCGAAATCCTTCACATTTCTAGAGAAGTTAACAACGAATCCCTTTAATTGTCTTGAATTTAAACTTTCAACTGTTATTTTTGGTTTCCAATGAACAAGGGAATTTTGAAACAATTTGAATATAATATACATAAAATCGATTTCTGTATGATTAGTTAAATTTAGTAGGCAAATATAAATTTTGCCTATTATATCTACAGCAGAATCATTTAGTAAGGCGGGGGAGGGGCGAGAGAAGGAGCAAGAAATGCATAAACAAAATCTTCTGATGTAAAGAAGAAAAACAACTCATTTTGACTGAGATTCGAGACGTCATATTTTAATGCAATATGAAAGTACAAAAAATGTAAACAACTTTAAGTAATTATTGAAATTAAGTTACAAGGAAATTTCATTTTTTAAAAGAAATAATCTATCTTTCGCCAACTATCCAGTTACCCCGGATTCGAACTAGACCCGATTATCTGGACCGTAGGTGATTCCATTTCTACTACATTATATAATGATATAGCTTTTAGAAGATATAACCAACGTAAAAATCTCTCCAACTTCCGATCAGTTTTTTTTAATTTAAAATTCATAACCCCGAGAGGGGTGTTATGAATTTTAATTTGATATAAGTGACAGAATATGAGAATTTATGAATTCTTATGATGAAAGTAGACAGACAACGACCATTTTGCTAAGAAATCGTATTGCTTCAGTTCTTGTGACCCGGATGGTTGCATGTGTGACCAAAAGCTATTAGAATTGACGTTTTATGCGAATTAAATAAACCATTTTATAACTTTCGAATGATAAAACTGACGGGTCATTCTTCTGAACGGCAATAACTCGTGGCTTATTAAAATAAACAAACAAAAGAATAAAACATTCCAAACGGTACATTTACCTCATATAATATATTTTAAGAGGTAACTTTTTGCTTGTGCTTGCATATTATTATTATACCTAATAATATGAAAGCATAAGTCAAAAAGTGTTTGATTTTTAAGAAAAAAATATTAAATATATCGAGATTATTTCCTATATGCAGTGGAATCAAATTATTTTCCATACATCGAATACTTGCATATATCGAAAAAATCTCTATTTATCGAATTTTTCTCAAAAAATTTTCGATTTTCTAAAAATCGAATAAAATTTTTAAATAAAAAAACCTTGTAATTTAAACTTTTAAAAATAAACATCTACATTTTTTTAAACAACAACTTCATAAATTAAATAAATACGCTTCTAAATATCGGATAAAATCTTTGGATATATCATTGCATAAAAAAAAAAGACCATTGATATCGTTTATAAAATGAAAAATAAATTTTTAAGAAAATTTCTGGTGTTCACTAAAAGAAAAAAAATTAAAAAACTGGAAGGTTATTTATAAAAGCAACAAACATTTGATGGTAAATCATATGTCTTTTCCCTCCGTGTCACCATTCCTTTTCCTCATTGAAGCAAAATGTTTACTTTATTATTATATTTCAAATAGCGAGCAAACCAGCGTTCTGACATAGGAGCAGCGCGTGTTTCCCGTGACCTGGACGTCCCAGGTTCGAGTCCCGGTTCGGGCATGGTTGTTCTTCAGCTGTGTTCTATATGTAAGGTGTGTGAATGTGCCCCCCTATAAAAAAGGGGTTGTACAAGCGAATGTGTTAGTGTCATCTTCATATTAGCTAGAAGTCAGACTTCTGGTCTCGGGTGTTCAGGGGTCTTTACGCACAGAAGCTACTGCATGCCTTTTCCGTGGTAACGCGAGCATGACATCATTATCATATAGTGAGTAAAGCTTTTAAGCAGAAATCTTTGTGGAAGTATGAATGAAAAGATTAATAAAATACAACATAACAAAAAAAATATAAAACGCGGAATAATAAATAAAAATAAGCAAAATAATATAATATTTAGATAAGTATACGAATTGTATTTAATTGCTGTATACCAAATTTCATCCATTTAGCTCAAAGCATTTTTGTCACAGACAGACAGGCATTTTCCAAAAATGTATTTTCCAAAACGTAGAAATTCGTCAAAAACTCGAGTTCGAATTTTTTGACAACTGCAATACCTTTCCTATACTTAGTACACGAGAAAGTAAAAACGACAATTTTATTTTATTTCATCATACTAGAATATATTTTATCATATTTTTATTTCAATGAAATTGTTTTCAACATTTTTATAATTTCAATTTTTTTACCAACATTTTTGAGTTTTTTATACTTTATGCTTCATAATAGCATGAGTCTTTTTTCTCCCTCATAAAAGACAGATACCTCATGCGTTCCGTTCGGATTCTAATTAACTGCTAACCGGAACCAGAGGAAAGTTAAAACGAGGAAATCGCACTGAAAATCTTACCCATAAATTATCCCATCATTTATCCATATCCACCCACCTAGACTGTTTCGTCCTTCGCGCAGTTTTGTCACCTCACACTGACAAAACGGAGCAATAAATCAAACTGTTTGATGACAAAAGAGTCGGTCAACAAAGACCAGTAAATAATGCGGACGCATATACAGGAGGATTTTATTGATTGATCCAGTTAGTTTTCTGGCGAAGTTGGAGTTCGCAGACGATGCGTTACTGAATTTCCGGGTATCTCCTAAGTGGAGAAAATGCGGGAATAAATTCCGGTGATTCACCGATGGAACGATGCGGACCCGATTTTGGGAAGTTTAGCCGTAGTAAGAAGTTTTCTTTGAAATTCCGTTTCTTTAATAAGACTTAGTATAACTCCTGGAATTAAGATGCTTAAAAAAATATAATTATTAAAGTTTTCAGAAAAAAGATTAAGGGTTTTATTTTTTTTACTTCCTAGAACAAGGATTCTAAAACTTTCTCAGTGTAATACAACTTTTGGGAAGCCAGAAACTTTCAAATGGCAAAAAAATTTATTAGAAATAGAAGAAAAAAAAACTCACATAGCAAAAAAAAAAAAAAAAATGGCGTGATTAAAAACACAATTTTTTAACCCTTTGCACTCGGAAAAGTAATTTGATGCAAAATTATTCACCTAATAGAAAGATTTGTTTAGTGTACCGAAAAATAAATAAATACAATTGTTTCAAGTTGAATTTCCCCGAAAAGTTAATTTACATCTTTTTACCTTCTGTGGGTAACTTAAACAATCAAAATTGAGAAATAAATAAGATGATGCACCGCCTTGAATGGTAAATGAGAGGCAACAACCGAGTGCAAAGTGTTACATTTTAAAGCGACGTATATGCCGCTTTTAAGCTAGTATATTTTCGGAAGTTTTTGCGAAAAAATGTTAACATCTCGCATAATTTTGAACAAATTAAAATTTTTAAAATACCGCTCCTGGTGGTACATTTTTATTCCAGCGTATTTATATACTAAACTTGTTAAATCTAGATCAAATAGTCTGGTCTCTAAAGCGCCGATACAGAGACATTCATCTTTATTAGTAGTAGCTCCCATTGGAAGACAACTCATAATTGAGGATAAGAAGCTTCCGGTATGGTGGTTGGTTCTCGCCACTCTGGTGGGTACAGAAAAAAGTGGGGGGCGGTTGCCTCCCATAGATGATGGGACGTACTTCCTTAGGGAAGGGTTGTACCATGGCCGGTGATGGCCTTTAGAACTCAACCACAGTTCTCGCCAGTGTTGCTGTTGCGGCGACCCGGTCGTTCAGAATTTTCTCTGTGCCTTTGGGCGGGTCGAAGTAGCCGATTATAGGTTATTATTAGTAGAGACAATGAAAGAAGAAAATGCCATAGCAAAATATATTATTATTATAATATTCATTTAGTATCACTTATCAAAATTATCATTGAGAATAAGATAAATTACACATTAATATCTCTGAGCTACAGCTGCTTATTGTGGGCTGCATTTTATCCCACGAGTTGTAACATGTTAGAGATAATTTAATAATGCTACTAGATCGCATAAGCTCTCAAAAGACAATCTAACTCCATCTAGAAATATAAATTGTAATATTTTATTGTGGTTAAGGTATTCGAAAAATCAAGGCACATCAATCAAAAAGACTTGAACGGAAAAGGTCGAAGACATGCTAACCTTGAGCACAAACTAAAGCAATAATTTCCATAGGACAGTTTTAATGACCTTTGAAATAAAGTATTAGTAGTGGAGTCAGTGACGTATTTCCTACCAGGTAGCTAGCTGCCTACGGTCACTAAGATATTTGCAGTAAATTAATAATACTACTAGATCGAACAGGCTCACAGAAGACAGTCTAACTCCACAAACAAATATAAGTTTTAATATTTTATTGTGGTTAAAGTATTCGAAAAATCAAGGCACATCAATCAAAAAGACTTGAACGGAAAAGGTCGAAGACCGCTGACCTTGAGCACAAACTAGAGCAACAACTTCCACAGGACAGTTTTAACGGCCTTTGAAATAAAGTATTGGAGTGGGGTCAGTGGCGTATTTCCTACCAGACAGCTGCCTAAGGTTGCAAAATTAAAAAGGGGCCAAAGCAAGTCAGTTAAAAAGATTTATCTTTGCATAATTGCAAAATAAACATCTTTGCAAAAAATACACATTCTGTGAATGAAAAAATATTAGGATAATATTAACACTTAATCTAGTATGGTTGGTGAAGTTCCTATATATTTCATTACTGTTCGTTTCAGTATCCTGAGACGACCACTTTTTGACAATTCTATCTCACTAAGGGGTGAAACGCGGAAGGCTGTGCGCATTTCCAGAATTTACTTTATTGTCAAATGCAAACATCTCCTCCTTTCATTCCCCCCTTTGCCTCTATTTTATCGAATTAAACATCTTAATCTTCGCACAAAAGCGCGAAGGGTGTAGGATCCATTGGCAAACAATATGTTCACTTAATTATTAGAATATTTATAAATACTTAATTTTTTCTTTCAAAAATATAGTGTAGAAACCTGTATGTCGGGCAGTCTGGAATCATACTAGGTAAAGAAATATATTTTCAAAAAGTATAAAAGAAAACAGAGGGAGTGGTCTCTCCAAAATGTTCTTGCATACTCTCTAAAAAAGGCAGGTGTCGTCCGCCTAAATCTGACCGCGGTTCAAAATTACGAGGTCCGTCCCAAAATAGCCCTAGTGTTGCTTCAAACGGGACGTTAATATAACCAAACCAAACTCTAAAAAAGGTGAATTTGTGCTTTAGATGAGTTTTTCTCCAAAAGATTGAAATTAAAATTTGACCCAAAGCTTAATCATAGAAAAAAATCACATACCAAAACTAATACATTTAAATCATAAAGTTTTTTGAGTTATCATGTTTTTGTTTCTGATAGCACTTGCCATGGACAAGCCCACTGATTTCGAATTCAGTGATTTTAAGCCGGGAGAGAGCGTCTCTTGTTTTCAGTAGCGCCAACTAGAACCAAGAGTACGATTTTGCTACGCACGCATCACATTCTCTTGCACAACCCCTTTTTACAGGGGGGGGGCATATTCACACATCCCACAGGTAGAACAGATGAAGAATAACCACGCCCGAATCGGGACTCGAACCCAGGACGCTCAGATCACGGGGAAGACTCGCTACCCCTATGCCAGGATGCCGGCTGCTTTTGTTTCTGAAAGTACAAATCGGCATATTATCAACCACTTGTTGAATTTGATTCAAAATTTAGTAGGTGTCTGCACTAAATCTGTGCACTGAATTTTATTCATTTAGTTCTCTTTATTTTGTAGTAATCGTATTAACTTATATTCGAACGGCCGGTCAGACAGATTTCCGCTGGATGGATTTAGCTCAAAAATTGATAGAAATCGGCAAATTTGGTGTAAAGGTCGTATACCAAATTTCATCCCTTTAGCTCAAAGTGTGTTTGAATTATCTTCGTCATAGACAGATAGTTAGACAAATATAATACCAAAAATGCGTTTTTCGAACTTAAGGAGGTATAAAAGTGGAGATTCGTCAAAATTTCGAGTTCGATTATTTCAACGATTACAATATTTTGTCTATAGTTTGTACACGAGAAAGTAAAAAGATTTTTCTAGAATAATTTATTAATATATCAAAATGTGTGGAAATATGAATCTAAAGGATAGCCTAATTAAATGACAGATCTAATAATGTACACTGCATTGGGCCGAAAAGTACCTAATCCACTACTGTTTGGAGTTTAATAACAACGTTATAAAGTACTATTCTTATATAGCATATTTTAATTTATTTTGTGTGACGTCACAATCAAATGACAAATATCACGGCGCATATCATTAACATTCTAACAACTCATTGTCTCATATTGTTGAATCAAGTTATGCTCGCTCTCCTCCATTGAGATGCACAAATGGATTCCGAAAATAAATGGGCGCGGGTCCTTTGAAGTGTATCACGTGAGCACGAACTGATGTCACTCCATTGTGTCATTTTTTTTAAACTTTTATTCCGTACGTACTGTCAAGAACGAGAATAAATTACTATTTGCCAGAACTTTATCTTTAAAAAAAAAAAGGAAAAAAAAGGGGGGGGTGACGAGGAAGAACAAAGGCAGCTGCTATTGTAGAATCTCATTACTTACTTTCTGTGTTGTGTTAAACAGTTATTTTAAAGGAAATCACTTGGTAAAAATTTTTAACATACCTTTCCAAATCAAATATAATTTATTAAAATATATTTCTTTAGATTTGTACAGAATTATTCAGAATTTCGAATGTTATTCTGGTTGTTTTCATTCAGTTATTATTTTTTAAATTTAAATTTATGTTACATCATTTTAACATTTTAAGGTAAGACAATTTCTGTAAATTATGTCATATTTA
Source organism: Argiope bruennichi (assembly GCF_947563725.1). Taxonomy (NCBI): domain Eukaryota; kingdom Metazoa; phylum Arthropoda; class Arachnida; order Araneae; family Araneidae; genus Argiope; species Argiope bruennichi. Next base: position 138,008,861 of record NC_079151.1, on the reverse strand, counting down.
ATGCAAAAATTTTCAAAACTTTATATAAGCCAAATCGGAGAACCTAGAGTAACCAAGTTTAACATATACTTATTTCTTGAGTATTTTCATTAAGAAAGGGATTTTCAAAAACATTTTTTTAGATTTTTAATAAAAATTAATTCAATGTTAATGTTTACCTAAATATTATTGCAGCATATTATAACACAAAGCTTATTTTTACAAGAATTTAAAATTCAGAAACTGAGATTTTCAATGATCATTTTATATTCAAACAATACAATAAGCAATAAAAATATTTTTAAGCCTATTTCAGAAAAATGTTTTTCAAAGTAATTCTAAATAGCTACCAGTAAAATTTAAACAAATTATATTTTGTATATTGTGAAGGACCGGTAACACGATATTAACCTTTGTTGTGTGAAGAAATGTTGTTTAGCATTAGTTTTTGAGGAACTACTGAAATTAGACCGTTTAGGCATCTGGGATTTTTGCCTGTAATTTTATGAATATTGCATTAAAATAAAAAATTTAACCTCTTTCCAGTGAGAATGAGTTCTCATAATCGTTTAGACGATTCCTCGAGATGGAGAGCCGTTGGCAGGCTTGAAGAAGGGCAGTCTCAGGCGGAGGTGGCTCGATGGTTACAAGTGGCACCGAAAGTGGTATTCAGGTTGTGGAATCAATTCCAAACAAGTGGTACTGTAACCAGGAAAGCCGGCCAAGGCATCACAGAGCAACGATGCCTGCATATGATAGCTATTTGGCATTAAGTGCAAGACGGCATATGCTGACAACGGCTCCTCAACTTGCTCGTGACCTTGCTGCTGAGTCTGGAATAAGAATTTCCAGATAAACAGTATACAGACGTCTAGCAGAGAGGGCCCTTTATGCCCGGCGACCAGTTGAGTGCGTCCCTTTGACTGCATCCAACAGAAAAGCCGGGTTTTTCTGGTGCCGAACACATCAGTCTTGGGCACAGCAAGAATGGGGGCGTGTTCTTTTCAGTGATGAGTCGAGATTTACCACACAGAGTGACACTTGTCGAATATTCATCTGGAAAGAGCGAGGAGCTCGCAATCATCCCTCCTACGTAAAAGAAATCGACAGATTTGGTGGCAGAGGAATCCTTGTCTAAGGAGGCATAATGTTGGGCAGTCGTACACCACTGCAAGTCTTCGATGCGGGTACTGTCAATGCATATCGCTATAGGGATGAGATCCTTGAAGCCTATATGAGGGATGTTCCGGGGTGCTTTCGGCCCAAAATTCATGTTTATGGGCGATAACGCGCATCCACACAGAGCCCAGATCGTTGATGATTTTCTTGGGGAAGAGGATATTCGACGTATGGACTGGCAATCGAGGTCTCCGGATCCCAATCCTATTGAACATGTTTGGAATGGTCTCGAAAGAACCACTGCACAGCGTAACCCCCCTTCTAATACTCTCCAAGATTTAATAGCCGCGCTTTTGGAAGAATGGGCTTTGTTTGCTCCAAGCATTTATTGACACAATCAAAAACAGTATGAAAGCTCGTCATGAAGCCTGTATAGCAGTGCACGGTGGTCACATTCCATATTAGACAGGCTTTTCCCGTGTTAAATGCTTTATCTCTGATTCGTAATGTAACACTTTTTGATATACCCTGTTTCTTAATTCCCAATTAAAATATTTTCCATGTTGTTATGTGTCTATGTTCTTTCTTCCATTGTAGTGTATCTCTGTGCCAAATTTCGTGGCAACACAGTGAATAGTTTTTCATTTTTCACAGATTTTTTGTTTGTGACTTTAATTTTGGACATGAGTGTACTTCTTTGTTTGTCTGTGCGTTATCGTTGGTGAAATTAAGAGTAAATTTATAAATACAATATAGGGTAAAACTAATAAAACCAAAATTATTATTATGCCACAATGTTAATGCTTTGATGATTTCAAGCTAGAGGTTTCAATATCTTTTACTAATTTATTTTTGCAATAGCAGCATACAAAGAAAATTCATGAACATTAGGATACTTTTTTTTTTAATTATTGCAAACTTTTTAAAATGTTATGATTTTATACACTTTTTTCCCAATGGGTTGACTTATTTCATCTTTTCAAAGTTTTGTAAATTATTTATTAAAAACGCAAAGCATCAAAACGAAAGTGCAGGTAAAAAAAGAGAGAAAGAGAAATGCTCTTTAGCCTTATATTGTTTGAAAGGAAAAACAGAAATTTTAAAGGACATTTCCATAAAGATTCAAATAAATTAAACAGGACAAACAGGCAGCATTAGATGGGGAGGGGGGACAAAATGCGAACATTGTAACAATTTTTTTGTTAACTTCCTTTTTTTTTTATTTTTGGCTAAACACATTCAGAATGTTTAAATATAACTCAGATATCAATTTTTCACATTGATCCTTTTTTTGTCTGTTACACTGAAATTCCGACTATGGGAGACGAAAATATGCGAAAGTACTCATGTTGTAAAATACAACCACGCAAATCAAATCGTTAAGTTTACATTTTTCCGCTCTCCGTATCGTTTTATCCGGCGCAGATTCTGGAATTCCATATGACATCACAGATCATCTGTTTTCATCACGTCACAGCATACGGGGGAGTCGTGACGTCACGTATAAATTGGTGTCGTCACAGCCTACGTCGTCATCACGTGGGCTGCAACGTCACGCACCAGGATTCCGGAAAATCGAAATGTTTGGAGAGTGGCATACAACGTCATTTGACTGGGGCAATTTTTTTTAACTGTTTCTAGATGATGCTTTTGTTTCACGTGGGGTAGATTCCGCTATTTGTCGTCAAACAGCCAATTACGTCTTAGCAAGCTATCCCCTGCGGCGAAAAGTGTTATGCGTGTTCCATAGGACAAACAACGGGTTATTTTTAGATATGGCAGCAATATACATCAGACGGTAATTTAGTACTTCAGAGCATTTACTGAAGCAGCAGGAGTAAAGGATATAAATTATTTAACAATAAAATTCTAATAAATTAAGACGAGTAAAACACTTTTAAATTTTATTATTAGTATTATTTTCTAATTATAATGATTTAGAATTCATCAATTTTATTAAAATTCTATCAATGAAAAAAAAACCCTGTTTCATTGCATAAATGTACTGAAGTAAAATGGGTCAAGAAAGTCTTAAAGTAATTTTAAGAAAGTAATTTTAATTTTTAATTAGTTTAGTTTAGTTTAATTATATTAACGTCCCGTTGTAAAGCAACATTAGGGCTATTATTTAATTTTTAATGAACTATCGACAATATTTTTTTTTTAAGAAAAATAAAAATCTCCATACATGACCGAATAGTTATGACTGAAAGACATTAAAGACTTCCTGGAGAAGGAACTAATTTTTATCTTAATTTTTTAAATAATTTTTCCCACAAATTTTTTTTCCCCCCAAGAAACACAGCATTTGTTTCAACGTGTGACATCAACAATATAACATGAATATTTTTTTATTTTTTTTGCTAGCAAAGAAAAAAATCATATGATATTTTGATTATGTATTAAGATTTTTAAGCAAACAAATCATATGGTACCTTTATTTTTCTTTTTTCTTTCTTTATTATTTCGCTTTTTTGTTTTAAACAATAATCAAATTTGCCGTCTTCATATAATGTTTGATAACGGATTCTAAAACCTTCTGCGCTTTTGAGCATGTGTTAGGATGGGTTTCATTCGTCAAAATAGGGGTGAGAGGAAAGATGAAAGGAGGAAGTATTTACATTTAACAAAAAAGTAAACTCAAATTACTTGTGGATTTATGAGACGTAAACATTATTAGTAATAATTAGTAATACTGTAGAGAAAAGATACTAATGCACAGTAAAATATTTTAGAGCAATTTTTATTTAATTTAAAGAGCATACACATTAAAGTATGAAGAATAAATGACAAGTTCTGTTCTTAAAATTTGGTAATTACTTTTTTACAAAATAATAACGATCTTTTATATATTAAAAATATTCTTCTTTTTTTATGTTATTGAATTTTTTGACAATATTTTAGGATTAACAACAATGGATAATCGAGAGTTTGTTCGATTTAAAACATTTTATTTTCATTTAAAGAACTGCTGTAAATATGAAATGTCTTAAAAATATTATTTTTAGCATATATGATATTTTATATAATTTGCTATTTAAAAAACATTATTATTAATAATTTTTCTACTTAAGAATATTTTATTTTTAAATATATTACATAAAATAATTAGCATATTCTTTTTTGTACCACTCCAGAAAGCCTTTTTGCCACTTGAACTAGCCATATCAATACGCAGTTTTGAGTTAAAATAAAATGCGGTCAGAAACGACACAACACACACACATACACGTGAAAAAAAATGAACGAAAAAGTATCTAATGGGGGGAATTTAAGGTCAAAGGTGAATTCCGGAAATGCTCTCATCTTTCCGCGTCTCACCCCTTAATGAGACAGAATCGTCGAAATGTGGTGGTCTCAGGATACTGAAACAAACTGTATCTGAAACAGGATACTGAAACAAACTTTTCTTTTTTTTCATTCTGTAGTTAATTTTTATTTTGAGTGTGAGGAAAAAATCCCACAAACCTACATGCGACATATAATTTTTAATCCAACAACTTTTAGAAATCATTTACAACATATTAATATTTGTAAGCACCAAACTAGGAAATAAATGCCTGTCTTTAATACTTTAATCGTCAAACATTGAAGAAATTAGAAAATAGCGTTACAGTACAGCGTTAGACAACCTGGCAGAGTAGCGCATGAACAGTTATGCTTGTCATGTGACACTGTGACAGATCTCACAACCATGAAGATTTCGCATGTATGCAGACTGTATTAGATTAGATGGATCAGATGTTTAAAAAAACTGTTCGTGATACTTATTAAAGCAATTTTAATTAATAAAATACTGCACTTAATTAAATGAAACAAGTGACACGGTTCTAAAAAGTTTGAGCAAACAGATAAAAAGAAAAGAAAAAGACCATTTCCCTTATTTTTTTTATTTTTTATTTTTTAAGACATTAAAAAAGAGAAAGCAGTCAAGTGAATCAGTATTACATTTCTACTTGGAAATAGGACATTGGTCATTCAAGCCATTTGACCACAATTCGAAATTTACAGTAGATCACCACTAATTAATTATCTTCAGAACGAGACATTGATATCATAAAATGAATCAACATTTTTTCGAATGCTAAGACTTAGAATATTTAACAAAATTAATTACGTACACAGCATAAGCTTAAATTTGGAAAAAATCTTATAATTGATCAAATCCGAAAAATATCGATTTTCATTCGTCGCCTTTATACCCTTGTTTGGCCGAGTGCCTAGATCACCCTGCCTAGGTGAATCCAGATGTAGTAAAATCGATACAAGTGACAAAAGCAGAGACTATTTTAAGGAATTAAAAATAGGATATAAAACTTATTTTAGAGCAACTTGATATAAAAAAATACAATATAAATTTATCACGTCATGCTTTTTATTTGCTATTTGTTAAAAATCGAATTGTTATTAATATTTGTTAAAAAAATTCGATAAAGTCTATCCATTTTCAGGATTTTAAAAATTGTAAAATTCCTAATTGCTTCGGAACATAACGGCAAAAATATTGTAATTATAAAATATTTTTATTAATTCGTAATCAACTAAAAATATTAATTTAAATGACGATATAAAAAGGATATAATTAAATAACTATAAAATAAATGATAAACAGAACAATATTTGATTCACACCTTTGCTAAATTTGGGTAGCAATAGACCTAACTGTTTCTTTTGTAGAAAAGACAACACACTGTCTTGCATATAAACAGATGCGGTTCTTCACTTGTCATTATTTTATAAGACCAAATCAATTTCTGGATACGGCTAAAAAGCGAATCTATAATATAATCGTCCATCGACGTCTGTAATGTTGGGCGGAGTTTAAAAATATTTCCGCCTTGTTTATCTGCGTCATTATCTTATGTGCAAATCCCCATTTTTTGCTTTGGGTGAAGAACTCAAAGTAGATTCTTTTGTGTGTTTAAAGTAACTAAATTAAATGGGATCGTAAACTTTTATTTACATTATTTTATGCAGGATTATAATAAAGATTTTATATTTATGCAGATTCATTATATTCTCCCCTTTGGGATCAGCTTTGTGCTATTATTCTCTTCATTTTTTTTTAAATTTTATATTTGGCATTGCATTTTTTTCTGTTAATGGACTATATCTGTTTCAATCTGCTTTTAATTATTAATTTTTATTTCAGTGTTCGTGAAATTTTTTTGTTTATAGCATTCCGACCTATATTGTTAACTTTTTATACTACAGTAGACTCCCGATTATCCGCGGGTGCCGCACAAAGTTTTTTTTTTTTTTTTTGGCTGATTTTTTCAAAAAGGTGCAGTTTTACAGTTATGCTTTTGTAATTACATAATACATTACAGTATTAAAACAGTACATATGTATTAATTTTTCTGTGTACCCTTGACGCCTCTCGTAAATACTAAGCACTTTTCTGTTTTTATTAACAAAATGCATTTTAGGTTAGTTTTGAGTGATATTCTAAAATATTAAGCGTTAGTTAAACATTTCCTGCTGTTTATTTTACGTTTTATTGTACATAAAACGATTTTTCAAAGTTGGAATGACTGTTTTCTTTTTTGTTATACCCGTTTTTAGCTTTTTTCGGATTATCCGCGAATTTTGTTATCCGCGGATAATAGGGAGTGTACTGTACTATATATTTTCGTCTAAAACACTCTAAAAATTATAAATTTTATTTCTTTTTTTTTTAAACACTCTGTCTATGTGTATGAGATTTATAATTATAACTTTCATTAACTAAGCAGTGATCAATCATATTCCGAGAAATTGTTAGCATGATGACAGCACATCTATATGGGTGCATCTTCTAGTACATAAATAATCATACATCAGGTAATGTATTCTAACATCCAATCAGAAATGTTCAGAAATAAACAAATAAACGAAAAAAAGGTAACGACATGACTGTTGTTTTTATAATTGAAATCATTCTGGAAGGGATTAATTCACATGATATTACGAAGCCATTAAGAGCACAGTCAATCCTACCACACACAACACTTCGCTTCCTTTTTATTCCGAGCCCATGGGATTTCGCAACTGCCCCCCCCCCTCTTCCGCAGGCCTGAAAGTCATTGTCACATAATAAACATAATTGTGCATGCAATCTAGCAGCAGAGCCCGATTAAGCTCCCTAGGGTCCCTTAGATAATTAAAGTCTCAGGATACCTTTTGCCCCTTCGTAACTTCAAAAACCAAACATTTATTTCATTGATTTTCATTTCAATTTCAATTTAAGCAGTTATAAGTAACAAATTTTGACAACATTTTAAGTAAACTAAAAATAATAAAATAGTTCATTCCAGATCACTTTCAAAAAGTTCATAAAAAAATCAAACAAAAATTGTAAAATAATTTTTAACGAAATTTTAAAAAAAGAAATAAAGAGAAAACATTTTTTTTTTTTTAACTTTGTCTAAAAACTATTTAATTATAAGATGAAGGTCTATAGGGTTGTTTTATAATTTAAACAAAAAATGTAAAACAGCATATCTTGTTAGAATTATTAAACAATGTAATATAAAGCATACAAAAGGTAATTAATTAGAATGTTGTTACAATAAAATTCAAAAATTTAAACGATTTTGGTTTTTATTAAATGAATTTAATAACTTTGCAAATTTATTTTCACTGAAAATTCCGCATTCCGCAATATATCTATATCTATCTATCTATCTATCTATCTATCTATATATATATATATATATATATATATATATATATATATATATGTAATGATATTTTAAAATTTAACTTAAACTTAATTAATTTCCTGATTTTTAGCTTAATTTGGCCCATATTAACTTCATTCTAAAATATTCTCCTATTTCCTGATCCCATTCCACTTTTTCTATCTAATTAATTCAACATGAGTTCTAAAATTGCTGAATCGGCTAAAAGCCGACACGTTCCCCCGAGTGAAGGGATAAAATATTGCTGATATAAACAAATTCCACTAAAAGATCCAGGTGTTTCTCTTACTTGTAATTGACACGTGTTAGAAATCCCTATTAAAATCTCCCAGTATATATTCTCAGGAATAAAAATGTTAACAGCTTTTCCTCTTTTCATGTTGCGTCTGTGTTGTGCTCGTTGCTTCTGCTTGTGCAAAAAAACATGGCTCCAGGGACGGAAATTAAACGAAAGCAGTTTTAGTGGTCGGAGAGAGAAAAAAAAACACTTTCAAAATTTTAAAAACATCGCTTTTATTCTATCCTGGGAAAGAATTATATGCAAGCAAGAAGGAGCAATTTAAGTGAATCTATAGCACGACACAAAAGCGAAAAAAGAGCGAAATATTTTTTCCTGGCGATTATATACTATTAGATTCTCATAGGGATTTCTCTACACTTGTCGATTTAGGTAAGGGAATTATAGGTATCTTTTAAAAGAATTCGCTTAGCTTAACAGATTTTTATCCCTTCACTCGGAGCTTGAGAGCCACTGATTTAAGCATGTTTACAAAGCTCCTGTAGCATTAATGAAATAAAAGAGATGGAATCGGATCAGGAAATAAGAGAACACTTTAGAATGAAGTTAATATGGGTTAAATTAAGATAAAAATCAAGAAATTAATCAGGATTTAATTCGGATTTAGAAATGTCATTACAAGAGCCGTTTATTTTGAAAGTAGGGCAAGTCCATTTTTGAAAAAAATAGAGATAATGGCAGTTATAGATAAAACTTGTTATGATCTTTTTATAAGTAAAAATTATAGTTAAAAAAATATTTAGATTCTAGTATTTTGGGGATGGAAGTTTTAGCTCTTAACAGTATTGAAAATCTGTTTATTTTGAAAGTGATGCAAGTTCATCTCAGATTAAAATTATATTTGACCGAATAAATTACGGCAAAATTTAGCTGCGGTTGCTCTATGGTGAAGAAAATGTGGCCGTTTGACATCATGTCTGAAATCTAAGGTGTTTCTATTTATCTATTTTTGATATTGAAAATCGATGGTTGTACAGTATTTTATAAATAATAAAAAGTATATCTTAATTTTCTGTGTCGATAATAATGTTTACTTCCATCACCGATTATTCAGTCCAGTGACAACGAAATAAATATCATTGATCACAAACTTTTATTGTCAGGACATTCATTTCTACCGAACGATCTTGATTTTGGAGTGGAACTATCCAGTAACTAATCAATCCAGAAACAAGTTCCTTGCATATTCCCCAGGATTACAATAAAGTAATACAAAATTGTCGAAAACATAACAAATTTTTAGTACATGAAATTAAACATGGAAATTTATTTTCAACCCAACCACTGGAAAAAGCGACTTTAAAAACAAAGAAAAACACCGATGGAGAAACCATGAATTGATTAACTATATGCTGGATCAGATTTACAAGGGATGCACCATACAAAATGTTCAACAAAACTTCGATAGAACGAGATATTGAATTTAAAATTATCGATATGTCGACACAACGAGGAAAGTAAATAATTCCAAGTAATTTCAGAAATATAAAATTATCTTTTATGTAAGAAAAAAAGGAGATTTATTACATCTGAAAAATACAAGGATATGATGAATTTATTACCATATATACCTCCCGTTCATCATGAATTTTTTAAAATGTTAAATCTTGAATAAAATTCAAATTGATTATACCTACGTATAAACTGAAATATATAATTTCATTGAAATTCTTAATAAAACTAAATTGTTAGTTGTTATGTTATATTTTCTAATAGAATATTCTTGGTTTATTTCCCTTTTTATCAAATGAATAAATATTTATAAAAATTTGAACAGTATTTTGTTTTTATAGTTAAAAAAAGGCTGATGCAACTGAAATATTATTTCCTAATTAAATGAATGATTACAATAATTCTTTAATCTTGAAAGTGAAGCAAGTCAATTAAGTTATAATGGAACTCTTATTTTTTTAGTCAGCACTGTAAACACTATTGGATTATAAACCTACATTATCTGGTACCACAAAATACAAAAAATATATCTATTAATACTTACCAATATTTTTAAATTTATTGGAACGCAAACCTTTAAATATCTCGCAATAACAAAAAATGGACTTGCCTTATTTTCAAAATAAACGGCTCACAAATATATATTAGTCTAATGTATATTTTAATTAACTTCCTTTTTTTAACTTAGCATATGTTTATTAAAAAATATTTATTTAAAATTAGCATATGTTACTTTATTCGAAAATGTTATCCCATTTTCTGATCCAATCCCATTGTTTTTTTTAACTAAATTATTACTAATACGGTTTCTAAGAAATTGCTGACGCTTTAACTTTTCATGCACCGAGAGAAGCGATAACCTTTCCTAAATCAAAAAAATTCCGAAAAGAATCTCTTAGTAAAGTATGTATATATATATATATCAACCTTGGAGCCTCTAGGCAGCTATTTACTTTACCTATATACTAATCCGATTCTGTCAGGCAATAACTATTTATTGGATTACTATATGTCTGATTTCAATTACTGATGTCCGTGATAATGATCGGGGTTCATCATGTCCGTAATTATAGTAACGCATGCAGCGAGAGGGGAAATGGATTGCAAGAGGGAAAATTAGACATACTCGAAAACGTCATTCCTCTAATGACAGAAAACTCACTGCTTACACACATTATAAAACTTCATGACATGTAAAACGATATTTTCGACAGTAAAATCCATTTATTTAGTATTCATATGAAGAAGATTCATCAAGCATAGGAATTGCAATACCGGGATACCGAATACCGGTATTTTGAGCCTTTTGTACAATTTTGTAATACCGGTATTCACAAGTTTAAACACCGTTTTTTCGGTATTTACGAGAAATTTTTAAAATTGTCTCCACTATATGTTTAGGGATGGCCAACATAGTAAAATAGTATACGTTTTTGTTTTTATGTCTCCCTAACGGGCGAAATGAATTAGACTGTGATTTTTGAAACTGAGAAATCCAATCCAAAAAGCAATCATCAACTTAAACCTGCAAATTAATTTTTCAGATAGTGAATTCGACTTAATATTCAAAACTATATCAGCTCTACTTCCAATAAAACTGGCTGTTGACGCATTATATCAGAGAGATTCTAATTTATTAACAGCTAATGCAACAATAAATTCCATGTTGCAGTCACTGAAGGAACAGCACACGTCACAATCTGAATTATTTATATATTACATTGAAAAATCGCACAGAAGAAAGGCATACCGAAATAGAAAATATCTTACGGTATTTACATAATTATAATGATATTAAAATCGAAAATGAAAAAGAAGAAAAGGGACTAACCAATTCAAATCTGATCACGTTTATAGTAATTTTTCTTAAAATTCTTTTTCCACAAACCTATCCACTTTCAGAAGATTTCGGTACAGTTATCGAAGATTATGATGACACTACTGTCGATAGTGAAAAGGAATTGTCTCTTGAACAAAAATTAGAATTGGCGATACATCAAAAAATGGCAACAAACCAAAATACAATACAGAAACCAGATATATCCAAAACCATCCAAAGAGAAATCGATTTATTTGAAGATAAAGGATTTAAAGGTAAATACTGGGAAAAAGTATATCGCGCGTTGCTAACAGAACCACTAATTAGCGTAGATGCCGAAAGAGCGTCGGCAGCTGGTAAATTTTGCACAAAATTGCGTTCCAGGCTTAATGACAGTAGAATTGATGCATTATGTTTTTTAAGATCACATTTCAAAAATTTGTAGACTGAATAGTGATATTTACACTTTTTTGTCATTTAAATAAATAAGATGTTCAATTTACTTTTTTTGTGATTCTTTATATACTGTTATAATTTATATGTTACAAATTATTTTTTGTGATATTTACACTCTCTAATAAAACTAGCAAATAAAACAAAGAAACACCTGTGTTTTCTTTCTTTTTCTAATATTTCTAATACCGGTATTAAAACCGGTATCCCGGTATTAAGATCTAAAAAATACCGAATAACGGTATTGAAATTTTGGTCCGATATTGCAATCCCTAATCAAGCAGTTAGAAAACAGTTGACTGTTAGAGCGAAATCCATTCTATTTTGTCCAAAGTTTTAAGGGGGAAAAAAATAAAATATCGGGGGAAAATTCCTAGATAAACCAACACCAAGCATACAGAAAAAATTGTGGGTTGAGTTATCGTATTGCTCTGATATCAATCCTATTTCTGGAAGGACTCATATTGAACACTTGTATTTAAGTTAAATTCAAACTTTCCATTTTGATTTTTGATTTCCGCTATACAACAAAGAGCACTTTGAATTGTTTTGTTTTCTTTTAACAGACCTTCAAAGTTGATATATTCACTCTATATATTATACTTTAAACTCCCAAGGTTCTTCAAATCTCCAAATTTGTCTAGATTTAAATGAAATATATATATATATATATATATATATATATATATATATATATATATATATATATATATATATATATATATATATATATATATATATATATATATATATATATATATATATATATATATATATATATATATATATATATGATAACTCTAACTATCTATTGTCTCACACTATTCTATGACCTCATTTTTTTTTTTACCCTTTTGCAAAATGCACAATGGATTCAAAAATTAAATAGGGTGATGCACATGTGTATGAACTGAAGCATGAAATGACACCATTACAATATGCATATAGTATAATAGCATATAATAATTGTTGGTATCAAGTGAGTATACCAAAAAAAAAAAAAATGTGCGTTTTAATGTAATTGAAACATCAAGAGGTTAACAAATAAAAAGATTTAATGAAGACTTTATGAAATATACATAACTTCACAGTTTACTGCTTTCCTTGCGGAGAGAACAATAAATTTACTAACAACATAAATAAGAAATGACAACTAATCACAGTAGTGAGATTAAATTTGAATATTTTCATACTTCCTAATTAGAAGAAACAACAACACATGAGTTACATTTCAGAAACCAATAAATCTATTAGTATATCCAATAATAATGTACATTTAACAAAAAATGCTTCCTCTGGTTTTTACTTTCTCGTATAAGAAGCACAGAGAAAGTACTATAATCGTCAAAAAATTTGAACTCGAGATATTGACGAATCTATACGCTTAAGATCTTCATGAATACAAAAATACTTCATGATTATAAAACACATTTTTGGAAAGTGACTGTCTGTCTGCCCATCCGTCCGTCTGTCTATGAAAATGATAACTCAAAATATGAAAAAGATAATTCAAAAACGTTTTGAGTTAGACGGCTGAAATATATGGGTTTATGCCCAAAATTGTAGATTTATATCAAATTTCGAACGAAATCCATTCAGAGGAAGTCTGTCTGTCCGACTGTCCGAATATTAACACGATAACTACAAAATGAAAAGAGTTAGTAGGACGAAATTCGATGCACAAATTTAGCATCTATAGTGCAGATACCTGTCAAATTTTGAGCAAAATCCAAAAAAAAAAGTTCTTTGTCAATAGGTTTGTACTTTCAGAAACATGTAAAAGCGATAAATCAAAATCGCAGAGACTTAAATATTATATTTGGTATGATTTTGTGACTAAAAGTACAGTTTTGTGTCAAATTTTTATTTCAATATGCGTCTAAAACACAAATTCTATTTTCGGAAACTTTTAACCACAAGCCATAGATTAATCGCCAGAAAAAAATCTCCAAGGATCATAGGATAGATTCATTAAAGATACTAAATGCACACCAAAGGTTAATATTTCGTAACTAATGAACGCCAATGCCATGCAAGGCGTTTCCTAGAATATCACTTTTTAATAGAGACTATATGAGAACGTTTATGGGAGACTACTATAGTTGGTTTTAATATACATGTAACAAAGTTGTTAATGTATTTTTAAAAATGTATTATTATTTCTGTTCAAAGTAAAATGCAGATCCGTTTTCAATACCCAAAACATTTCATGAAAAGTAAATCCAACGTGCAAATCGAGGGTTCACCAATTCACTCAACGTTCTTAAAATTGAAACTTCCGAATTCTCAATGTTTCTTACAAGAACGGCATGAAAACCGCGTTTCGAGCCCTTCACCTACATCCCAGCCAGTGGAAATTTTTCTCCCTTTGGGTCAGTCGCAAGTTCATCCCGCGAGAAATACTTTCGCGCGCTTGATGAGCAGCCAGAGTCCGAAGGGTCAGCCGCCGAGTACCTGGATGACCCAGAAAAGAAGCGAGCCGGACAGCTCAGTTGGACGAACGATCTGGATCACTGGAAGCACGCGACACGTTGCACGAACCTGAGGATATCATTTGCATTGCCCTCAAAAGGCAGTTTTTTTCTCCAAGACTAAAAAAATCAATGTATGGATTTACAAGCTAAATGCAACACTGGAAGTTGCAAGCGTTAAAAATGTTTAAAAGCACGATCTAATTTTTTTTCAAATTTTAATTTATAAATAATATATATATAGTACTAATACTTTTCGTGGTGTTTTTTTTTTTTTTTTTTTTTTTTTTTTTTTGCATAAAATAGATATTTTATGTTCATGATGTATAAACGTTTGCATTTGTTTACATTTCGTCAGCTGCAAACCAAGAAACTGTCCAATGTTAACTGATGAAACTACATTCTTGAAAAGATCAATATCAGAATCTTAAACGGGTTTATTTTCATAATTCATAATTACTAATGCAGTGACAACTGATAAACTAGAATAAATTTTCATGAAAAAAAATGGATGAATTGGATTTGGATTCTTTGGTAATAATAAAAAAAAAAAAAAATAAATAATAATAATTATAAAAATCGCCATTGGTTAAAACAGCAATTCTAAAAATTAAGCAATCTCGGAGTTTTCACTTGAAAATGCAACCACTTCTGTTTTCTAAAATATCTCAATTCGATACAATTTTTATTTCTGTAACATCTTATTATTTACTTTTTACACATGAAAATAATAAATGCGAATAAAATGAAAAATAGATTGTTAATTTGTGTGAGATATGAGAATTCAATTAACAATATTTTATCAAGATAATTTTTTTGTAAAAATTATCAAATAATCCTTTAAAAAAAGATAAATTGAAACGATAATTTTAAAAAGATAAATGGAATAGTTTCTCTTTCAAATATCGTTTGCTACACAAAATTAATTTATTCCTAATTTGATTTTTAGTTCTTTTAAGCAGAATTAAAATCAAAATGTTTCTGCACTCGGAAAGATCATTCTTTGTCTATTTCTTAAAAATATATAAAAGAATCTGGCGTAGAATGTATTTTTAGAACAACTGTAAATATTTTTCATGCAGCCGAAAACGACAAATTCGAACAAACTTGACTTAGTAAATAAAATCAGAAAGAAAAAAAAAAGACATCGAATTTTGTAAGCGTCTGTCTGACTTACATTGACCAAATAATAAAAATATCTATAAATCAACTTGTCATGACGGATTTTATAGAAGTAAAATATTACAGGTGGCATCTGTAAAAGTTTCAAAAATCCTTTAAAAAATTTTTAAATCTTAATTTTTTTTTTTTTTTTTTTTTTTTTTCCTATTTGGAATTCATTCTTTCTCTCAATATTGATGAGCAAAGTGCAGAAGGGAGGAGGGGGGGGGATGTAAGTGAAGACTTTTCCTGGAGAAATGAGGTATATCGACCCCAAAGACTGTCTCGCCCCAGTCTCGACTGAGTCCAGCGAAATTAAATCAAACATTCACCCCATTCAGTCTAGAATGCACCAAGAAAATATATTGCAGCCAGTCTGTTAAATCAACAGCCAAAAAACTTCCTGGAGGCGCCGTATAAACTCATAAGAATTATGAGATATTTTTTTTTTTCTTCTTTTTAATCATTTCTGAAAAACGCCGCCACAAATACTTTATTTAATACAGGGTGTTACAAAAGATCGCACACGAATTTTAAGAATTATCAAGAAAGGTAGGTTACAACAGAACATGAAGTCACAAATGTGAAGTGTGACAGCTACACTGAATTAGGTGCTAGTTACTTCGTAAGAGAAAATCGTTCTTTCTCGGATATGTAAACTCAGGGCATATTAAATTTATTAATAGGAGTCAAACGTTATCATGTTGATGTGTTATGAAAATTTCCAACCAAGGAATCCATTCCAAGTGACATCCTTATTATTCTATTACAATTCAAAATCACATTGTCAATATTGATTGGCGCAAAAGTGAGTTCATAGTTAACAAACTAAAGCTTAAAAAAATTACATATTTTGATATTAGTGTTAAGAAATATTCATACAAGAACAAAAAAAAAAAAAAAAAAAAAAAAAAAAATTGGTGTTCTGAAAATCTATAAACAAATCAATGTTTGATTTTCTAATCCTTTCTATAAAAAAAAGTAAGTAAACATGCTCAATACATGAAGAAACATTAACACATGCAGTAGAAAATGTAAGCAAAGCCAATGGTCAAAAATCGAATCGCCAATAAAAAAAATAATAATAAAAATAAAAGAATATTTATTTTTAGCTTCCTATATTTAACCGCAGAGAAGGATAGAATTTAGAAGTGAAATCAGAAAATTGGAACCAGTGTCCCCCACCTCCCCCGCATTTTATTTTAACCAATTATTTCATTTTTATTAAATAATAATAAAAATAAAAGGATATTTATTTTAGCTTCCTATATTTAACAGCAGAAAAGGAGCAAAAAAAAAAAAAAAAAAAAAAAAAAAAAAAAACAGAATAGGATTTAGAAGTGAAATCAGAAAATTGGAACCAGTCCCCCCACCCCACCCCCACATTTTATTTAAACCAATTATTTCATTTTTATTAAATAATAATAAAAATAAAAGGATATTTATTTTAGCTTCCTATACTTACCAGCAGAGAAGGAGCAAAAAAAAAAAAAAAAAAAAAAAAAATTAAACAGATAGAATTTAGAAGTGAAATTAGAAAATTGGAACATTATTTTAACTAATATAGATTACGGCAAATATTTCTAGATCAAGCACGATTTAAATGGGTGAAAAAGAAAGGTTGATATAAAAAGCAACAGCGGCATGTCCAGTTTTATGCAAAAATTTAATTAAAAGTTTTAATGTATTGATCAGCATTTAATGAATCAATGGAATGAGTTATTTTTATAATTGATGTGTTTAGTTAATAAATTTAGAAAGCATTAATCATTAAAAATTATAAGCAAATTTCATTGCTGAATATCATTTAGATGAGTTTTTTCCCCTATCGATTTAAATCGAAAATGGACATAGAACTACAACTGCAGTCACAAAATCACATTCCAAATGTTATATATGTAAATCATTGCATTTTTGTTATCGTGTTTCTGAAATTACAGACTAATAGATGTTCAACCCTTTGTTGGATTTGTCTCAAAACATGATAGATGTTTACAATATAAACGTTAAATCTGTGTACTAAATTTTATCTATCTAGCTCTCTTCGTTTTATAGATATCGTGTTAACTTATATTCGAAGAGTCGGACAAACATACTACCTTTGAACGGAGTTTGCTCAAAATTTGATAGATACCAGCAAATTTGATGTGAAAGTCGTATACCAAATTTCGTTCGTCTAGCTCAAAGCGTGTTTGGATTATCACAGACAGGAATATTGATAGATATAATGCCGAAAAAGCGTTTTTCGAACTCAGGGAGCTCTGAAACAGGAGATTCGTCAAAATCTCGAGTTCGAATTTTGACGCAATTACAATACTTTTTTTATACTTCGCATATGAGAAAGTAATTACCTTGACAGAAAGAAAAGTATCAAATGCATAATCAATTATTTCTTTAGAGTATGAACGTCTTAATTAAGCATCAAGCAAAACTGTTAACATCTACAAAATCTGTAAGAAAAAAAATGCAAGACCAAATAATATAATTTTCCGTAAGACAGTAAGTAATTATGAAAATTATGCATGAGACATCATAGTCACATGACAAACGTATCCTTATATACCATCTAATATGCAACCACACATCGTTTAATTATGTGCTAAAGCATTTCAAACTTTTAGCTCTTACAATATGGACAACAAATCACAAATTTAAATGAGTGCAGTGAATCTGATGCATATCGGCCTCCTGTTTCTCTATTTATTCGACTTCCTGACTCTAGAGTACACATTAACAAAAAAGAATGAAATGCATTTAAATTTATTATATCAAACATGCTCATTTTCTTCAATATATTTAATTTTGAAAGATTGATCAAGAAAACCAAGTACTTTTATTGCCAACAACATGAGATAAAGTAATGAAAAAAATAAAAAATGGCATTCATAAAGGGATGTTAAAGCCGCCAGGGGGGGGAGGGCAAGGGAGATACAGATGCCCCAGGAACAAATCTTAGAGAGAGTCATTTAGACAAATCATTAGTGCCCAAATGCCTCTTTTTGATAACAAATATCATGTGAGGCGGAAAAAATAATAATTCAATGTGCTGAAAGCCGTTTGGCCCTTCCTAAGTTAATGATGATGGCTAGGGACGAAAAAAAAATCATAATTTGTCCTCTATACCAAATGTATTAATGCACCAAGAGATAGTTACATTACTTAGGAGACTTGACTGTTTTCCACATTTTCTGTATTATCTTTCAGTATTTATGAGAGAATTAAATAAATTAAATAGAAATAAATATATAAATAATTAAAAATTACATGCAACCAATTTTGTTTCTTAAAAATTATTAAACAAAAATAATATTTTTTGCTTAACCCTTTAAAAGGCCATTTTTTTTCTAGTTGTGGCATATTAACATATTTTTAGAATTGAGATTGGCTTAAGAAAAGAGATTCATTTAACTTATTAGACAAATTTAATTTGATTAATTAATAATTAAGTAACAAATCAAAACACAGCATTTTGCTTGAGATAAGGAACTGAACCATCTAAGTTTCAGTCTTATTGAAAAATATGTCAGAACTTATATCAGTCTTCATAACTTTGTTCGAAAAACGATAAATTTGGTGCGAAGCATATTTCCCACGGCCCTTGAAAGGGTTAACTTAGTATGAAATATAATATCATTTTTAACAAGTATTGTTACAATGCATAATAGGAAAAATAACATCGCCCAACGTGGGGCTCGAACCCACGACCCCGAGATTAAGAGTCTCGTGCTCTACCGACTGAGCTAGCCGGGCGCTGCTAAATTTTGCAAATAAGATGAATAAAAATTTAAATAAATAATGATATATCAATTTATTTTATAATTGTTAAGATGTATAAGTGTTACATAACAATTAGTCTATTAAGACTACCAAAATGGAAATAATTATTTCTATTTCATCACACTATTAAAAAATGATTAAAGTATAATCATTCCGAAGCAAAAGTAATACTACTGTTTCTTAAGGTTTTGAAATGTTCCAAAAATTCGGTATGATTTTACAGAAAATTTAAAGAAAAGAAAACAAATAACAGTAAAAATATTTTATCGTTAACAAGAGTAATACACATCCCTGGCGCCATCTCTTGGTGATTATTGAAAAAACAAGCAGTAGATTAATCGAATTCCACTTTGATATTCTTTTGCTTATATTAATTTATTTTATTATGAAATGCATCGAATTACAAATAAACAACTTATAATTTTCTTTAAATGAATCTAATGCAGTAAAACGAGCTATAAAAATAAACTTTTTGTAAAATAAATATTTTTTAATAAAATCTAAACATTGTTTTTTATCCATAAAATTCGTTAGTAATTGAAATTTATTTCTCACTAACAAGGAAAAAAAAATAATCAAAATTAAGATACTAAACAAAATTTAAATGTTTCACAATGGATATAAATAATTAGCTTTTAAATTATACTATAGTCATTTAATGTCATTTTTTTAAATATTTTAAAACAAAATTTAAATAGAGTAATACATATTTTTGAAATAAATATATTCTTTAACAAAAGGTATTGATGTAAGTAAAACATTTCACAAGCAATTAGTAAATTAAATTCATATTGATTCATAACAAAAAATAAATTACTTCATTCAAAAAAATATGACACAGGTTCCACTACTGACTTATTAAATGAATTTTCACTTAAATTTTGTATCAGGAAGTATTCGATTTTTATCAGTTTGAATTGCTAAAACTAATGTTACGTTTGATTTGTATTAACATTTAGGAAAAATAAGTAAAATTTTAAAATGCCAAAACAATTTTTCATGCGAATTTAAAGAAGCTTCTCATAAGTTCTATATTATATAATATTAAAGCAAAGGTAATATTAATTCATCAAAAGTCGCAAATGTTCCAGTTTTATTAATTTATGATGCATCCTAAATTATACTTTACCGTCTACTTTTAAAATCAAAGTCATTGTGTCGAAAATATAAGCACATCAAAATAATTTAAAAAGTAAGCAATCGGAAAATGTCCTAAACGAAGGTCAAATAAAGCATGTGTAACAATACAAAAATGATTTTTTTTTTTTTTTTCAATTTTTCCTTTTATTGAAGACTAAATTTCTATACCAATCATGAAAAACACTTACCATTTTTAAGCTCATGAGTAACTATTCGTTCACGTTTATTGCGTGTATTAATACAGTTCGATGCCATAGGAA
The DNA here is from genome assembly GCF_947563725.1 of Argiope bruennichi. Taxonomy (NCBI): domain Eukaryota; kingdom Metazoa; phylum Arthropoda; class Arachnida; order Araneae; family Araneidae; genus Argiope; species Argiope bruennichi. The sequence goes on along the minus strand of NC_079151.1, from coordinate 137,988,249 downwards.
AAACAGGTGGTTTCAGTAAGAGAGAATTTCATATACAAATAAAGCTCACACTGCACAGAATCATGCGTAGGTTTTTGCATTAGACATCATATTCGGGATACGTATATCTGAAATTTGGGTTTCCAAAGTTACTACTGAAATATTTGCATATCTGAAGTTCCTATGAGTTAAAAGATTCAAGTATCATGCAATTTACGCCGTAATTTATTTGGGCGTTGCGAGATTACAGCACTGTCAAACGAAAAGTTCGCTTTCCCCTAGTTTCCTATGAGTATGGACTAGACTCCGTCGTTTGGCCTTGGCGCTTTTTCTACCAGTGGAACTTCTGCGTTTTCGTCTAACAGATAACGGAGCGATCGTTCGTTACTTCTCTTTATAATTTGATACCGGTAGAAACAGGTAGTTTAATCGAGATGCCTGCATAGTGACAAGAAAAGATTTTCATGACCTTATTTCTCGAACAGTTGTTGAATCCCAAAAATTATTTTGAAAAATTAGTAAACAAATCTAAATTTTATTAGTAAAAATTTTATTCAAAAATATTAAAATCTCTGCTTTATGTAAAATTAAAAGTATTAAAAAAGAAACCGCATTTTGGAACCAACTAGTTTGTCCTATATCCATATTTTTTATTTATTTAAATAGATCATTACTAATAAGATGTATTAATTCATAGAAATCGAAATTTATGAATGAAATGATTTTAGGCTGCCTTTTTTGAAGCAATAAAATACTTATTAAGGGAAGAAAAATAAAAATAAATATTCGAACTACGATCCTTTTAATCAATGTAAACTAACAAAACCAACATATAGCACAACGTAAAAATGAACAATGAATAGTAATGGGATTCAGTAATAAATATTAGAAACAAATCAATAAAAAATTTTAAAAAATTATTCCATTTTTCTTTATATTTTAATAATTTTCTTTAAGAAATAGATTAAAAAGCACTTAATTTAAAATAAGAGTCAAAATTAGTTAAAATTAATAAAATGAAAATAAAAATATATTCATAAAAAAACTAACTGATGTTATTTATGACAACAGAAAATTTCTGCTAGATTAATTAATTAAAAAATTTCATTAAAATTTGGGAGGGGGGGGGGAATAGAGATTTCAAAGCCTTTATGGTTCTCTCCAATAGTGAAAGTTCTCATTTTGTTAACTCTAAATCCAATCATGTCTTCTACCAAAAGAATCAAGACATTATTATTGTAGATTGATTTTTTTTTTCATTATTAAAGACATTGACAACTAATAGACATTTTTATCATTATTATTATAGACTGACAAAAGAAATGTGATTATTCAAAAATACCAAAGCAAATCAAGAATCTCCTTTTAAGAAAATTTCTAGTATTAAATTCAATATAAAATCTTTCCTATTAACAGTATAAATGTGTGTGTGTGTGCGTCCGTGTATGTGTACTGTAAGTAGTATATATAATGAATCTCCTTTTTAAAGAAGTTTAATATCCAAAAAAGTACATTTTGAAGATAACAACATTTAATTTGGTTAGAAAAAGTTAGTTAATTAAGAAGGTAATTTAGTTAATCAAGAAGAATAAACATAAGTTTAATAATAATTTCTTTTCTACTGAACATGAGAAGAAAATTCCGAGAAATGGAGATATTATCTCAAAAGCACAGAAAATCTTTTCTTCTTATTTCCGAGACGTGCATAAGCTAGATTCTCGGAAGATTTAAGCATGTTTATGAAATTGGGTCTGGACAGAGGGGAAAAAAATCAAGATTGAATCAACTTTATTTCATTAAAATCATAAAATGGTTTTAAACTACACAGATTGCCACCCAGAAAATTTTTTTGCACCTTTTCCACATTAAATCAAATTATTAAATATTATAGCAATTTCTATGTATAATTTTTTTCTTTACTACTTCCACAACAGATTTAATATGAAATAAAGTAATACCTCTGCATGTTAGACCAGATCAATCAAATAAAAAGAAAAATAGTTGGAACTAGATTGAAAGAATAAATAAATGCAGAGATTGTTGTTGGAATAGGATGGCCCTTGTAAAATTTAAAGCCTGAAACATATAAAATTGGATAAAATATAAAATCGCATGAAATTGAACTGTACATTCGAAAGTTTCAGTTTTTGTACATTATATATTTTTTTCTTTTGTTATTATCATCTTGTAATCAAGAAAACACAGGAAATATGCCAAAATCATTAAGTATGTAGAACAATTGAAAGTAAAGGAATATAATCTTCCTCTCATGTTATTTCCCACTTTTAAAACGAAGGTTTGTTTAACAATACATCTTCTTCGAAATTGCACTTCATAAAAATTGTCAAACCATTAGAAATTACCATTTAATGATTGCCACAGTAAATTTTTTGCGCGTTTGTTATAGAAACACAACATATTTTAAGAAATATAAATTTTAATATGTAAAAAAACCTACCAAATTTCATGCTACATTTTGCATTTTATATGTATGTATGTATGCATTATAATCATACATACATCATCATTATTTCCACTTATGTTATTAGCATTTCCCTCCTCAAATATTTAGAGTGGGCATTGTTTTTCAACCCTAGAAGAAAAGACTGTAGCAACGTCTATAAGATTATAACGTTTTGGGTTGGGATCCCTTTAGGAAATGAGACTCCGGCATAGGTCTAAGGTTACTGTACAGTTGTGCCATGGTTTGTGATAAATTTTAAATGCAAAATTTTGTATTGATTTTATAGAACAAGGATCAGATTAGGACATATTGCATCAAACACTCATTGATCCTGAATCTCATTTTAAAAATTCGATTAAAAACCTTTTTTAAAGCATGAAGAAGTAGAATATAGAAAGAAAGGAATAGTTGTCACACTTATGCACTGGTTAAAATGTTGTAAAAGTAACTCCGTTACTTATTGATATACACTATTTAACTGCTATCCATTTGTTAAGCAGTTAGATTACAAAAATTTTGAATGAATTTGAAGGTTTACAAATCATTTCATAGCATAAAAAGCACTCAATTGCAATATTTGTATACAATTTTATAATCTTATTTTTTAAAAAAATATTAAAACTAAATGCATATTTTCCACTCAATTTCCTAAAATGGAATAATTTAAAAAGCATTTCTGGTTTTATTTTTATTATTTTATAAATACCTTCACAAACTAACAATAAAATGAGACTGAAAGCATCCACATTTGGGGCAGTAGAAAAAAAAAGTGAGCTTGAAGCAAAGTGAATTCAATAAGTAGGCTCAAGATTATACCTTTCAACAAATTAATAACCATTTCCAAGTTGGTTATTAATTTGCTTAGATTATAATATCTAAATCAGTTATTAAGTTTTATTCAATATCAAAAATGAATTTTAAAATAAAATTAGCTTTAATTATATGAATCTGGCATTTTTTTTTTTAATTTTATATATTTCTTCCAAATGATTGCACAAACATTTTTCTAATAATGTATTATTTAAATTTTTCCTTTATTTTCTGTTTTAAATCAAAATTTGTAAAAATCATGCTACGAATAAATAAATTAAATAATTTATGCAAAAGGCAAAGTGAAAATAATAACACAAGCATTAAATAGATTCAGCTTATCGTGAATTAATTATAATTGATCAAAATAAGTTGTCATTAAATTACCACTTTACAAAATAAAGGAAAAAATGAATAAGTTTTTGTTGTTATTGATTTCAAATACATTAAAAACCCTGCTAAGCATTTACTTAAAATAGTGAATAAAAACCCATGGTTAAACTAAAACTTCAAATATTGTTATTTAAAAATAAGGGAAAAATAACATTGTGTATTATAATTTATTAAAAAACTTCAATAAATTTTAATTTCATTGTTTTCAAAAGAAACTCTTAGATTTATTTAAATCTGTACAATGCTTCAGATTATATAAAGATATTTATAAATTCTCCAACAAATTATTTACTACAATGGAAAAGAATATTTATAGCATTCATTGAGAGGAAATAATAGCTATAAAGTGTTAATCAGGAATGAGTTTTTAATAATCTATAGGACATATGCTAAATTTTAAGAAACCTTATCTTATTTTATCAACTATTCAAAGCATCAATTAATTTTAAACTGAAAAAAACAATTTATTGAAATTTAGGGGTAGTAATCAAAATTTTATATTCAGTTATTGGGATGGACATTTAAACAGTATTTAACATTTATATTTAGAAACTATAAGAAATATGTTGCTTACAAATTTCAAATAACAGGATTCGAAACATTTCGGAGTTCTTTGATAAGTTTCAAAAAAAAATTTCCAAATTGCTCATATAATTAACATTTTCAAATATTTCTGATATAAAAAGGCTTAATATTTTGGTTTAATAATTCAAATAAAAGAGTAATTTCAATAAATACATAATGAAACACAGTTAATCATTAAAAATACATTTGTTTAAAGCAGAAAAGTATTATCAAGAAATCAGTTTCTGTTTTAGTTTCATCTATTAGTTATTATTTTCAAATTTTATCATTATATTGATTTTTTTTTATAATTTTACATGCTCATTTAACTCGTAAGCATTACACAAGTTTCACAAAATAAAATGCCACCCCCCCTCCTCCCACTGTTATATCTTTTTAAGAATGATAATTTCACCAACAAGAAATTTTTATTAAACCAACAACAGACATACGAAGAATACATACTGATATTATTAATTGCAAAGCCTTCATAAATAGTATATTAATTCAAAATTTTACAGGAAATTGTTTTAGAAAATAACCTTATTGAATGCAATAAATTAATTCCCAAAAGTCTGTTATTCACACAAGACAAAGTCCTTTTACAATACACAAAAATAGGCCAGTGTTTACCAATTTATGAATCTGTATTGAATTTATTTTCTCATCGAAATTTAAAATTACTCTTATTTATAACTGTTACAAAAAAGTTCACAAGATATTTCTTAAGACAAGGATTTAGATGCAGATATCTCTTTCCAAGTCATTAGTCACTATAAGACAAGATTTGTTGTTCCTGTCAACAATCCAAAGATTCTTATGGCAATGAAATACACTAAGCATGTAAAATGATATACAGATTAATTAATATACCCCACATATTATGTCCACATTTTAATGAGTTATAAATATGACATCAGTTCTGTGTGCAAAAAGAAATGTTTTGTACAGTCTATTTTTAAGAGTCTCTGCATGACGATTCTAAAGTAATTTCGAAATAAATACCAAAATTTAAAAAAAATTATTAAAAAAGCTTAAATAACTTAATTGATTACAAAGAATGTTCTATTCAAAAATGCCTATATTTCATTTAATATTATTATATGCTAATTTTTATTGCTTTCCTTTAAAAATCACTTCTAATTCCATAACATTTTATTTTAATCTTCTATTACTTACGATAGGAAATTGCATCTGAGGAAAAGAATGAGTTTAACTGAAAAATAAATATATACAGTCAAACTTTTATATATCACAATTGCAAATTCTTTGGAAAGAATTTAATAAACGAAAATACTTTTTTTTGCAAACGTTTCTTCAAAACAATTATACTTCATAAATTTCTTAAGGATAATGAAATATTAAACAAGCAAAGAAATTTGTTTTAAGAAAATATACAAATAATCTGATTTTCAAAAATGCTCATACAAGCTTTGATTTTTTTTTTTTTTTTTTTGCTGAATCTTTATTTTTAAATTTGCGTTTTATGCCTTTTACTAAACTGAACTTCTCTTTCAGAGTCTCCACTTAGGGTTCATTATAAAAAGTCTAAAGCTAAATTGAATTTAAAATAAAAATTTTGCTCAATGTTAAAGAGAGATTCACAATAAGAAAGTTTAAAAAAAAGCTTCTACAAGTGTGTATTCTTTTTTTTTTCTTTCCCTTTCTTTTTTGTTGTTGTTGTCTCTCTCCTTGGTGAACGAATTGATTTTTCCCCTTATTTTATTTATATCCCTTCTTACGAATGAAATTAATGGACATTTTTTAAGTGCATTAAGTATGTATCTTTCAAATCTCTCTCTCTCTATACATATATATATATATAAATTTTATTCTATGCATAAAAATTATCTTCATATTTTCAAAATTTCTGAAAAACTGATACAATTCATCATATTTTATACACATTTATATATTCCAAACTCGTAATCTTGATATATAGATATGATGATTCATTTCAGAATTTTAAAAGTTCTAAATCCAGATTTAAACATTAAGTTTACTGAATTCTTATTCTCTTTAGTAGACCTCACATTTTTTTTTAATATTAAAAGTTCTCTTAATTTAGCATTTTGCAAAAAAAATAGAAGTCTTTGTCACTTCCAGATAAGTGCAACTGACAACAAATTGGCAAAAACAAGCCGCATAATACTTCTCGTTTTTGTCAAACAGAATATTTTTTCAGAATCAGAAATTAATTTGAAACATGCATTAGATTTGTTAAAAAAACTTTATTAATAAATAATTTTTACAGTAAATACATACCAAAAATACTACAGAAGAATTTAATATAAGTTCATATATCTTGAAATTAGTCACAAGAATCCATAATCATTGAATAATTTCTTTAAAATAAATCATGGACAAAAATTTGAATTCATCTGAAACTAGTAGAAAACATAAGTTAAAAAAACAAAATGAAAGTACTTGGAATAAAACACAACAAACATTACTTAAAACATAGGGACATTCAGAAAAATTCACACAATAAAATGATATAAATAGCAAAACACAAACTTCAACCAGACATATTAATAACTATATAAAAAGTCTAAAAAAGTGTAAAAAAGAACTTTTTATTTATCAGTTTAACAGCACAAACTTCAACAAAGAAAGGCATAGCTTAGATTGAAGACTTGCATAACTTGGATTGAAATCAATTGTAACAATATATATAAAGTACTTTGAGCATGACAACCTATATGATCACAGCAGTAGTAAATTTACAATATTGAGTATAAAATTCCATAATTACAACTCCTAAAATTTCCTTAAGTAATATTTTTCCAGCTTTTCATTGTTTCCTAACGAAATAGAAAACCTATATCTCTCAGACAAAATCTGCATTTGCATACCTCTTATAAGTGTCATAATCTTATTTAGAGTTTTAAACATATCTATAAACAAGCACTTTGTATTCAAATATATCTATAAACTTTTTTCATATTATATATATATATAATGGTATCTAACATTTAAGAAAAGTTAACTATTTAGAAGTCACCTTCAATAAGCATAAAAATAATACTCAGATCTCTCCTCTTTCCCACAGTATTTATTTAAGGCGTCTGAAACTGGAAAGATGAGATCTTCAATTGTTTGAAAATATCATTTTACCATGGAAACACAGAAAATTAACAAAAAACACCTATAATATTAGATTAAAATGCAGACAAAAACCAACTCTAAAAAAAAAATGAAGCAAATTTCAGACAAAGATGCATTTTATATCAATCTATAAATCAACATTTCCCAACAGATATTTTTATCAGATCAATTTTAATGTTTTTGTGATATTTTGCATTAATGAAAAGATCAAAATGATTCTGGCAAGAAACAAAATGCATCAATAAACTATTAAAATTAGACCAAAACAAAAATGTTATTCTAAAGAATCATAATAGAGAGATTTTATTGTAAAATTATAGTGAAAAAAATACATACTTAAACTGGCCTATCCTATATGTGATTAAATATCAAGACATTTTCAAACAGTACAAATTTAAAGTATTTGCATCAAAATGTACAAAAATAGTGATTTTTACAAATAATTTACATATTGCTTCTATTCGTTTATAATTAATGTTTTTAACAAAGTGAAAAGTGATTTTGGATGGAGAAGGGAAAATATCTTTACATCATTTTGGAGTTTTTTCTTTTCTTCTTCTAATATCTACGTCATCAGCAACATCTTCTTTAATAACATCTTCACCTTCATATTCCCCATCACTTTCATGCTGGAAAGAATAAAAAATACATAATAAATTATCATATTATATAACAATAACCTATTGAAATACAGATAATAAAAACTTTTTTCCATATAAGATATTCATCAAATGAATGAAAATTTGTAGTCTCAAAAATTTATATGACTTTATTTTGTCTTTATTATTTTAAATTTTAATGCTGCTAAACTCTGGAACTCATAATAATAACTTAAATTCAGAAATAATTTTTTTTAAAATTTGGACATTTAAAATAACATTCAAAAATTTATTAAGAAATGCAAATTGATAAAAATAAAATGCTAGACCTTATATAATTTGTCTCCAATTTATTTTTTTAATAGTTTAAATGGCAACCTACACAACAACATTTCTTTCTTCTGTTTTCAAAAAATACATTACCAAAAATAAAATATTCTTTCTTGTAAAAGATCAATCTAAATGATGCAAAATCAAAGTAATCTTAGTTAATAAAAAAACATAAAACCAAAACATTTAATTTAGTAACCAGTTTTCTACACCAGATACTCTTAATTCAATGCATATTTGAAATATAAATTCAGATCAAATTACTGATGTCGATATCCTAACTTACTTTTTTGCCATGCAGGGCATCAGAGTTTTCATTTCTAGGTACTGGCTGATAACCAATTCTTGAAGGACAAAAGAAATCAATTATACAAACCACGAGCTAAAAAAGAAAAATCGGAATTAATAAAATCCTAAACATTCTCAACCAACCTCTAAAATAAATCTTAAAATTCTTTCAGTCATTAGATTTACATAAACACGAAACACATAAAAGAAAACCTTGCAATTAGAAACACAAACACACAACAAACCTTTCATCTTTAAGTTGGTTAACATATTGTTTTGTTAACAGTTTTAAATAGTTATTATACCTCAAATTAAGATTTGCCTACAAAGAAACCTTTTAAGCAAAATCAAATTGAAGGAAAAAGATGTGAAATCTTTCAGTTGGAAATATCCTTCATAAGGGATTTTCAATTAGTACAAATTAACACAGTAAAGCTTTCATACATTTAAACTTTCTTCTCTAAAATTTTTTCTTTAGTTGAGTTGTTGAAATTAAAGTATATATACAGAATATAAAGTATATAAGTATAAAAAGTATATTAAGCAAGTTAAATAAATTCAATACATTTACAACTGCACATAGCATTTGATGTCAAAACGCAATAATTTTGAATTATTTCATAAGATATTGTTAGATTTAGTAATTCCTGAAAAAATTACATAAGTTACAAAGATTAGCAGGCAAGTGTTGCAAAATATATAATCCAAATAACATTTATCTAAAGGATACATTTTTATGAAAAAGGATAATTATAAAAGGATTTCATGATAAAGAATACATTTTTATTATTAATATTTCAAAATATTATAAAATAGGCATGTTTAACTCGCATAGACAAAAGGTTTCGTTGAGACATAAAAGATATGACTAAGTAATGAAAATAATACTAGTGAAGCACATTTAGGTTATTTTCATAGGTTTGTTTACTGCTATATTAATAGTTCATCACAACGTCTATAGCACTTAAATTTTTTTTTTATCTTAAATTTTAAACAGTGTATTTTGATATAATTTGTATAAGCTCGATAACAGGTTTGTAAGGGGGAAAAAAAATGTTTATTTATACTGAAAAAAAAACAAAAACAATCTAGGATTTGTATGAATTGAGAAAAATGAGGGTGAACATAGTAATAATATACAGAGTATTCACAAGAATTTTATCTTGTAAAAAAAATACCTTTCAAATTTAATATAAGAGGAACCACAAAAATTATTCTACATTTTTTAATGTTTCATTATCAATGTTTATCAGTATATGTGATATGTATTTAATTTCAATAAATGCAATGTATTTGTTAACAATATTTTGGTGAATGTACTTGAAAAATAAGACATTAGTTATTTTAACAATTCATTCATCAATAACAAATGTCTTCATTGATATTTTCATTAGAGGATTTGAGTGAGAAATTTTTTTTTTATTTTAATTTAGAAAACCTACCAGTAATTTGAAACTCCAGTTACTTTTAAAAGTTTATTTCCTTCTAGCCAACATTCTGTGAAACATCTATGAAAGAAGCATTAACATTCATCTATAATCTTGACAGTAATGTACAGTTATTATATAAACTAAACAGCCTTTAACATTATGACCATTAAGCTGTTGGCCATTATGACCATTAAGTCTTCTTTCAGAACAAGCATTTCAAAATTGCGACTCTGGTAATGTAACAATAACTATTTTACACAATTATTGTTCCACTGGACAATTTCTTCGTAAATCAAATCTGTATTAAAAAATTAAAGCATATGGATGGTAGATGTTCAATCAGTTTTTTTTTAAATTTATTATTGACATTATTTTTTCACACAATGAAGCAAAAACTGATTCGTAACTGTTTCCAACATTGGATTTTTAATTATAGCATTATTGATTATTATTGATATTGGAATAATTGATTCTAATTCTAAATATGGATTATCAGAATTTTAATATATTCATTTAAATAAGTTGATAATGATCAAAACATCATATGACATAAATCTCCTATCGTATAATAATGAATAAAATGCAATTTATATCAATAATTTTAAAAACAATTCAATAAAATAAGATTAAGATTTAAAAAACTAATCACAAATAATTAATTTTTCTACTGAACCAATGAGCCCAGTTCTAGTTTATAAAAAGAAAACCATATATCTAATCTAATTAAATCTAATCTAATTGAAAAATGCCAGACTTTCAAATTAATTCTTTTAAGTATTGAAATTTTAAGTACATTTCTTATATAAGCTAATAAAAGGCAAATTCAAAATTATGTTACTACTCAAATATCAGAAATGTACCAGGTCATCAAATGTTGAAATTCATGATCAAATTTTTCTGTTATTCCATTTGAGTGGCAATATAATTTACCCATTGCATATAATTGCACCATTCCTAGCTTATACTCTATAATTTGTGAACTGTTTTAGTTTAATAAATTACAAATAAGCATTTTAGAACATATCTGTAATGGTTTATGTTAGCCTTATGATTATTCTATTCTGTTAGTTATAAAACCTCTTTCCAGTTCCTAATGCACCTTTTTTTTTTATCCCCTTGGTTAAGAATATAAAGTAAAACATTTATAATAAAAGAAATTTCATGACTTCCATGGTCAAAATCAATGTTTTTCTGAACAGTTTCAAAATTGTTAGAATTTTAAATTTATTTTTTAATAAAAAAAATTAAATTACCAAACCAAGAAGCGCACCAACTAAAATGGTCAGAAGGCCAAAGATAACATAAGATCCCCAAGTTGGTATTCCATAATCTTCCATCATAGTATTGTGCATACTCCTTAGGAACATGGATAATTTGAAGAATGAAGAAACGGTAGCCATCTGGTAAGATTGTGGGGATTTCCAACTAGGTATTGGGTCAATACTCTGCCATTTCTTTTCTTCCACAAAGCTAATAAAGGATTCTTTATCCCTAGCTCCTCTGTATTGTCGAAAGACACCATCTTTAACACTAAAATAGATATTCATGAACTTTCATCATTTAAAAGAAAACAAATCTTAATGAATATATGTAATAATTATTTCTAAATTCAAAGAAATAATCCAGTCTTCAGTTTTGAAAGATTACTTTTTTAAGGAATATTATAAAAGAAAATTCTCTTTACATTCAACTATATAAATTAAACAATTCTATACTATTATTAAATGTATTTATAAGAAATCAAATATAGGATATTAAACTCATATAATTTAGACCAAAGTAAATCAAAATATAATGAATTATTACAACATTGTAATTTTTTTCCCCTCGTAATTTTTTTTTTTTTTGAAAAATTCTTTTACATATACTATATGTATGATGTAACAAATGGTTTCAGTAGCTTAAATTGTAAAAATAATTTTTTAATGCATGTTCTTTAATGTTATTGATTTTTAAAACAAAATTAATTTATGATAACTTTGGTCTTAAGATATTTATAATATTAAAATCAATGCAACAAAACACCTTTAAAATTATTCAAATATAATTTATCTACAAACATTATCACAAGAACATTTTAGTATTTAAAAGTATAATAATTTCACACATAATATAAAGTATTTGTATATATTTTCATAAAAATATTATATGTATTCATTTGTAATTAAATGAACTCAATAATTACTAAATAGTATGACAGCATAAAATATGACATTTATAGATTTGAAAATATAACGCATATTCACAGAAAAATCTTTAAATATACCAATATTTAAATAAATATATGCTCTCATGGCACTTTAACTGTTAAAAAGCAAAATTTATACCTTACTCTTCATTAATAATGAAAAAACAAGCATGCTTTTCAAACAATTATCTAAAGAATTATTATCGATTGTCAGTTTACATGCATTCATATGATTAAGTGGGTGAGAAGACAATCTAAAATCTTTCATGACATAGAAAAACGAATAGGGAAACAATGGAAACAGTAATCACTTTTTAGAATCATAATACTATTCAACTTTTAACATGCATGGATGCACAAGTAGAAAAAAAATACCAGAAATACAATTCTTTTGTGATATTAACTTAAAATAAAATTCTTGGAAAACTGAAATAAGTCTCTTATGAAAGGAATATATATATATAAAACATTCTTAGATTTAAAGAAAAGGTTTGGAATTTTTTAAATAATATGCTTATGTTATGGAAAGAATATTTTCATTTTTTTTTTGTCAGAGCCATGGCCAGAAAGCACCCTGAGCTGAACAGAAAGGCAGAAAGTAAGGAATATCTTTTGAATGGAATTTAAAAAAGGCAGCATTCCTTCTTTACCTTACACATGCTAAAGCCATCCATGGGCAAAATAAAAGCTTGCAGAAAACCTTTAATTCAGAAGTTGAAGTCAGAGTTTGAATGATTAGAAAATAATTATTTTTAGTTTGCAGATAAATTTAAAATGTCAGTGTACAAGAATTTTTACTAATTCATTACAGACAACTGATATTTTTAACTCATTTTATAGTTATTAATAATAAACATTTGATTATTTTTGCTGATTGGAATAATAATAAATTATTCATTAAAAAATTAAACCTACATCAAATAATAGATAAATTTCTAAAACTGATTAGTTCCATTCCTTAAAATGTGAGTAAAACCCAGGATGATGAATAAGTTAATTCTTTGCAGCTGTTGAAGACCTAAAATAAACAAGGTCATATCAACCACATGTAACTCGCAAATTTTGGCTTAATTGCATGTCAGCATCGAATATAGTCTATAGATTAACATAGCACCTTTGGTGATTTTTGGGAGTCATTAATCACCACAGTAACTACATAAGCATCAAAAAGTCAAATAAACCAGAATTCAAAAAATATCTGAACTATTTCTAAACAAATCCCAATAGTAAAATTCTAGACTAATGTCTGCAAATTACAGATTTTTTAAAAACCTTAACAATATAAATATTGTTTCCCCTTGCTTACCAACAACACGATTAATACTTTCTGAGAATTGTAAAATTGATTTACTTGGTTTCAAAAGTTATAACGGCAAAATGTTATTTTGTTTTATTAGTTTCCTAAACCTTGTTTATTACTAGGCATATTAGAAATAGGCAATGTATTAACTGCATGCTATAGGTAAACTTTAGATTCAATCATTTGCCAATGAACTTTTGATTTAACACCATATCATAGGCATAATCAATTGATTAATCTGATATCTTTGGCGATTCAACATTGGTAGATATAAACATGATATATTTGATAATTAATTATAGGCATGTGGTTAATATATAAATACCTGAAAATAATTCTCAATTTCATTCCCTCTAACTTTGTATTTGTAAATCAAAAATTGTAATTGTAAAAGAATAAAGTTAAGGAGAGCCTGAATTATTCCCATACAAAAAAAAATTAAATGAATAAATGTATAGTAACTAAAAAATAACAGTAATTTTTTAATAATTTAGAATTCAAATACATAAAACTAAAAATAAAGATCAAATGCTAATTTATGCATACCAAGTCTAAGCAGATTTTTACAAGTTTATTTTAAATAAATTTGAAAAAAATTAAAGGAACTCTGTACATAAATACACGAGAAGAAAAAAAAAACATTTTTTTTAAAAGAAATTACAAAATAAAATTGCAAAGCTGCAAACAAATTATCCATTAAACTTCTTGAAAGACAAAATTATATATTATATGTATTGATTAATAAGAATTACAATTATTATCAAGAAAAATATGACTTACTGAAAAATTGTAGGCAATGCAGTTATCATAAAACGGCCACTAAGACCTACAAAATATATCAATTTTTAAAAAAATCGATACTTAAAATGTAAAAACTTTAAATGAATAATAACTAGCTACATTAAAAATATACAGATTGACAAGTGTTATTTATAACTAGCTGCTTTTAGCAACAAATTTGTTTCAGAAAATCCATTCTCACTACAATTTTATATTAAATATTTTAAGTAAATTCATCTCATAATAGATTCATCAACAAAATACTTTTAAGAAGGTAAATAGAGTGAACTAAAACCATACATTTTCATAAAATAGTAATTCAAATATTTGTAAATCATTCAGTATTATTTGCAATAAATTGAACCTTTCTTATTATTTAAAATGTTTAATCTTAGGAACAATTTTATTAAAATGAATCATAAAAGTGACAGGCTGTATAAAAATATAAAATTTGTTATTCTAAAATCATGTATTGACACCAGCTACATAAATAATATTATTTACTTTATTGAGACATTTTTCCCATTAAATGTACATGCCCAATACTAACAGTTTAAAAATTAAGTATTGAAATCCAATTAAAGTGGACATTATATGCATATATACATATATATATTATATGCTTGCTTTAAATACTACCGAATTATTGAATTAATAATATATATATATATATATATATATATATATATATATATATATATATATATATTAGCAGATCATAAAAACAAACCTTTACCTTGCACTTACCCTTCCAGAAAATATCGTGTTTATTTCATTTCTTTTAAACATGTGCTAAAAAATATACATGTCAAGGTTTAGTTTGTAGGAAGAATTAACTAAAATCCCCAAGCATGTTTAACTTGCTTATGCAGACATTTTTTTTTTATTTTCATTTTGTTCGAAATAAATTGTTAAAAATATTTTTTTAAAAAAACCTGATTAAAACTAGACATTTAATTTTTAGGTTAAAACATTTGTATTATTTAAAAGATAACTTTTAAGATAATGTAAGCATCTTTTTTGTGCTATAATATTTCGTAATGCTATCATGATATAAAGACAAAATTATGCATAATTTTTTAATTAATAAATCTTTTTTAAAAAAATTGCTTTAAGATTCACATTTTCATATTCCAAAGTATATATAAGGCAAGTCTGGTAGCTCTAAATCAGATGGTCTAGCCTGCAGAGAGCCAACGCAGACATAGAAACGTATATTCATTTTTATGACAAATAAAGGCGAAATCCCAAAAAGATAAGAAATTATTAGTAAATTATAAATTAATTCACGTTTCAAATTAAAATGAAGTTGAAGGACAAACCTGGACTTGTAGTGACATCTATATTTCCTACTTTTATACCCAGATCTTCACTCCATTGTGCAAATTCTTTCCATAAAGGTTGAAGTTGCTGACATGCTGGACACCACGGTGCAAAACTAAAATTTAATATGCAAAAGTTAGCATCAAATAATTTTTTAAATAAAGAATATTTGTTGCTAAAACAGTAGCCAAACAAAATTGCCAAATATAATAACCTTGCATTGAAAAATGACATTAAATTTCATAAACTATGGGTAAGTACCAAATGAGAATATGAAGTTGTATTTCAGTAATATCCAAGAATACTTCAAACTGACCAGTTCTTCAATAATTATGCAAATAAATAGAGGGAGAAAATTACCGTAATTTAATAACTAGAGAAACAAGTTTACAAATAATTTTCTTTTTACACATCATGAAAGTTTTATTTTAGTATGTTGTTTATCTTTTTAATATAAACTTGAGATTGCAAATAAATTTTAATTCATAATTACAGGGAGTTACAAATTATCTTCACAAATAAAATAAAATATCAGAAGGAATAAGTTTAAAAAAAAAAATGCTTCATAACATGCATCAATCATTTAAAATTAATGTTAAATTTTGTAATAAGATTGGTGTTTGGCTACTATGTTTATTAACGAGAAAAAATAGCAAATAAAGTTATATCAAATTACATAATAGATCAAATGTTTTTAAAATTTCCTTAATAATATGAAAAAAAAAAAAAACTTTATCATGTATAAAATGACAAATTTAATCAATCATTAAACATAGAAAACATGAATGCATCCCTTAATAGATTTCCAGACAAAAACAAGTCCAATCATATTGATAGTTTTCTAAGTTATAAATATTGGCACTAATAGATCTATATTAGCATTGAAGACTGATGACAATTTGGGCTCCAACTGACAGAAAAATACCAAATGCATTAATTTATACAAAAAAGATAAGTATACTGGGAATCTATAAAAATATTTCTTTAAATGACAAATCAACCGAATTCTGCAATAGAAATGTCATGTTGATTTTATTGTGTTAAATAAATCAAAATTTATTTGTTTTTAAATATGATAGAATTTATGTGTATACAGTTACTAATAATAATCATGTCGATCATAAGCATTAAAACTGAATAAAGGTAATCGTGAAAGAATGAGTGCTAGCTAACAAATAATGAAATAAGTCAAGACATACATTAACAAGAACAACAAATGGAATTTTGCTTAAAAAATGTTGACAGATTAGTATATATTGAAATGACACAGGCAGATTAAATGTTACTGAAGCAGCCTTTAAATACAGAAACAATATGAAGTCTCAAGTACAAATGTGAAGTTTTTCATGAAATAATGTAATACAGCAGCTAGAAAGCATCAATGGCAGAAAAGCTATCAGTGATAAATAAATTGCAATTCATGGATTCAGTTAATTTCTCCACTGCATTTTTCATCTTAGCAGATTAGTTGGTATATAATTCTTGCACAGTTATTGAGCCAAAGATTCAACAATTTAAATTTGAAAGTCAGCACATAGAAAGCTCTTTCCAAAAAAGATATTCAATTACAATCTACTAGTTATTAATGACTTATTATCTAAGAATATATTCAATTTAATTTTACAAAGATTATCGAAGTATAACTTGTTAATTACCTAATTTATTCTATTATTCTCCTTTAATTTTGAAACACAATATTAAAAAGAAAGAAAAAAAAAAAAAAAAAAAACGCTGTTTCATAATAACGCTGCAGGATAATTTACATAAAATGCATTTTTTTCTTCTTTTTTATCATACATAAAATTTATCACGTATATATGATAAAATTTATCTTTGCATCGATTTCTTTATAATCCAGGGTTACATATCACTATACCTGCATATAATATCAGCAAACTAGAAAGTAACTTAATTTTCATTTGAAATATTCATGCATAACTAAACGCAGATTTACTCGCTACACAAACTGTTGAGAAATTTTGTTATTGTAACAACAATTTAAATTAAAGTGCCATTTTTTAATTAATCATTAAAACTAATCTCATACGGTTTTCATTTGTAAAAATTTAATATCACTAGGTAGCAACAATCATTTTCGCAACAGGTAATAGTCATAAGCATTTATTCGTAATTTTTTTAAAAAAATTGTTATATGAAATATACAGCAAATCCATGGAAATAATAAGAAAAGATATACCAACAGTAAGGGCGCAGTCAATAATTATGCTATATTTAAACTTACAATTCAACCATCCATTCTTCATGCAACATATCAGTCCAATTGTCTTCATTTAAATTTTTTAATTCTCCTTTAGATAAAACAACATGAGGAATGACAGCACAAGAAAGAAGAAAATAACAAAAATAATTTGAGGATAACATGTCTTATTTTGAATAATGAGAAACACAGATAAATCAATCTAAGGATGATACTTAATTTTCCGGCTAATCACAAATAGTTTTCATTTTTGTTGTTCGATTTTTAAGTTGATGCCAAAACTAGTCATGCGAAATTGCTGACGTAATCATTGTCACATGGGAAATATGATTCGAATCAATCATTTTGTTTACACTCAAAATATATATTAAATCAGTTATTATATAAAGGAAATTTAAAATTTAATTTTAAGTGAATGATGTTTATTCAGGAATTTATTCAAGGAATTGAAAAAAAATAAATTTAGAAACAATATATTGGTTCTGAATCTGGCATTAATTTTTTTCGGCATTTATTTCTCAACATTTTCAATTGACAGCAAGAAAGTATGCTTTAATCCTTATAATTTTAAACCTCTGTTATTAAATACTAACCTTTAACTATGAGTTATCAGTTATATAGAAATACGACTCTTGGGCATACACTTCAAGAATCATTGGATGAACTTATACAAGTTAGTATACTTACATAAAATATGGGATATACGTATAGCACAGAAATTTATATATTATACTAACAATTACTTATTTTTTATTTTCCTCTAGAAGTTATTTACATTAAAAAAAAAAGATTTAACGCATTCCTTGCTTCAGTTGCGTCTAAGAATAATCATATATATTTTTACTGTTTCAATTCTTGCTTCAAGTTATTAACATATTTCATTAAATTATGAGATAATTATAGAGTTAAGTTATGATAAAGAAAAATTGATATGTGCATATGTATGCAATTCTTTTTTTTTTTTCCTCACTATGTGAAATTATAAACAAATTACATTATGGCTAATATCTAATTTTGTTTTGTATAACATGGATAACATTTCTAAATTATTATAAATTTGTGTTGTTTATTGTAGTGAATTTTTCAGTGAAGTCGAAATATTTCATACCAGTTGTTCGATTTTATGATTCACACATTTTCATATGAACATTTTAAAATAAAAATATAAGTTACTTATTTAATATAGAAATATACTATTTTGCTCTATCAAAATTAATGTGATAAGTTTTATAGTTAAAAAGTACATTTTTTTGTTGTTGTTTTTGTTTCTCAATATTTCAGAATTTTCTCTATTATCTGAAATAACCTGTTTTTCTCTTTTATATCTAAGATTGGTCGAATATATTGAAAACTAACTTGTTACTATAAACTATCAGTTATATAGAAATACAAGTGAAAGATAGTATTTAAGTATAGACAAGTTTCACATTTTATCTTGCTTCACTTTGTAGCAGAAAATTATTTTGTTAGAGATGAGAATTTCTTGAATCATTACATAAAGTTATCATGTGTATTACTTGTTATATGTGATAAACATAGAGAAAATTTATTACAAATTTTGCATGCTTTTTTTTCCAAGTGTTTGTGAAGAAAAATTTACAATTTCAGAAATTTGAATAATTGTAGCGATAAAATCTTTTTATATAATTAATTTTTTAAAATTATTGTGAAATTTTATTATTTTTAACTAAGCAGACTGTTTAAAAACAAGTTGTTGATAAGCAAGATTGATTTCAACTAGTCAACTGCCTACTGTTGAACCTCTATATATTGAAGGGTTGTTTTTTTAGGGGGAGGGGGGGGATAGAATATAGAGATTTAAGTATTGAGAAATTTGCACATTTTGCCTCAACTTCCTTATTGGCAATAATCATGTATAGTTAATATCTATGGGTCAAAAGAGACTTTTAGACTTTCAAAGTAATTTATTTTTAAAAATTATAGTAATATATGTGCATTATGAATTTGCTTACAGTATGTTTAGAAATGCATATCAAGAATAAGGATGAAAAAGTGTGAAAAAGAAGTATAAATACAGCATTATCCACCAGCGAGTATTTGGTTTTTGTAGTAGTATTTTTGGCAAACATATTAGTATCATTTGTAATAGCAATCAGGATAATA
Organism: Argiope bruennichi; assembly: GCF_947563725.1. NCBI lineage: Eukaryota > Metazoa > Arthropoda > Arachnida > Araneae > Araneidae > Argiope > Argiope bruennichi. Next base: position 137,968,351 of record NC_079151.1, on the reverse strand, counting down.
ATTTTTTTCATATTTAACTTTATTTTCCTTTATATATAAAAAAATCCATGTTATTTACTACAGTAGGTCAACATAAATGTTCATAAGTAAGAATTGTTATTTAATATAGAAACTTATCTTGTGAAAATTCAAGATTCTGTTCCCTATTCTAGATGATTGTTATATAGGTTTATAGCTCGTATAACAATCATCTTGCTTGTTTGTTATATATTTCCTTTCCTTGATCTCGTATCTGTGGTTTCTAATACTTTGTGTAATTAATATCATAAAACATTACACTGGGAAATTTTATTTTAAATATTGTTTCCCTAAGTAAAATTCCATAATAATATTAATTATAAATTATTTTTTTAAGAATTACATTCTGTTTTTAGTATAGAGGTAAAGATATAATTATCTGGTATCATAAAATCTTGAATATATAATATACTATCTTAAAAAGTTCTGTGAATAGGTTGTTTAGTGTAAAAACAATAAATCACAGTAAATTGTTATCAGGGTTGTTTTTCTGTGATCTAAAAAGTGAAAAAATTTCAGGAAATGAGTGTAAGAACTATTTTTAAAACTCATTGGTATGATCAAATCTAGCTAACAAGTAGTTATGTAACCTGAGTAGTACATATTATTTTTGTAAAGATCATTAACAAAATGTTAAAAATGAGACAATCCCATGAGACTTATTATAAGAACTTATTTTGATCAAGAGATTTTCATAATTTCATATTATTCACTTCTGATAATTAAGCTGGCTTAGACATTATTTTAATAATATTAATGTTTCAAACTTTAATTTGAAATAATTAGTGTCACACTCATTGAAAATTACTTTTTATTCAATATAACAAACCTATCTGCACTGATGTGGCAAAAGGAAACCATAATTAACAAAATGTCAAACTTCAGATTATTGAAAGAAAATTTGGCTATGAAATTAACTATATTATTACAATAAATTACAATAATGTTAGATTTGATTTAAGACATTTTTTTTTTTAAATTTGTAAAAAAGGAAGGGATGTAAAATATATAATAAAATTTGCATTGCTAAAGGATAATTTGTTTTTAAGTCAATATGTAGAATTGGATAATTTTTATATTTCGTCTGATTGAAGAATTGTTTTAAAGGTTTTATGAAAGTGAAATTGATTTTAAGTTTTATTACAGCAGTTAAAGTTATCATTGCAAATCATTTCAAAAATAATTTGAATTTTAAAATGAGAGATGATGTAAAATATGTATTTTCAGTAATAAAAAAATTTCAAAATTTGTATTATATAAAGAGAATGGAATATTGGTTGGGAAAGAAAGAAATTAACTTTTGTAAATAATTGGTTGAATTTTGCAATTGATATTTCAAACAATTTGGGAACATTTCAAACACTGTAAAGGCACAATTCAGTGAAAGTAATTTACTATTAAACTCTTCAAATATTTTCTTGATTTTGCTAAAACATATTAACTACTGCTGACTTTTCAGTGATTCATTTCATATTTTTAGAATTTTTTCTGCCTCATAGAAGCATAAATAGCTACAAATATTGTTTAATTTCCAAATTTTTATCAAAGATATTCATTAGCACTAGAACTATCTTGGTATTATCCATTAGCAAAACCTCTTCTTCACCAAGTTTGAATATTGCCATTATACAATTAGCACCAACATTAATCACCGAGATTTGTTGGTGAAAATTGTTAAGGTTTGATATGTTTTTGTCTAAGGTCTTGTTAACAGATAAATACCATCATCTTATTGAAAGAAACATTTCCAATTGATAAAATTTGTTGGTAAAAGCTTGAAACATATTGCATTATGTGTATCATCATGCTATCTGTCCTTTTTTCGTACCTTTTCTTTCATTTGAAATGAAAAGTATGTAATATTTATGGTATTTGAGTGTGGCAAGTTGAACTTCTATAAATGGAAATAACCAAGTTCCTCTTTCAAATATAAAAGACATTCCTTACTACCCTCATAAACTTTAATGTTAACTTGCATTCTTTATAAGTTTTATACAAAATATATTTTGTTTACTATTGAGATGGTTTTCACTAATAAATGGATTCATCATCCCCCCCCCCCCTCAGGATAAGTACTTAAACAATGCACATGCCTCGTATATTTATTCAGTTGGTTAATTTTAAAGAAGGTAGACGGTTTTACATTTATAATCAAGTAATCATGACACTTTGCTTGAATAGATAGCTCAAGTACTGAAAAAGTTAAATTTTTTAAATCACTTACATTTTTAAATATTTATTATAAATATTATGCATTTTATTTATTTTTGATTGGAAGAACTGAAAAAGTTTTAGTGCAAAAAAAGTTTTTTTAAAAAAAAACTAAGGTCTGTGCATTTAATCACTTCTTGCTTATTTTATTAAGTGAAATATACTGGTACTAGATAATTTTTAAAAAATGCAAAAATAGTTTTTAGTATTTAGTTTCTGTGGTGAAATTATCTGGTATATAAAAATACTCATTTACTAAAAAGCATATATATGTTAGATTCCCTTTTTTTCCCTTTATTTTTTAAATATATTTCCCAACTGTTTTTTAGTATTGTCATTTTAATTTAAATAGTAGAATATCATCAAATTATAATAACAATTAAAATGACACTGAATATGTATCTGAAAATTCTTTCCAGTGTGGACAGATAACTCATCAGCTTGCTCTCAAGGTGCTGCTGCAGTTTGATAAAGTAATTAACACAGCCTTGTCTCAAAAAGTTAAATCAAGACTTACTTTCAAGGTATTATATTTAGCTACTTAATAAAGTATTTTATTTCTGTGTTTATTCTATATGTATACTGAGGAGTAATTGTTTACATTGTAAATATTTCTTTTGTTAAATATTCATGATAAATTTACTTTTATATAAATCTCCACATGTGTATTTTAAATGTTTAAATTAATGCTAAATGATTTTTTAAAAAAATCAACTATTAAAAAATTAATCTAATCATCAAAGTTTATTAGTACTTAAAATGGCATTTTATAATATAATGTTTGACATTATATTATAAAATGTCATATTATCAGTAAACTATGATCATCATGCCTGATAGTCATTCAAAATGCTTTTTAAGGCAGACTATTGAACTCAAAATTACCAGATTTAGCATTTAGTTACTTCTCAAATAATAAATGTGTGCTATGGCTTTTTTTTCCCTTGAAAATCAAACATTCATGTTGCTTTGATATCAAACTAATATTTTGTGTGCATGATTTTACCTGTAATATATATGTAGATATACACACACACACATACATATATATATAATTAAGAGTTAAATGTAAAATAATAGATAATTCTTGTCTAAAGTGTTATGTTATGTTTTGACTAGAGTGTCAAATCTTTTTTTAAAGAAAGTTTTAATTTATATTTTTAAGTCTTGAAAATAATAATAGCGAATCAAATCCTGAATTGATGGACCAACAATTGAAATGGTAATCCAGCAGAATGAAATTAGCATGGTAAATACGATAATAACTTATAACCTGAAAGCAGTTGAACCACTAGGCTATTTTACATCTTTCTACTGTGGCATTCTCTTATGACTTAACTAGATATTTTTACCAGAACTACTGCTGATACTTTTATCAGAATCAAAGCCATTGTAAAACTATCTACTTTTACCAACCAGTGGATGGACTAGAATTATTGATTATGTAAAATTTCAGTTGATGCTTTTGTAGATAGCTTAGTCTTAATGGCTTCCTCAACAAAGTGTTTTCAAATTCCAAATTTTAATCTTGTAGCTAGTACTATTTTATTTAGACTTATCAGCCATATTTATTGTGCAACAAGCCTTTTTAATTTTAAGTTCATATCATTTGAAATTTAGTTTTCAAAGAGAACTAATCTAGTAACTAATCTTCAACTAATCTAGTAATGCTTATTAAATTAAAGCATTATTATTTTTTTTTTTTTAAGGCAGGAAAGATAATCATTTAACTCTGAACTTTGGTTCTAACTTCTAACTAAAGAATGTATTCCAGGATTTATGAAATATATCAGAGAATTATTCTATACAAATTTTCAGATTGAATTATTTTTAAAATCAGTATGGGTCAATAAGAAAGTAAAATGTTAATCTAAGAATGCAATTACGAAAGTGTTTAAAAATGCATAAATTAAGAAAAACAATTCATATTTCTTTACTTCTGTAGTTAGCACAATATTTAAAACAAATATGCTTTAGCTTATTCAATAAGGAAAAATAAGTGAAATCTTTATAGTTTGATTGTCAACAATGAAAGAAAAATAAAGTGATGAAATATTAGTAGCAACATTGAAAACGATTTGTGTTTCATTCACAGTAATGAAAATGTAGTTGTAAAATATATTTAAAGATATCTTTAAAAGTTAAATTAAGTTTAGATTTAAAAATTTTACAGCAAAGAAACAGAAAGGATTAAAATGATAATTATTATGCAGAACTATTTTCCAAATTTATTGTTAAAAAAGGGGGGGAATCTATAAATTTGCATAATTTTAATTCAAATTCTAATTTTTCCTTGAAATGTGCATGTTGTAAATTTTATTGCTCTATTCAAATGGTCTAGCCTATATCAATACGTATACATTCTCCATTATTTTTAGTAGAGAATTCTCATATATTAAGTATTTGAAATTTATTAATGTTACGCTCTTTAAAGTGATATATACTATTTAAAAATTCTTGATATATTACATAATCATAAACTTCCGATATTACAGACACATTTTTGTTGCAAGCAACAATCTATTAAATCTCAGGAATATTAGTCCATTAACGCTGAACATAATTTAAAACAGCAGTTTCAGTAAATTGTATTTAAAGTATTTTAAAAGCATCAAGTTGAAAATAGTTTTGTGATAAAATTAATATTCAATTATTTTTTTTTTTGGTGTGAAATAATTTAAAAAAACATCATATTTTTAAAAAGTTGCTTATATGTAGGAGAGTTCTTAGAATTAGTGAACATCTTGGTTCTTAATTTCTAGACATAATATATATTGTTACAAAATATTTTTTTCTACAAATACCATCAATGAATGGTAATAATCGCTAATTCAGCAGCTTGCTTGCTGTCTAATCCTCTAATTCTTTAACTTGTCGGCGACTCCAACTACTCTCGCACACCACTTCCCTGCAGCTTCAGAGTGCCTGTCTTTTATAGTTCCGGGAGGTGGGGCTAGAATCTTCCAGACCAAACTGTATGTATCTCGATTCTTAGTGGATGGATCGTGAAAGTTCTCGAACTTTCCAGTATTATCCATTTAGTCGCCAAAGGTCGCCAAGCTCAGTATGCACAGGACAGATTTTACAACGGTTTTAACGGTTTGTCCCACGATGACACTATTTGTGCCAAGTAGAAAAATTAGATTTGTAACAATATCATTATGCCTAGAAGTTAAAATTCTCATAATTTTGCTATGTAAATTCCTTTTATACCTTTTGTAATTAACATTCTTATGTTAAAAAAAATTCTTATTTTATATATATAGCAAAATTATGAGAATTTTGAATTGTGAAGGAAGTAAATGAAAAAGTGGAAGAAATTAAAAAAGAAAGGTTTACTTAAAAATTATTGGCAATATCATTTAGGAAGAACAGACAATGTTTGGTAATTGTGGTGCAATTAAGGAGGAGCTAAAAAAAATGATTAGTTATTAAGAGGATTAAGAGAGAAAAGGTGTTTTCAAGGAAGTCTGCAACAAATTGAGAGAAAAATGTTGACAAGAAAGTTAGAACCAATCAGTGTGCGAGTTAAACTAATTTGTTGTCAGTTATATAGTTAGTAATATTCCTGTGATTGTCAGAAGTGTCTGTAAAATTTTTAATGAATTTTTTTTACAAGAGTTTTTTATCCACCATTTGATATTGTGGGTAGGATCTTTTGAGGATTTCCTTGAAGGACATAATAGATGGAATACCTCAGAGTAACAGCTTTTTTGCATTAGGATTATGGTTGTTAAGGTATTGAATCTGTTATAAATCTTAATGAGGTGGACCGAATCTTTGTAATTTCTTTTAGTTCATTGACTTTTTAAAAGCAGGAATGTCCATGACCTTTTTTTTCTGTTGAATTTTTTTGATGTTTTTCTTTGTCCAGTTCTTCAGTATTAAATACTGTTCCTCATCCATTATGCTGGAATTGCCAGGACCAATTGACCTTACAAGTTCTTGCTGAGCGAAAATCTTAGCAAGAATGTTATTGCAACAGGAACTATTTAGGTTTCCTAATTCTTCATAAGTAACCTCATTTTCAACTTTTTTCAGCAACAAAATTGCTTTTTAATCCCTTGTGTCACCTTAGAAATTTTTTAAAGAGTCCCTCGTCCAAAAAAAATTGAAGGAGTTTTGATTCCAAAATTTAGTTAATAAACGGCGTATACTATTTGGAAATTGTTCGGAAGTTTGGGAAAGCATATTGACTTGTTAAACAAAAAAATGTGAATGCATTCAATTTAGATGCAGAATTGAAATATAAAAATAAATAGAATTTTTATTCTTTTTTTTGTTGTTGTTTAATCATTTATAATTTATATAATTATTTAAAGAAATCTTTTAAAGAGCTAATCATTATGTACAATTTTACTAATCTGATTTTCATGATGTATCCTTAAACTATTTTTTCAAATGGGATGTAGATGTCTTATAAATTATATACTATGCAAAATTCTCTCAATAATAGCAAGCAGTATTTCTAATTGTGTTAATTTTTTCAATCATTTTAAATTCTGATGCACTAAGTCGGATATCAAAAGTCGGGTCCAAATATTTACTTGACTAGTATTTAAAATTTAAAACACAAAATTAGTTTTTTTGAAGTTTCCATAAATAAGCTATTTCTTATATATGTATTATGAAGTCTTATATTATTTGCTACTATGTACATAGTAATTACTGATATTTCTTTTTTAAAATTACAAGTATGTACTGTATAAAGATTGTATGATTGCGAATTTAACGAATAATTATGTATTGATCATAATTTATTGTGGAAGTTGATTATGGATAGCTTCTCTTATTCTGAATTGTGTATATTATTAGGCTGCTCATCTTGAAACATACAGATTTTGTGATAACGTCTGGACGTTTGTGTTGAAGGACGTTGAATTTCGAGAAGTTCAAGAATTGATTAGGGTTGACAAAGTGAAAATTGTTGCGTGTGATGGGAAAGGTAAATATTTTTAGTTTTAGTTAATGGAAAAATTGAGATAAATAGCTTAATTTTTGTAATAAATTAGTTAATAATTTTGAAGATTAAATAAATCTCAACTATTATTTAGATTATGTGAATAAATTTACTAGAAGAAGAAACTGTTATCATCTTTATTTTATGATACCTTCATCTGGCCTTTTAAGATTTTTAATCTGTTTTTAAATAGTTAGAATTAAAGATGTCTCTTAAAAAATGTTCAATTTTTTGCATGTTAAAAAAATTTTTAACTACATATGATTACCTAATTTGTACATATACAGTCGCTGTCCTTTAAGATGGTTGACTGCTGTATTATATCTCTATATGATTTCTTTATATGATTTATAAGTTTATTTGTAATATCTTAAATATTCATAACATGAATTATTATAGTGTTCTATTAAGCTTATAATGAAACAACTTGAAAAATCTCTCTTGTTATTTATATTAAGTGAAGAAGAATGATTTTTATGCTGTAGAATTTATTTTTCTTTTATTTATTTTTCTTTTATTTATTTTTGTTTTGAATATTAATAATTTTTTATACAAGATTATGAAAGAGTTTATAATTCTGCATTATGAAGGTATTGAATTTTGTATTGATTTTTCATATCACTGAACCAAAATTTATGGAGCTATGTGAAAATATGGTGTGGAAAAGAAACCTGCAATTTCTATGTCACATAGCAAGGGAAAGACATAAACATTTTGTGGCCTTATTTTTCAATTGTGTTGAGCTCTGAAATATTAAAATAATAAATATTTAAAATTAGCTAATTAAAGATTATTATTAAGATTTTCAATTATAATTAAATATTATTCAAAACATTGCAGACTGTGAGAAATTATTTATATTCAGTTCAGTTATTAATTTTTTTTTAACAAAATGTATTTTATAAAGTGAAAAAAAGCACCTTTAATTATTTTCTGTTTTAAAGTTTTATTCAGAAATCTACATATTGCTTTCCCAATCCTTAAAATATTTCTTATGGCTCAAATAAGATATTGATCATGATTTTTAAAAGCAAAATGAAAATTTCAAATTTTTGCCCATGACAGATGCCATGATTTAGGTTATTATATGAAGGAAAATCATGCTACTTCTGCACTTTTAATATTTTATAGAAATCAATAAAAGGAACCCTTGTAAATTGCATATTTAAATTTTAGAAAAATTAAAATACAGCTTTGCCTCTGTCTGTGTATCTTTCTATATCAATATAAATTGCATATTTAAATTGTAGAAAAATTAAAATACAGCTTTGCCTCTGTCTATGTATCTTTATTTATCAATCTTAATATATTGATATTTGAATAATGGTATAGTCATTAACTCATATTGCAAAAGCAGATAGATTGAGTGATTTTGTAAAGCATGATAGAATCATCAACATATAACCCATAATGAATGTATATATTTAATTTAAATATTAATTAATTTTATATAATGTATATATTTAATATTAAAAATGCTTCATAACATATTTAATTGACTTCAATATTCATAAGTGTATATTTTCTCTTTTGCAGATGAGAAAAAGACTTAAAGGAAAGAATAAAAGACCACACTTTTTTTTTATTTTGAGTGTATATTCATGTTGGATTTTGTAAAAATGAAATGGCATTTTAAATATTGTATCAAATAAAGTCAATTATGGTAGTCCATTAAATTATGTCAATTATTTTGAATTTAAGTCATTGTTAAAAGATATGGAATGAGTAATAGGTAAATCATGATACTCTATAGCTTCAGAATTCATAGATAATGCAATTTAGCTCCTTAAAAAGTTATAGCAATAATGTATATGAGAAAACAAGTGAAGCAAATTTATATTTTAATTGTAAAATTGTTGGCTCAGAAATCACCTGTGCCTTGTAATTCTAAAGTTTACTTTCAATGCCTTTTAACCATTGAACAAGTTATTTTTCCTAACTGTCAATGTGACATTAGAAAATCAATGTATTTCATTCGCTTTTTAAGTCGTTTCAGTTGCTAATGTGCAACTTTAATTTTTAATTGACAAAAATTGCACTAGATGATTTTAATATGGTGTAGAAATTAGCTTATTAGATATGTGATGCGTTAATAAACTATTTTGTTTATTATTTTGTGAATGCAAAAATTTGCATTCACAAAATAATAATTATTTTGTAAAAAATCTCAGATTAAAAATTTTAGTGAATTAACTTAATCATAATAGCAATACGAATTAAACAGATTATATTTATACGGGTCATCGGAAATTAAAATCCAGTTTTTGAGCAAATTTTTTATTTGGAAATGTTTGTCAATTTAATATTGCACTAATTAAAAGAATACCTTACATTCACACCAGAAAGAAGGATTTTATAATATTGAGTAGTAGCAGTTAGCAACTTGCTATGTTAAGTACATTAGCATTAATTGTTATAAACCCCTTTCTGTGTAAAGCTAATAAACTTTAGCTTTTAATTAAAAAGATTTTCTCCAAATTTTAAAATTACACATGAAAGTTGAATCCACTTTTTTTTTTTTTTTACATTGTATTAATTAATGTTTCTAAAATTGATTTCTTTACATTTCCTTTGAAGGGAAATGGAGACTGCTCTAAAGTATTATACATATATATATATTTAAGAATTATATTAGGTTTAAGTTTTTATTGCTCAAGGGCCATACTTTTCCAAATGCCTAACAAATCACACAGGGCAAAAAATAAAATTTATTAAAAATCGTAAAATTAAATCATTTTGATCTATTATATCTTTTAAAAAGCAAATTAACAAGAGGGTTATTTTCTAAAATGTGTTATAAATTGATAATTGCAACAAATCGAGCTTGTCGATAAAAATTAAAATTCCTGTAATTGCATGCAGAATGTAAAAGGTACTTGGGTGTCAAATGTAGCTTATAATAAGTCTTGTCAAAATATATTTTCAAATAGAAAGTTGAATTCGAAACAACTTGATAGATTTACTTCTCACATTGACTGCCAACACATAGTTCTGAGATATTTTAATACATTTATCAAAAGATTGATTATCCTTGTTTTATGCTGTCTTATCCACATTCAAGGAACATACTATAATTTCTAAACTGTTGTCAACTATCAAAAAATAAAGGATTTCTAAGAACTCTTTATTACCTTACAATTAAATCAGTAAAAGAGAATGAGTGGTACATGCTATTTGAAAATGTTTTAGAGTATACATATTCCTAAATGTAATGGGAGTTCAGCATGGAAATGAAAGACAAATCCTATAATGATACTGGGTGTTGAAAGAATTGTAGGATTAGAATATTTTTTCTTCCTGTAATGTTTTTAAAAGCAGTTGCATCTTGGAGTTAGTTCCTTATAATTGCATTGTATTAAAATTGTCATGTATTATCTCAAAAAAAGAGCAGAGCATATAGTTAATTTTAAAATATTAAATAATGATCATTTCAAAAAAATGTATCAAATTTTATTCATAGTTTCAAAAGAATAACAAATATTAGTCTTTAATATTACATTTTATTTTATTTTTCAAATAGTATTAACATTTGAAGATATTCAGATTATTTAAATTTGTATTACTCGCTTTCATATAATTTTACTTAATGCTGCTGCTATTGATCTTAAGCATCTTTATTTCCTTTGTTCAGAACAATAAGTAAGCAATAGGTATTACTATGGAAGTATGTGCTACAACAATACCCTTTTTTATAAGCTAGCTTAAGGGACAGTTTTCATCTACATTTCAGAATTCTGTGACACAGCAAAGAAAACTTCTTATTTCTAATTAAATGTTATTACGTTCAATCTTTTAAGAAATTTTTTTCCATGCTTTATGTTAACTATTATGGGATAATTACACTGAAATGCTATAAACAGGAAACTAAACATTGGATAATATGAAAGGAATATTCCCTGTTGGAACTAGCCATTACATTCGAAAAACATCAAGATTCTTAGCTGCTGTAAATTATTGCAGTCTAAAATTGAGAACTGTACATATATAAAATAGAATCTCATAACATTTAACTAAATATTTTGTAAATTATCATGATTTTCAGAATAATTTTAGGATAGATAACTGTATTAGAATAGTTGTTATAAAGAAGAGATGATATTCAAAGGTTCTCACATATGATAGTTCATACTTAGTAGGGTAAGTCTTTAACATTAATTATGACTCATCAATGCTTTTAATTCCTTATCTGTTATAATGCAATACCATGATTGAATGAATGCTTTAACCCTTTCTAGGGCCATGGGAAGTATGCTTCCCACCAAATTTATCAATCTTTGTATGAAATTATGTAGGTTGGCATAAGTTCCAACAAATTTTTTCAGTAAGTCAGAAACTTAGATGCTTCAGTTCTTTATCTCAGACAAAATGTGTCTTGATTTGTTACTTAATTATTAATTAACCAAATTAATATAAATTAAATTGATCTAATAAACTAAATGAATCCCTTTTCTTATTTTAATTTCAAGCCTAAAAATATTTCAACATAATACAACTAGAAAAAAATGGCCCTTTAAAGGGTTAATTAATTGAGTTTTATTTCTGGGTTGCTTCTATGTAGCCAGTTTCTTTAGTCTGTTATTCAAAATTTTGTTTGATAAAGGTCTGGACTATTCCCAAGCCATTCCAGTAGTGAAAACGATAGCCTTGAAAGCAGTTTTTACTTTCAATAACAAAATTGCATCTTGAAATATAAATTATTTGTTATCTGTGGAAAGGCAACAATTTAGGGATGAGTATTTCTTTAGTGTATTCGGGACATTTATATTCCCATTAATCACACAAATTCTGCTCACATTTTTTGATGTTATTAAACCTCACATCATAATGCTAACTGGATATTTAGCAATAAGTGTAATGCAATTAGAATTAAAATCTTTTTTCTATTCTCCTTATGCATTTTATACTACCTCTAGCAAACACTGAGATTGCAATGTCATCACTTCAAGTCACACTCTCTCATTGTTCTCTTGCCCAATTAATAAGGACTTTTGCTCTGTTCAGTCTTTCCTAAATTTGTTTCGAATTATTATTTTTGTATGTGTGTAATTCTTATATACAGACTTCTGCAATCAGCTTTACATTGCATAGGGCAATTTCACATATTATATTTCAAGGTGATTTTCTTCTATCACATATATATATGGAGTTTTTAAATTATTCTATCACCACATTATTTTACATTTTTTCCGTTGCTTCCACCAATTTGATTCCCTAGTACTGAGTTTCCTTATGCTTCTTTAAATATTTAGAAATAGTGTTCTTACTTAGATATCCACCAAGTTTCTTTCTAATTTCATTAGAACTAAAGATTGTTCATGAAATAATAATACTTTGTTTGGTTTTTAATGAGCAATCAACTTTTAATGTCATTAATTTTTTTTTCATTTTGATAATTAACAAAACGACAACACAAAGAAACAATGGTGAACTTGATAGCAATCATAAAAATTAAGGGAAAATTACCTTTTTTTTTAGCTACAATGCACACAATCAATAGTACTTCATTGATAACAATCAAGATTCACTTCTTTCATGTAATTATTACACTTTTAAAAGTCTGCTGAATGATAATTAAACATTCTTGATTAAATTATCATTAAAATAATATGAAACTGTATGATATTACTGCAAACACATTTGCAGTTACAAGACTTCAAATTTTCAAAATGCATCTTTTCTAAACAAATTTACACATTGCAATTCCAAATATCTGTTGACCATCAAAATAAACAGTACAATAGGTTGATTTAACCACAGCATGATTAATGAAAATGTAATGATATGAGATTTATTTAAAATGATCTTTTACATTTTTAAGAATAAAACATTTATTTACACAAACTTTATAAAAGCCAATAAATAGTTGCTGTCCAGTACAATTATATCTTTTCAGTTCAAACCTGAAATATAAATAAGATCTCATTAAGTTAATTTCTTCTTCAAAATAATTTTTTTAATTAGTTACTGATTCTTGTTTTTATATGTGCAATCCATTGATACTATGCATACTTTAATATAATTTTACCTATATTATATATATATCCCAATATTTCATCTTTTTAATAAATTTGTGAATCATAAAAAGTTAAGAAATACAAAATGTTGTCAGTCATTTTTAGTTTTATGTTAAATCAAGTTCAATTTTGTTTAAAAAAAGTTTCAAACAAGTAGTTGAAGTTAAAAGCAATAATTAAAATACAAAAGGCACACATTAGTATAAAGATAAAATTAGTGTAACTTTATATATTAATATATTTATAAATAGTACCAATAAAATATTTTTAGATAAATTTGGGATAAATAACTTTTTATATAAAAGAGAAGAGAATTTTTTTTTTTTTTTTAATAAAGTGGTACAATTTAAAAAATATTCCTGAACAATACAATGGCATTACAAATCAGAACAAGTAGTTATACTTTGAATTTTTAATATCAAATCCTACAAACAATATCCATTTAATTAATAAATGCTATATTATATTATATAAGGTTATAATAATTAAGAATACTTTAATAAAATTTAAACAAACATCTTTAAATGTAAAGACATCTCTAGAATATTTCTAAATTAAGTTTCCATCTTTAAAATATTGTTATTCTTAATACAAATTTTCATTCAGAAATACTTACCTAAATAATCATCCATCAAGGTTCCAATGGCGAACTGAAAAAACAATGCATAATCTGTAAAACTAATTATGACCATATAAAAAAAGAGGTAATTAATAAATTTAATTAATTTTGTATTATTTATCTATAATTTTTAAATTTTTTGGTAATATCCATAGAAAATAGTTGGATAGCTATTTTATACTTCTTTTAAAAAAGAAGGCTAAGAAGGTTTTTCACATATTATAATTCAAATTTTTAAAAAAAGGAACAAATTTTAATTTTGAAATTAAGTCATTACAGTGGAACTTCATTTAATATGGGTAATCTATTCCAGAATCTTGCTCACATTGTGAGACCAGGAATCCATGTTAAAAACAATGCATTTCATTCTAAAAAAAATACTCAAATTTATAATTACATGATTCATCCTTTATAATATGTTGTTCCCCCCCCATATAAAAAAGTTGTCTTAGACTATGCTTTAACATTTAGCAGAAAGTGTGTGTGCTACTGTGCATCACTCTACTATTACTGTTAAAGTGATGCAATAATTCGTCATATTTTCAACATCTCCCTTATTTCACAGGAAGATTGTTGCTCTGTTGAGGTTATTATTTCTTTCTCGACCAAATCACCTTCCCAGCTAAAAATACAGCTCTTTAAGTTCTTTAGTAATTCTGGCTAAATTCATTCACTCATTGATTCATTCTAAATCCATTCAGCTCACTGATGCTGTTGCTATCTACCTATAGTCCCATAATCTTGGCAAGAGACACAGTCTCATCAATTAAGGCTTTCCGCAAGTGCTTGCTCAAACTACTCGGAAATGTGTTTGACAATACTATCCAGCTAAAAAAAATTTATGCGGATATAAATGTTCTCTTCAAACAAGCATTCAATGTAGAATGATAAAAGCCAATCAAGAATATGATCTAGCGATGTCTTCACCTCACTTGCTTTGCAAAACATTGCTCATCAAACATTTTTTTTTACATCCTGTTTTATTCATTATGTGAATCACTCTTTATGGGAGGTGCTTGCTAAGTGAGGTACAACAGCAGTTAAAGGTGCTTCATTACCATATATATCCTGAATAAATCAAATTTGTTAAAATTGAAACCAACAATCTTCAAGTCAAAAGTACTAATTAGCAATAATTTTCATTTAACATAATATCTTGTTATCTGGCTAGAAATTTTCTGCTTTGTTGAAGTTACCAGGATATTGAACTAGAGCAGATGCTTAGTACCGAGATACTGATGTGGATGGATTTATTACTTGAGATAGGGACTAAAGGTATTTTTTTCTTAATTTTGGAAAATGTTTTCAATGTAATACTATTTTATTACTAAAAGTTTCTAAATAACTATTTTCAAAAACTAAATGTAAATCAAAAGATTAGATGAAAAAATAATCCAAGTACAATGATTAAATATCTTTTAATTCAGAAAAGAAAGGTTTCTTTTGGTAATTTAATATATTTAGTAATTAGTTTTAGTAATTTAGATAACAATTATAAAGCATGCAAAACTTACTATGTCGGTAGCATCAACTCTAGTACCAACTATTTTCAATCTGATTTCATCATCTTGTTGAATTACAACTTCCTGTAATAACAAATACACTTATAAAGTTAAAATACTCACATTATTTATGCTAATATTTTTAAATAAAATTGTCTACAATCCATAGAAAAATGGTAGAAACTACTCTCATCATTTTTAAAAACCTGCAAGCAATGGAATTTGACATGTCGAGTAATTGAAACTTTGGATGGGGGTGTAAAACTATCAGATTCTTTGAATGATCACTCAACTAGAATAATTCAGAAAAGCCAACTGAATTGAATCATTAGAATAATTCTTTTAAAAATAAAATTTTCATAATTGTTTAGTTATTTTATTAGCCAGTTTTCAAATTGCTACATATACATGAGATGAATTCATGTGTGCCTTCAAAATAAATTTTATTTAACACTACTGAATTTTTAAAAATAAACCTTATTTATATCAACTTATGAATTTTCAGTTTTTACCTCACATCTCAAAATGATATTACTTTGATTTTCTGACATTGAATATTCATAGCAAATAGCAATCTGAATTCAATATAGATGTTGTCCCAATACATATCCAGTTTTGAAAGCTAAAGAACAGAGTTTTTTATACTCTCTTTTCTGCTTTGGACATTTATTTGTAATCTGTACTAGATTTAGACTGAACTTATATTTAAAATACTATCTGAAAATCTTATAATCAACTATCATTTAAAAAAAGTATGTTAAGATTTCCAATGAATGTTAACTTTGTATTTTTTAAGACTAATTCATTCATGTTGTGTCTGCATTACTAATCAACTTCATGAGTACACAACACACACATATATATATACAAACTATAACATTTTTTTTTTTAAATATAGAAATGTATTTTATATTTTGAGGAAGAAAAAGAATCTACCAGTAAAGCATGTTAAAGAGACTTGGGTCAAAGAATAAGAGTTTTTGAAAATGTATCAATATTTTCAGATAAAAATTGTAACTTACACATTTTAAGAAAAGAAAAAAAAAAGAACCGCTATAATTTAAAAATAGTTTATTAATAATTTTAAAATGTCATTTGACACAAATTACAAAAAGTAATTTAAGTGTTTGCATAAACTAATTTTAAATTTCACAGCTCTTTTTTTATATTACATTATTTATATATATTTTTATTATATCAGACATTTTAGAATATGTTAACATTTTCAAGTGAGAAAAAATATAATCATATTATCCAAGAAATATCTTTAAAATGAATAAAAATACTTTCCATCATATAAATATAATTGCAAATAAATCTAACTGTATTTTATTGATAAAATACAATTAGATTAAAAAAATCAGTTGCTTTTAAAACAAATTGATTATATTATACTGTACCTCATCTTCTGTACGATAACATGGAGGATTTGAATTTGGATCAAATTTCATATCTGATGGAATGGACTGCAAAAGATAAATTTTTTATTAAATCATCATACTCTACTGATAAGGACAACATCAAATTATTATACACCTTATTTTGTAATGTATTACTTTTTTTAATGAAAAAAAATTTCTAAATTGAAAAAATAATAAAAATGTTGACCAATGTAATATTTGTCACAAAATTCACACAAAAATTTCTTATAATAAAATATATTTCATTCAATTATGCACAATAAATATTTAAAAGGTTACAACCGATATCCCAAAATAAGTTTATATTAACAGCTTATTCCATTTAAAACTAATGATTAATTAAACTACATTAATTTTTATAGTTAGTTAAATTTTTGATATCAAAACATATTTATAAAAGCCTTTTGTTCTAGCAAATAAATATATTTCAATATTTAATTGCATGCAAAATATATATTTGTATGAAAAATATTCAAGTAATAACCTTACATATTGTTAATAATTTCCGCAAATAAATAAACAAATAAATAAAATAACAAATAAATAAATTTTATTGAATGCAAAATGTTTCAAGAGATATGCATAATTTGTTAAGGAGCAAGCCTCTGTACCATGTACAAGTTTATAAATAAAGTTTTTCCAAGACTTATAAAGTTTTTCAGCATGAAATTGATGTTGTACATGAAAAGATGTAAAACATAAAATTTTTACAATAGTTCATTTCAAACAACAAGCTACTAAGATTTACTTTTCTATAAGATGTGCAATTTTGTTAGACCTGATAGTTCTTGGTAAGTTGAGAGTAATATTGAAAACTTAATAATTTAAATTTAATATGCAACAATTAAAATTTTATGCACAAATTATTTTTAAAAATAAACTATCAATAATTAATCATTTTATGTTTAAAAAGTTATTTTCATTTTTGGAAACTAGATTCTTTAAAAAGAGCGATAAGTCATTAAATATATAATCATATTCTATATCTTGCAATTGATTTTAGTAGAAAATATGAATAATGCTTAATAGAGAATTAAGAACTACAGTATTTCTAGTCCATTTTATAATATGTTTATTTTTAAATTTTATTTTGCAGCTGATGTCAATTTCTACAAAAATAGTCTCAGCCAAATTAATTAAATGAATGGTAAAGAATTTTTGACACTTTTCTTTCTAGCAAAGTAAGATGAAGTGATTATGTATAGAAAAGTGAATATCAAATTATTTAGGTTACAATTTAAAAGACGATACTGTGAGAAGAAGACATGTTTAAAGAAGATCAGTGGAGAAATTCAAATTTTGAAAAAGTATTCCATTATACTCAAGTACATAATTGCATGTCTAATAATAAATTATAGATAGTTTTATCAGATAGCTTTATACAACATATTAATGTTTAACAACATACATTTTGTAAATTCAAACTTAATTTTCATAAAACAAAGATAAGAAAATGAGAATTATCCTTTCTTATTCAATGTTTTTGAAAATTTATCCCTATAACACACAAGCCATGACAGCAAATCACTCTTAAATATTTGGTTTAAAATGCAAAAGAAGAGGTAAAATATAAAATGCATTGTAGAATTAAATGAATAATATGATATTTCAAAAAGAAGAAAAATGAACAAAAATATAGCTAGAGTTACATAAATACATAAAAGATTTGTTTAAATATGTAATGCATTGTTCATTTTTGCTTAAATATAAATATATAAGACTTTTAGAAAAGTAAAGGTATGTTATGAGTACACAGTATATACAACTGAGATACCACTTAAGCTTAAATTGTAAAGAATAACCAATTGTTTACCAATACATATATATATATATTTCTTAATAAGGGAAAAGAAGGAAGAGCACGTGTAGAATAGTGAATATAATTTTCTTATTACTGATTGCATGCACACAATATCACTTTTTTAACATAATAACATGGAAATGAAAAAAATACTCACATGTCTGGATATAAAACACGATAATGGTCCAATTTCAGTAAAAAGACCGACCTATAAAATGAAAATAAAATACATAATACCTTTAATATTAATTACAATAATATAATACAACATATTCATAATTTAATTTATAAAATGAGAATGATGTGTATATCTTTAATAAAAATTACCAAATGATACACAAAATTTGCATGCAACTTTCAAAGACATAAAATCTAAATACTTTAGAAGAACAGCTAATTTAAATAACTATTAAAATAGAAATTATATATATATATATATTCCAAAGTAAATTATTTTAAATTTAAAAAATAGATTGATATTATTATAAAGTATTCAAACCTTGTTCACTTGTGTAACAACAGCATCGAGAACTTCACCTTTAAATGGTCTGAAGACAATAGCCTTATATTTAACAGGATATACAACAAATCCTCTTCCAGGTTGTATAAAACCTGCTCCAATGTTATCTATTGTTGTCACTGCAATTACAAAACCATGCCTATAAAAGAAATAGCAGAATTTTTTTAAAAAAAGTTTCAATTAAGAAACAAACATAAATCAATAAGCAAAAAAAGTACTTAATTTATATCATAAAAAGAAAAAGAATGGATAGTAAAGTTTATTTCAAGTGCATACTATTTTTATAAATATTTTTAAATATAGAACTGGACCATTAGAAATGAGAGAAATTTTTATTTGGAAGACATTTGCCTTTAATATATTAAGAATAACTTTGTCTCATAATTAAGTTTATTCTCATAATTATGTTTATCTTTATAATATTCTCTAAATTACGATAGTAAATTATTTGAAATAATAAATATAAAAGGCATTCAACATTTTATAAAGTATAAAAAAAGAGGACTCTGGAATTCTAGTAGTGGTTATAAAATACAAAATTTTCATGATTTCTATACAATTAGTAGTCTTGGAGATAAGCTTAAAATCTTTAAATAACTTGTATTCTAACAAGAATATTTAAATTTCAGCACTAGAATAGCTGTTTCTATAACACACATTTTAAGTATAATAAAATTCTCATGGCCTCTTAAGTGCTATTACCAATTATTATTACATACTACAAAGTGCTCTAATATCAATGCCTCAAAGGTAAAAAGGAAAAAGAATTGCTTCACATTAAAATAAAAGTATATAGAAAAACACACACCTTTTTTCTGCTAGAAAATGCTTTATAAAGCTACAATTCCATAATTTCAAGGAAATACATCGTTTATTTGTAAATAAATTGACATGCTTTCTGTGGATTTTATATTTGAAGACATAAAATAAAGAATATTCATTTATCCTCTGCATTCCAAGTAAAAATTGATATATTACTTGTAATATACAATTACTTATAATTGTATATTACTTGCATGCCCATAATTAATCACAAAGAAAAAAAAATGTCTAAAAACTCATGTTTATTGCAAATAGTAATAATTTACCACAGATATCAGTTTATAGACTGTGTCTACCAATGATGTACAAATACCTATAAATCTGGCATGTTTAAATTTTCTGTGTTCCGAGCATAAAGAACAAAATATTTTTTACATTGAAATGAGATGCCTATTTATACCACTGCTGTCTTTATTTTTCTTCATTCTAAAGAATTTTGATTAATTTAATAATTGATAAATAAATGATACTTTTAGTTAATTTCACGTAACAAAATGAGTTCTCATTAAATAAATTTTTATTAAATACTTAATATTTTTAATTCATTTAAATTAAAAAATAACTTAAATTATAATTTTTAGATTTTTTTTCTTCTGCATGCTTTTACATTCATTTATTTAGTTTACATAAACACTGTTAAAAGCTTTTTAAAAATTTCTGTTAAGTATTCAACTTATTTACTATTATTCATATATGTATTTACAGAATTCAATCACGTATAAATTGAAAGCAGTAATAATTTGCAAGCTTAGCAATACATAATAAATGTTTAAGTATCAAATAATTTTTGAATAAAAATATTAACAGTTTGGTTCATATGAGTTTATCAAAGCTTATATAATTAAGACAAAAGGACAGTTTTCATGGAGTTGCCTTCTATAAAATTTTATTCTTCTTTAAGAATATTAAACCTTCTTTGAGAGTAATAAACCAAAAGGTTGAATCAGTAAATACTATAAATTTAAAATTTGGACATTTTATTGAAATTTCATTGTATTAATAAAATATGCAAATAATGCAAGTACATCTTGCACAGTGTAATTGATATGTATAAATTGAATGCATGCATTTCTCAGATATGTGAATATGGCAAGTTTTTAACAGGAAATTTGAAAATGAAAGATTAAATCCACACAGCTTATTACAATGCAACAGATCTCATAAGTTTTATCGTATTAATGGTAATTTCAAGTCTTTTTGAGTGATAGTATTTTGCTTAAAGTTGGGAAAATATAGCAACAAGAACTACACTTGTTTATCACAATGATTAGAAAACGAATTTTTTTTAAAAAGTTGAATATTCTTTGAATGACATTCTTATTTAAATGTTGATATAATTTCACTGAGAGAATAAATTTTCAGAAACAGAAATATTAGTATGAAAGTTATGAAACCAAAAATTAAGAGGAACTTAATAAATCAAGTTATATTGTAATTTGAATTACATATCTAATACATTCAATGAATCAAGACATGCCAAGTGACACCAATTTCAATATAACAACATTAGAAACAATTTTGTACTTTGCAATCTTATTGGTAGTTTGGATTGCTTTAAAAAAGTAAATGTCTGGATTCAAAATTTCAACAATGCCTGTCAATATATATATAATTATTATTTTTTTTAGTTGTCAAACCCTCTAGGATATTGCTCGTTAAATATTATAAAAATAGTAAATAATAAATAATATTATAAAACATAGATTCTGTTAGAATAATATATCACTTAGAATGAAAGCATCCTTAGCAGTTAATATATAATGTATTCATCTTAAATATAATTTTTTTTTTAAATTGATTATGTTGTTTGAGATGCATATAATTTTGAATAAGTTATATAATTTTAAACAAGTTGGCATAAGAAATATAATTCTTTTTAGTTAAATAATTGAATTTCTTCATTAAAAAGCTTTCCTATTTTGAATATTCATCACTGTATATTTAAAATTTACTAATTTATGAAATAAATTTGTATTCATATTTTAATCTAAAAAAGAAATTGTTTGTCATTTTATAAGTTATATTAATATAACAGAAATATATTTCTCATATTTCAATCACATATAAATTAACAGCAAAAATACCATGCTCTGAAAGATTTTTTTTTAGATATAATCTAGAATTTAGACTAGGTAAAAGTCATCAAATATAAACATTTACATAAAATATATCAAAAGAACATAACCAATTGTCTCTGGATTGTATTCAGTAAAAATTTATTTGCGATTTAATTTTCAAGAAATACATACTTGCCAGTACATGTTCCCTCAACTTCAGTAAATAATTTTTGTCTTACTGTTTCCAACAGTTGAGGACCAAAATATCTTGGATGCAATAAGATTTCATGTTCCAAAGAAATCTATTAATAAAAAACAAAATTATATAATTATTATAAGTTATTAGTTATGTACATCAAATCAATAAATCTTTACTAATAAAAAAAGAGAATGTGTGTATATATGCTCTATCAAAACATTAGACCAAATTTGCTACAGATATATTTTGGAAGTGGGGAATGTTCATCTTGGAGTGATTTTTTTCCCTTCAAAATTTTAATTAGAATGTGAAATAAAAATGGAGTGATATTTTGTGATCGTACCTATTACCACACATACATGATTTATACATCCTAAAATTCAAAATATTACTCTTTAGATATCAATTTCGCGTGTGATATAATTTTTAATCTATTTTAAAAATATTTTAAGTAATAATATCTTTCTTTATTTAATTGAAACTCAAACCGTTTTTTACCATTATCATTAATACTTCATCCTGACTTCCCTCCCACCCCCAGTTTATTATCAAGTTACAAGAAATATGGCTTACTTTTCATGTTGAATAAATTGCAATATAAGCTTTAAAATTTGCTGTCCTCACAATAAAGTTTAATTTGAGAACTAAGCAATAGTTACTTTTTTTAAAGTACACCAATTTTTAAACACTGCCGCTTTTCCCTACAGTATAATTAGATATATAAAGAAAGAGAAGAAAATTAAAGAAATGCAAAGGAAAATGAACATAATAATATAAGACTTCAAAAATATTATGCATTATATATCTTTCAAAATTTAAAGTTTAAAAGGCAAAATAAGAAGTTCGCCATAGAAACCATTAATCCAGTTGAACCAAACAGTTAAAAGCAATTAGTTCAAAATAAAAATTTTTAAAGATATTAATCTACAATCTTATGAAAGCCAAATTTTTAATTTTTTTTCTTCTTAATCCATAAGCAGGCCTTAAACAGAACAATGCTAAATCTTGACAATAATTTTCACAATTAAATCTTACTGATGAAGATTAGTATAATGAAATACTACCAATATTGACCCTTAGTGACAAGTGAGACAATACTAATGGAATATTATCTTAAAATTGTTATTTATAAGCAAAGCATAATTAAGGCAAAATAATTTTGCAATGAAACTGCCATCTTTACACTGTTATAAAGCCATCTATACACTGTTATAAAGTTAATAATTTTATTCATTTAAATTAACCTATAAAAACAAAGCTTATGAAATTGCATTGAATATTTACTTTTCTATTCTGTATAATTCTAGTATCTGATTATCAAGGCAAGTTATAAAAGTAGCCAATTTATCTAACAGCATTTGCCTTATTTGGCTAAGTGTTAAGAGACGTTACTGTCATGTTGAATTAGTTACTATTGAGATTCATAACTTAAAATTAAAAGAATCAATATAAATTAGAATAAAAATAATTTTTACCACTATTTTTTAGCTAAATTCCAAGTTGTTTATTTGGTAAATTGCAGACTCCAATATCATACAGGTTATCATAGCAACGCACGTTTTTCACAACAAATCAGGTTATATTTACAGTTAACAGCCAAAAATGTTATTGCAATGAATTAACGGAAAATATTTAAAAATTACAACAATGCTTTAAAAACTTATAATATATGCTGTAAAAATTAATAATTATTATTTGCCATTACATTACTCCCTTTCCAGTAACAAAGTTACGATACACAGAAAATGCATGTTCTGACAATTAATTAAATTCAACTTATTGTATGAAACCTAAGGAGAAAATAAACAAAAATAACATTTAACTTACATAATGCATGTAATGATTCTTAAGATATATATTCAATATTGCACCCAATATTTCTGAGTAATAAATACATAAACAAATAATTACACAATTCAATACGACACACTTTCAACACTCTTGCTTGTTACATTATCTCAATTTAGTATTATTTACAATAACATAAAAAGAATCTCCATGCTCTTTTACAACAGAGAATTGCAATAGAAAACATTTAAGCAAACACTGAATCATGCGAGTTAAAGTATCAGAACTTAATATTATTTTCAAAACAAGCATAATTGAGCGAGAACATCAATAGGTTAGGAACTGTTATTGGAAAAATATTCAGCATTTATACGCAAAATAACAGTTTTAACTCTGAATAATAAATATAATGTGCATTTACAAGTAATTTAATTTTTCAATTTGCACAACACAATCATAACATGTGTTATGTAACACAAATTCAATACCAGTTAAATGCAATATGTAATATAAGCACTCACATTTTAATTATAAAGCATACAAGATACTCAAATTCAACAAGGTATCTACAGCTATCATTTGCATTTAAGATATACACAACTTTTAAATCTATGTAGGTTGTACATAATGCTTAAAATCTGAATAGGTCACACCTTGCATTAAAATTTTGATACTCATTACAGTAAAAAAAAATGATATACAAGCAATTCAATAAAGTACAGCTTAAATGCTCTTTCCTTGTTTACATTCTTGCAAAACATGCTAAACGCTAAATTCAATGTTATGAAAAACAGCATGAAATTATGTTTTCTAATATTGTATTATACTTTCAAAATTTACGAGAAACAATATAATGTGGTGATATTTTTCTTGTATCTACATATTCAAAGCATAATTAAAACTTAATAAATTTTATTATTAAGCTTATGAAATTGTATTGAATACTTACTTTCTATTCTGTATAATTCTAGTATCTGATTATCAAGGCAAATTATAAAAGTAGCCAATTTATCTAACAGCGTTTGTCTTAATTGACTAAGTATAAAATTCATACACGTTTTTCATTTTATATTTTTGGTCAAACACATCATATCCAACTCACACTAATAGTGAATGAACATACTTTAGCAGTTTTTTGAAAAATTTCAATTTTAAGAATAAGCATAAGCATTATGAATTAAAACTTTTTAGAAATGTACTAAAGTGTATCTTTATTAGACAAAAAGTGTACTAAAGTACATCTTTATTCGACAAAATTGGTCTCAGTTGAAAAATTCCTGGACTTTGGATAAATTTATAATTTATGTTATTTTACTCCATAAAATTTTTTTATTTCAGATATTATGAGATTAATTGAGCATTCTTAACAAATATAAAAATAAATTAAAGGTGCAAAAAGTTGTAATAAGTACTTAAGTAAAAAGAAAAAAGGTGTGGATAGAAAACTCATGCGACCGTCCTTAGCGGAAAGAAAGTATATCAATACCTTATTTTTCATTTACATTGTAACCATAAAATATAATCAGTACTTTCTCTACTCCGCTTAGCTCAAAAATTTGATTTCTTGCAATTTTTCAATACATTTTATGTCATATTTTAAAATATAACATTAATATATTGAATATTCTCACTTTATTAATATAAAAGATATATTCTTGCGGCGTTTTTCTACCGCATGTCAATTTTGCGTTTTGTATAAAATGTGACCAAATGATAATTTTTCTCAGGTTGAAATTCATTCTATTAAGATATAGATTCAAATACATGAATAAAATTACTTACGTGATAAAACATTTTCTTCAAAATTTCATGAAATTCGTTTAACAGCTTTCGTCGAGTGTTAAGAACTCAAATAAACAAAACCCCAGGCACCGTTAGCGACAGAAACATATATTTCCGCATTATGATGGTTGCCAGCCGATGCTTTTTCGCCAACTAAAGAGACGAGAGATGTTGAATATCGGTACCAACCTCCAGTAGATTAAAAATATGAATGCGTATCATTTTGGTTTTGCAGAAGTGGTGTGCATAATAGTTCAGATTTTTAAAGAATTGCTAGCCGTTCATTATAAAGAACAACTAGTGTATTTTTTAAAATCAAAGTGCTATATTTTGTTGCAGCGATATCCGCCAACTACAAGGTCCCATCAAATAATATGCCAAATCTAGCAAACCAACGTCACACACAGAGAAGATCTCTTTCTCTGTGACGTCACATTAATAAGCCAGTAAGCGAAGTTATTCGTCTGTGAAATTTTTAGAGAATATTTACAGTTTTGGTTTGGCAACTTTTATTTGGTGGCATCATTATTTTTAAAAAATTTATATTTCAATATGGAAAAGATTAAATAAGATCACTCTTCAACTTCTTTAAACAAGGAAAATTTGAGGTAAATCAGCATAAAGCGAGCTTACATTTCAAAAAATCCTCATCATTGAATGAAAGGTTGCCTTTGACACCCTACTACATTTTTTTTTCCCTCTCAAAGCCCAATTCCAAGAAATGTTGCTTTATAATAAAAGTTTCTGAATTTCGAAAGTTGTATCGAAATTTTAGAATTAACAATGAGTGAAACAAATGTGCAAAAAATAATTTCTTTTCAAATAAAATCTGAAACTTCTCAACCAGCTGGGGATGAACCATATGTATGTGTATTGTGTGGAAAAGAATTTTCTCTTAATATTGAATTAAAATCGCATTTAATTTCTCATACAAAGAAGCCCCATGTATGTAAATATTGTGAAAAGGGATTTGTTTATCCAAAAAGTTTAAAACTACATTTACTTACTCATACAAAAGAAGAACCTCATTCTTGTAAACAGTGTGGGAAAAAATTTTCTAGAGCTTGTGATTTCAAGCGACATTCTTTCATTCATGAAAATCAAAAACCTCATGTTTGTGAAGTATGTAATAAAGCGTTTGCTCTAAAATCAAACCTAAAATCTCATTTTCGTATCCATACAAATGAAAAACCTCATATATGTGAAATATGTGGTAAAGCATTTTCTCAAATAAACAATCACAAAAGACATTTGAACGTTCATAAAAACCAGAAACCTCATGTATGTCAAATGTGTTCAAAAGCATTTTCATTAAAAGAAAGCTTGAAAAAGCATTTGCGAACTCATACCCAAGAAAAACCTCATATATGTGAATTTTGTGGCAAAGCATTTTCTTTAAAAGCCAATTTAAAGTCACATATTTTGATACATACAAAAGAAAAATTGCATGTGTGCAATATATGTGATAAAACATTTACTAAAAAAAGTAACTTAAATTTACATTTACATAATCATGAAAAGGAAAAACCTCGAACATGTGAAATTTGTAGTGAAACATTTGCTTTGAAGCATGAATTCAAAGCTCATATACTTACACATGCAGATGAAAAGCCTTATAAATGTGAAATATGTAACAAAGCATTTACCAAGAAAGGAAATTTAATATCGCATCTAGTTATTCATACTAAGGAAAGGTCTTATGTCTGTGAAATATGTGGGACAGCATTTGCTTTAAAAGGAAATTTAAGATCGCATGTACTTACTCATTCAAATGTAAAACCTTTTTTATGTGATATATGTGGCAAAGGATTTTCTCGAAAAAGTTACTTTAAACAACATTTATTACTTCATAAAAATAAATGTCCCATGTATGTAAAGTATGCAATGAAGCATTTTTCTCTAAATGGGGATTTACAAACACTTATCTAATTGCTTCAGACAATATTTGATTTATATTTGCTAGTTGAAAACTTTTCTATAAATTAGAGAATAAACTTTAAGAATTACTTCAAATAATATTTACTTGATGAAAGTATGCAGTGGAGCATCTTCTTTATATGAGAATTTATTATCATTTTTTATTTGATTAAAAACATTTCTCTTATGTGAGATGTCTCCAAAAACAAATTATGCTTATTATATATATATACAAAAAGAAAAGAAAGTATTTTTAATGGAGGTGAATTAAATATAATGTACATAAAATGAGTTGCAATGTTTGTTGATGGGAAAATTTTAAAATTAATATTTATTTGCATATAAAAACATGATCAGCCCAAGGGTGTGGCAAATGGTACAAGCCATGTTCATTATTTTGTAAAAAAGAAAAAGAAACCTATGTTTTTTATTTTATGTTTTGTTGTAATTTGTATATACATATATATGAATAATTTCATGCAATTCTTATACACTCTTTGCAACTAATTCTAAGTACGGGTTATTGAAATGCTTTTCTTTTATGAAAAGATTCAAAGTTTATCACAAACATGTTTTTATTATTAGTTTCATTAATATGATTGTGATTTTTTTTTACTTATTTTTATTGATATAATTATGGTAATATTCTCAAACTGGTTGAAGATTTTCAAATGCTGGCATTTCAAATGCTGAAATGAAAAAATTAAAATATGATTATGCAAAACATTGATTAATTTAATGGAACCAATGTTTTTTTTTATTAAGTTTTGTATTCTATAATGACAATATTTATTTAAATTGTATCAAACATTTGCTGGAATTCTGGAATTTGTATTAACCTGACTAAACATTCATTGCATATACTGAAAAAGCTTTCTCAAGAACTGGAAATATTTTTTTAAAAATTACTTGGGATTTAGTATTAGTGAAAAATAATTTACCTTCTTCAATATTTTATTTATTGGACTTGTAAAACAAGAAAATGTAACAAAAATCTCTTTATTTTAAAGTTTTTCTAGTATTTTGCATTAAAAGTTATAATTTTATAAGTTTTCTAAGCAATTAATTTTGTTATTTCTTATTAAATGCTTACTTTTGTGTCTGAAATGTTAATTTTATAAAAATGATTCAATTTTTATAATTTTGAATTTCGTAATTCTTTATTACACTAATTTGTACAATACAATAGACATAAAATTTAAATGTTATTATTATTTATATTTTTATTATAATGTAGAATGAAATTAGTTTCAAGTCTCTGTAACTCAACTTTTTATCAATGTCCCCTTTTATTCAGAATAGCCTTCTACAACAAGGGCCTTATGCTTATACATCAAAAGAAAAAAAAATGTGATTATTTATGTAATTGAAAAGATGCATTTTAAAGATATAGTAAGAATTTTTCAAAAGAATTGAATATTTTCTTTGCTTACACTTAATTTTTTAAAAATTAACTTTCTGAAATCTGGAGTTTCAACATTCGTAGAATACAGAATCTTTATCTTTTTGAAATTTTATTTCAGAATAAATGTATCATTCAGTGATATTATATAAATTTAAAATTTTTAGATTATATTCATTTCAAATAGAAGGTCACACTTTTTATATTTTATTTATAATATATTCTTGGCAATCTATCCTTTTCTTTTCAGGAAATAACACTTGTGAAATTTTTGGATCTTTAGAATCTTTTTGAAATATTGTTAGTCACAATCTTAGGAGTAATTAATTGATAAGCTAGACATATTGCTGAAATTTTATATGTTCCATGTATTACTCTTTTCATGCATTTCAATTATTTGTTGTTCTTTTCTTTAATAATCATCAAAAACCACTTGTTTCTGCAATTATTGTCATATTTATACTTTTTTTTTATTTATTGCACTTCAAAATCAATATTTATTAATTTTATCTTTGTTTCATTATTCAAAAGGAGCCATGTAAACAAGCCAGCAAAATAGATAATAGAGGAAAGTTGTCAAACTTGAACCATTTAAACATTTTTTAAATTTACAGTGCAATAATTTTAATAAAAAAGATGTAATAAAAAAATTTTTTGTAATATGTTCACTTTAAAATAATATAATTTACTTTTTAAGAAAAACATTTTAGTACAGAAAAAAAAATAATAATTAAAGAATTGTGTCATTGATCAGTTAAGGAAATTAGTTTTTCTGATTGAACCATTGGAAAACCATTGATTCTCAGATTGGAATGACAGCTTTTAAAAACACATTTAAAACAAATTTTATCTTGAATTCTCAAATTCAGACCAGAACACAATGTATATAAAGTATGATTATTCTATGTACTATACTATTTCATCTTCACTGTGTATGATATTAAATTACATATCCTTAGTTTCTGTTCTTTATGGACAACATTTAATATCTTTATATTCACTTATTATTTTTGTTGTTAATTTAGCTTGCAATTTCTAAGGATTACTACTGATTATAATTACACATTGGCCTATTCCTCGACACAAGAGAATAATCTTATTGATTTTAACTGATCAGTTTAAGCAATTCTTTGTATTCTAATCTTTCAAGCAGTTCAATTCAGCAAATTTTGATTAGCAATAAAAAAAAAATCATTTGACCTTGTCATTAATCTATTTCAATAAAATTATTTTAGAAAATTATAGCCAAACAGCTTTCATTTCTGTGGATAAATAACTTATTTTACTACTCATAAAAATGCAGGAAAATTATTAGTCTTTTGTTACAGTGTTTTGCAGATGAAATCTATATGCAAACATTTGTTCTTTAACTCATATTGCATAAAGCTTTCTAAAATGAATTACATTGTTTTAGCAGAAATTATTTTTTGCCCAATTATTTAATAGAATTGAGGATTTAATATTGATCCAATCTTGATTATGGTCTAAAGTCTACATCTCTCTCTTATTACTGTGTGCTTGGATAAATTATCATCCTGTTTTACAACTTCTTATGAATTTTTCAAATTATGGTCATATGGCAAGACTGACGTGGCAATTTCTCCAAACTTCCATATGATGTCATCTGAGAGACATTTGATGTTGATGGATTTAATATACATCAGATCCTTGTATATTCCCAATATTTAATGGAATCAGATCTTAAATCTACAACTATTCTAGATATGAAGGCAATACTTTGATGCTACAATCTAGTATAATTATGTGAGGATTTCTTTTCCCTACCTTCGTTATATTAATCTGAAGTATTGTATTCCATAATTTATTAAAAAGAAAAGTAGGCCTAATTTATTCAAATTTTTGTAGTTTTTTTAATTATATGTAACAAAATATGACAGAATCATAATATATTGAGTATGATATTTTATTAAAATGCTTTATATAGCTACCTAATAAACAGTTAAGGAAATATAAATTTCTGCATAAAATGTACTATAATATATTTTCTTGGTTTTTTTTTTTTACTTATAATAAGAAAATTTCTTTCTATTTTCTTATGATTACATTTGAAAAAGCAATAATATGTAAATTTAATTATTTTTAACATATAAGTGCCATTATTTTATTTATTATTTTAACATATAACATATAAGTGCCATTTGTATCCAAATGGACAATCTGTGCCATCCCAATCAGCTATTTGTATTAATTTTGATACTTTGATCTACATTCTTATCACATCCGAAGTAAAAAGAAGTATTTGATGGATGCTTGATATTTATTAATATAAAGCTGTATATTAATAATTTTCTATTTATTAATATAAAACTGTTTATATTAATAAATAGAAAATGTGAATAAGTATAAAAGAAATTCAATATTTGCATTATCGAAATCATTGTTTCATGCAATTTACTGCAGACTCTTAATGCAGTTGATAGAATCTGGCCAATATATATATACATAAATTTTTAATCAAAAGACAGTGAAGAGACCTTCGATTTTTTGACATCGTTTTATTTCCTCCCGGGCAGGCACGCATTATGTACAAGCAGGAGTGACGAGCACACACACAACACAGAACGACACAAAGTGAAATGAGTTAAAGCTGATGAACATTTTATCCCTGGTCTTATATAAAATGAGATATTGATAGGGAAAATATTTCTTCACAGTGCTTAAATACAATGAGATTTCGATAAGGATTTTCGCTACACGCGTCGATCTTCACGCGGAGTTTGGGAACCGCTGATGAAAGTATTTTCACAGAACTTTTGTTGCATTAATTAAATAGAAAAAGTGGAATGGGATCAGGAAATAAGAGAATATTTTAGAATGAAGTTTTTATGGGCTAAATTAAGATAAAAATTTGAGAATTAATTTGGATTTAAATTAAAGTTTAAAATATCATTACACACACACACACACACACATATATATATATTATCCTTGTAGATTTTTTTTTTCACTGATTATCTAATGCACCTTAAGCATTTTATACACCAAAATAGATAGATAATTTAAAGCTGATGATGCCTCAATCAAAATTTTAATTTATCTAAAACTTTTAATGAAGGAAAACTGGGTCAAAAAATGAGATACTGCAAAAGTATTTGATTAGTATTTTTACATCAATAGTAAAGATTTATTTTTAGTAAGAGCTTTAGCAAATCTGTAAAGAAACAGTTAGTAATTTAAACAAGTAAAATAATAATTATTATAGTAAAAGAATTTAATAATTTTTATACATAAGTCCTTTTTATGAACAAACATTATACAGCAGTTATATAATAATGCTTCAAAATAACCAAAAATAAATATTCTTCTAATATGTTTAAATTTTTTTTAAGAATAGAGAAATTTTTTTATTACTGAATAGTTACTGCTTACAATGATTGAGTTCATTGTAAGCAGTAACTATTTCAGATACATTAAATTCTTAAAGAAATTCAGTAAAAATCACTGAAACATAAGTATAGCGGTATTTAACTAAAATAAGCAATTTAGAAATAATAGCAATTTTCATTTTTGATTTCAAGTCAACAAAAATAAGTTGCAATTTATGTAATTGTATAATGTAATTTCTATGTAATATCTCATTTTAAATTCTGTTTGGTGAATCGAATGTTTACTGTACTTCCAAATGTTAATTGATTGAGATATTTAAAAGAAAAAAAAAATTCACATTGTTGAGTTGCAATACTGATAAGAGATATTTATATTAAATCAATAAATCTGATTTGGACATTTTATTTTGTTTCATAATTTCATTAAAAAAGATTCTTAACTGTTTCCTTATAAATGATGCTACTTCTGTGCCAATAGATTTAATATATATATATATATATAGAGAGAGAGAGAGACTGCTGCTACAAGTCGATTAGAAATTTGTGTTATTATTTGTGAGTCTTTAATTACACTCTTGATAGTATTACTGTATTAGGGTTTGAGATTGATAGTCAAACAAGGATAGGTAATTCTAGTATGTTTATTCAAAAATGATTTGAAAAGCGAGTGGGCAACCACTTCTTTCATTTCAAAGATTTGCACTTCTTTTTAAAGTTCTCAAGAATCTTACTTTAAGTTCTGAGAATTAAATATAATTTTGTCCATAATTTTTTTTTATTAATTAAATATTTTTTTACAATATTATCTTTTAGAATTATTTATATTCATTGCTTTCATAAAAGAGGGACAAATTTAGTAATATATCTTGATATAGATTTTTTTTTTTTTTTAAGGAAGAATATACTCTTTCTGTTCTGTTTTTACATCCGAACTTTATGCAATATATCTTAGCCTTCAAAAAATTGCAACCTTATCCCCTTCTAAATTTATTATATATACTGATTCTAAAAGTAGTATTGCAGCTTTTAAGAATGTATCATCGGAAAGTCATCCCTTAGTTCTAAATAGTTTGCACATATATAATTTGCTAAAAAATAATTTCGCAATTAAATTCTGTTGGATTCCTGCGCATGTTGGAATTTGGGGAAATGAAAAAGCTGACAAGGCAGCAAAAAGCTCAACCCTGCTGAAGGAAAATTTTGTTCCATTATCCGATGCATTACAAGCAATAAAAATAATTCAAAGTAAATTCTGGCAAGCTACGTGGGAAAAGCTATCTACAAATAAACTTTTTCAAATACAGCCATCTATCAAGGGTTTCAAAAGTAAAATTCTAACTAGAAAGAAAGATGTCATTATCAAGAGACTTCGAATAGGCCACACCTATTTGATCCAAAAACATCTTTTACAGTCTGATCATGCACCACTTTGTGATAAATGCAATTGCGTTTTAACGGTTAAGCATATTCTGTGTGAATGCCAAATTTTTAGTACACAACGACAAGTCCATTTTGGAGCAACTGTTTTCAACTTAAATGACATTTTAGGAGATAACCCTCATCCAAATATTTTTACTTTTTAAAAAGATATTCAAATTTTACATCAGATTTAATTGTTTCTTTTTCTTAAAATGCTTTAATTTTTAACACGAAAGCCATATTTTAACAAATGTTTGGCGCAGAATGATCAAATCTGGTCCTTGCGCCATAAAAACCAACCAACCAATCAATGTGTGAATCTTTCGTAACACGATAAACATCTAATTTATAATCAAGTTTTTCCCACCATTTTTCACTGTCAGTGGCATTTGCAGACTGAATCTAAATTGCCAGGCGGCAGTGGCTGCCTATTCATCCCCAACCCACAAATATATATCATTACAACCAATAGATTGACATAATTTATTCCCAATTTGTGAAATATGTTATATTATTAATTACAATATATAGGGTGTGGAGAAAAAAAAATCCAGACAAAAAATTTTAATATAACTTGATTAAAAATTAATAAATTAACAAAATATAACAAATAATAATAAGAGTAGACTTTTACTGATAAATAAATTTAATTGGTTTCAAAGCGGTTGGCTTTTGCAGAGGCGCAAAAGCTTATTGAAATTTGCAGCAATGGCCTGCAAGTCTTTTACCTTTAATCTATCCCATTCCCACAGAAAACATTTCTTTAGAGAGTCCAAACTTTTAAGTCGTTTAGTGCAAGCTTTAGACTTCAAAATGGACCATACATTTTAATCATGGGCTTGAGATTCGGCGAGTATTGTGTCCATTCTCTGATATCACGTCCAGAAGTTCCTTCCACCACTCTTCTGTCCTTTTAGCCTTGTGAGCTGCTGCAGAATCCTCTTGAAACTCCCATTTTACATTTCCGAAGTGCGTTTTGGTCTACGGAAATATAAAAGCTGCTAAAATGTCCTACTGGTATACTTTTTGAATTTTTTTTTTTTTTTTTTAGCTCCTTTATCCACCAAAGTATGTTTTGCAGCTTTCGCAAATTCAGCCTTAGACCACGACCGACTTTGGATTTTTGTGATGTTCACCAAATGCTGAAGTGCTTCTACAGACCAGATTCTATGGTTCTAGGAGTTACGAAATTTTGGACGGTAAAGACTTCTCATTAAAGAAAAGGAATCGTTTCAAAAGTTTTCGGCATCTTTCGAGCCGTACAAGTTTGTTTTCTTCAGTGGGAAGCTGAATTTTCTGGACCTTATAAGCAGGGCCGGACATCTGGGGGCTGCGGTTGATGCTATGCAGCGGAGCCCCACGATTGAGGAACCCCGCTGTGATCAAGAATTAAAATAGTGTTATTAACAATAATAGCGTTTACACATACTGAAAGTATACATTTGTTTCCACGTGGCTGGCTGAGCTTCAACTGACGCCGTTATTATGCAATGATTGCAGTGATACCTATAAAAGGGGGGGGGGAGTTGATTTATGAATAAAGAAATCCTTTTCAGATATGTTAAGACAGAGCGGCACGACTTTTGGACGCTAGCGGCGGCCAGAAGTCGAGGCTGAGGCTGGCTTCAAATGGACTTGTAAATCATCAGCTATGTAATTTTTTCTGTATGTAATGTAATATTTTTTATGTGTGCATCTATGCATATTTGTTTATATTAAGTTGTTGAAACAAAAAGTAAAACGAAGATAAAATAAACGATAAACTCCTAGCAATGCACACTGCATTACTTCTTCACCGGCCACGACCGGAAGAAATTTAAATGCAAAGTTTTAGGAAGTTTAAGGAAGAAGTTTAAATGCAGTAGTCGACGGATTTGGAAATATACCAAGTTTACAGAATATATTATAGTCTAGTGCAAGTGTGCAAATATTATTAATATAAAGTAAATTGATTAACAGTCACTTATCTCACTTACTAGTTAATAGCGTATAGTATAGTATATATTAATTTGATAATTCATTCTACAAAACTACTTAATACTGTTAGATATAACCATGTCCATGTCAATGAAATATCGCTCTGGGTGCCAAAAAAAGAAGAAAAGCTAAAATTCACAAGAAGTCACAAGTAGATCACTTTTCTTGGCTCCGAAGTAATTCTAGAAAAGAAATTGCTTCAACTTCAGAAATTACAATTCAAACTTCAACTGGGGAAGAAATTTCTACTCCAACTACACTGTCCTCCAATGAAAATGTTGACACGGTGAAATTTGTTGAAGAACCGCATGTTTATATAAATATGACCGAATCGGAAAATAATGATGGAAATGACAATAACAAATACGAGAATATAAATGATGCTGGTTTATGGCCAAGTATTATAACTAATAAATTTAGAATGTTTTGTGTTAAAGCAGACCTGTACAACACAAGGAATTTTTTGCTAAAAATGCTGAAGATAGATCATTTTCCACTACATACTGCTTAAAAAAATGCTAAATGGTGAAACTCAGCTTCGCAACTGGTTAATTTATTCAAAAACGCAATTTTCCGTGTTTTGTTTTTAATTTATACTGTTTTCCAAAAGAGGAAGAAGAAATGACCAAGCTACACGATTTATAGGTGGCTATAATAACTGGAGAAAGCTGTCAACTGTAATCCAAGATCATGAGAGTTCTAGTTGTCATTTTAATGCGTTTATTGCTTGGTAAGAATTACTAAAACGACTATATTTGCTTTCAACTATTGGTAAAATAAATCAAGTTAAATTATTCTACTTTTCTAATCTTCCACTTCGAGGAAATCGCGAAATAAAAGGATAGCCTAATGGAAATTTTTTATGTTTGATCGAATTATTAAGTAAATACGGCCATGCGCTACCAGATGGTATAAACAAAATAATAAATTCGAAAAACAGAATTTTGCCTCATTTAGCACAAAAAGAATAAATTATCTCTGCATTGGGAAAAGAAGTCCTTAACAAGATTAAACAAGATACTCCTGATATTTCCCCTAAGGAACAATCTTCAATCATTATTAGGTATGTAAAATTTGAAGAGAAAAGTTTAACTATAAACGAGTCATTTATAGGATTTATTGAAATAACTAATGTCACTGGAGAAGGAATAACGAAAACTCTATTGAAAAGATTTACTGAGTTTGATTTAGATAATGAATTGTAGAGGGCACGCATTTGAACAACGGTAGTAACATGTAAGGGAAATATAAAGGAGTACAATCTAGAATACTTTCTCTAAATCCGCATGCAATTTATGTTTATTGCCTATCACATTCCTTTAATTTGGTAATTTATGATGCCGCTACCAGCAGAATATATAGTAAAAAAACTTTTTGGTACATTGCAAAGTTTATATTGCTTATTTTCTGCAATGGGAAAAAGATGTGAAATTCTGCAAAGCATTTAAACATTACTCTTAAACCATTGTGTGACACTCGTTGGGAAACCAAAATAGATTAGGTGAAAGCAGTGTATATGTTACAGTTAAAGTATATAATGCAGTTATTTCATAGAATACCTAGTTATTCCATGAAATAACTGATCGTGTCCGTTAAAGTGTGTAATATGTTATTAATTTAACTAGTTATTCTATGAAATAACTAGGTATTCTATAAATTAACTAATGAAAGACAGTTAAAGTGTAAAATAAACAATTTATCTAAAATGAAATTAAACTAATGATATACAATTAAAATGAAAAAGAAGCAATTTATCTAATTTATGCAGCGTATGAATGGTATTTATGGAAACGTACCAAAAAATCATTTGTTACAACAAGGATTACTAAAATGACACTTGGAATTACAAAGAACATTATTTCTAAAACAAAAACATTTTTTATTTTTAAAATAAACAAACAAAAACATAAATGCAGTAGGGGTGGAAGGTAAATGTATTTGTCGTGCGAGATATATGATATAGATTATTTTACACTTTAACGGGCTGCAAATCGTTATTCTATGAAATAACTAATTAAACCATGAAATACAAGAGAGTCTTTCACTTTAACGGACACGATCAGTTATTTCATGGAATAACTAGGTATTCTATAAAATAACGGATTTCATACTTTAACGGTAATATATACACAGTTTGAAGGAACTTGCAACGCCCTAGAAGAATTTATTGATGTTTAAATTATGTAAGTAACGATAATACAGCGGTATCCGAAGCTAAAAGTTTATTAGGTGCAAAAAATGTCATTTATTTTATGTTTAACAGTATTGCTTGCAATATTTTCCAAAATTAACACTATCAATAAACTATTTCAAGCAGAAACAATTGTTCTTGACTCGGCTTTCAATTTAGTCAATAAAATTAAAACTGAAATCCAAAATTTAAGAACAAACTTTAACACATTTTTCGACGAAGCAAAAGTGCTAGCACATAATTTGAACATTTTCCTGAAAAACGAATTCGAAAAAGGAAAAGTATATTTTCCGAAGTTATAAAAAAATCCCAGAAGAGGAATTTAGATGTTATTTTTTTAACACTGTAATTGATACTGTTATTGTACAAATATAAAATGGGTTTAAAAGTATATCAAATAGTATTTCTGATTTCAAATTAATCACTGATAACACAACTTTCGAAAAATAAGAATCGGAAAAATGTTCCAAAAACTTTGTAAAGTTTTATAACACAGATGTAGATGAAAACCTAATATAAGAAATATGTTTGTTACGGAATTTGATTTTGAATGAAAGAGATGTAAATAACGCACAAGACATATTGCAATCCATACTAAATATTAATTATAATGAGTTATTTTTAAATGTATTAACTGTGTTAAAACTTTTCTTTACGTTACCTCTTGCTACAGCAGGTGCTGAGCGCTTTTTCAGCAAATTAAAATTAATAAAGAATTATCTTCGGTCAAGCATGTTTTTCAGAACGCTTAAATGCTCTTGCTGTATTTGCACCGAAAAAGAAATTGCAAAAAATTGCCATTTTTCTGAAGTAATTGATGTATTAGCAAAAAAAAAAAAAAAAAAAAATCACGCATTAAATAAATATGCATTAATAATATATGTTCATTTTTTTTTTTTTTTTTTTTTTTGCTTTACAAAAAAATTAGGACGTCAAATAATTTCTTGTACCCTCGCCCATTTGAAGAGAAGGTCGACTTTGAGCATAAAGCCTTTAATCTACTTTGTCATAACTTGCTATAAATATATGGAGACGAATTATGCAATGAATTTGTAAATTTTTGTGACTATAATTTTTCAAATTCAAGTCATTATAAGATTCCTCCATCAGATTTATGATTGTTAACGCTACTGATTTTCTGTATGTGTGAGTTCTACAACAATTCTTTGCCAAATACAAATTTTAAATTATTTTTTATTTTTTAGTATGAAAAAATTAATAATTCTTATGTATAACTAAAAAACATTGCAGTTGTTGCTACCATAAATACACGTTCTGCATGATCTGAATTTGACGCTTGTAATGAAATTTTGGAATATTTGAAAATAAAACGTAAAATCAAAAATTAGGTGTGTAATTTTGTCAAACTAAATAAAAAGTTCATTTTTTGTTTCATACTTGAGTAGCCTCTTAGCCGATGCAGTTCCAAAGAACTGCACCGTTGCCCAGGGAACACCACGTGGAGGTGGGCTACTTTTGTTCCCCGCCCACCCACCCTCCATCGCTGCATCTGAAGACAGTTCTGATCTGAAAACTGCATCGGGCAGCTGACGACAGTATTGATGTTAAACTGCGTCCTTCTGCGACCGGTATCTCACTGGAATATCCAAGGCTAAGCAGAACTGGTAGATCGCAAAGGACTCTACAATTGGCACTCCGACAGGAGCCATCCGTGCAGGCAAACCCAGAGCAGAACACAGCTTGTAGACCATATAGGATTCTACAACAGTGATATCAGGCTTCTGGATTGCAGATGGAGCCAGTTTCGCTGGAAGTTCTAAAGCCTGGCAAATCTTAAATATCGTGTAAGAGCGAACCACTGGGACAGATTCTACTCTAAGTGCAGGTGGATCAGATCGTGTATCAACATCTTGATCCAAATCGGGATCGAAAAACAGATCTCCGATTGAGGGTAAGTGGGGGAACATGTAATATTTCAACAGTTCCAAGATCGTCCATAGGACGATCCATCCAATGATGGCCGTAGCCTCATTGAAATGTACACAAAACGCACCAAGCATAGCTCAGCAAAAAAAGTCACACAACGATCAGTTGCAGAAACAGAAATGATTCTTAACAGAGCAGCAGAAAGGGGATTCATTGTTTCATCTATCATATTGTTTGTATTTTGTGCGTTTGTTTAACATTAAACAGTAATATTTCTGCTAACAACAATAATAAGAGTGATTGTTGAAACCTTCTGAATCCAATAACAACTGAAATATAACCAATGATTATTACTAAATTAACACTGGAATAAATCTAATAATCAAGCATAGAATACTAGAGGGGACAAAGAGGGGACTTAATATTTAATTAAATTATGTGGGTTTTATTTTTTTTAATATATTTTTTCAAATATTTTCAAAAGGGATTTAAAACGAATACTATCGATCGAGAGTGAATTTGATTAAAATTTGAAAAAAATGTGTTGAGTAAAATTTGAGAACAAATTTCTTTTTTACTTAATATGTAAAAAAAATAAGTAATTCGCAGGTAAATTGCCATCTCATATTAGTGTAGTAATTAGTTAAACAAAGGAAGTGAAAGGTAAAAGAAAAAGAGAGGAAAAGTGCAAAAATATGCCGAAAGATAAAATTCACGCGAAACTAATGCAGAAAAAAACATCAATTCAAGAAGCACTTATTTTCAAAATCCCTTACATCAGCGTTTAGAGCTTCATAGAATAATGAAGAAAACCGAATATGCATTTTGGACGTTCATTTGTCAACCAAATGAAACTCAAAATTCCATACCAAACTATTTTAATGATAAGATCAATTATTAGATTAAGTCGCTGTTACTACGTTTACAAGCTTGTGAATGAGCAGATCGACAGACGGTCAATTCAAATTTGAAATAGATTTTAAATCGCCGGCATCCTGGCCTAAGGGTAACGCGTCTTCCCCCTTATCTGGGCGTCCTGGGTTCGAGTCCTGGTTCATGTATGCTTCTTCTTCCCTTGTGTTCTATCTGGGAGATGTGCGAAAGAGCCCCCCTGTAAAAAAAGATTGTGCAAGCGAGTATGTGAATGCCATCTTCATATGAGCTGGAAGTCAGATTTCTGACCTTGGGTGTTCAGGGGTCTTTACCCTCAGACGCTACTGGACCCTTCTTTCCGTTGCTAAATCTGTACCTCAAATATTACTCATTTATCGCTTTTCGTTTTGTTAATATCGTGTTAAATTGCTTTCGGACCACCGAATTGACAAATTTCCTCTGAATGCACTTCGTTCAAGATTTGATAGAAATTAAAAAATCTGAAGTAGAGAACCATTAACAAAATTTCATCCATCAAGCTGAAAACACCTTTGAATAATTGTGTTCACTCCTATGCGTAATTTTATTTAAAAAAATAAGTTTCTCAGATTTTGCGAGATCTAAAACATGCTGATTCGTCAAAATATGGAGTTCGAATTTTTTAAAAAACTATTATAAGTGCAAACTATAAAACTATACTTAAACTATTATGTATAAACAATAAACTGTATTTTTTAACTATTAAAAGTCCTGGCTAGGCACACCGTCAACTCATTCTTATTTGATTGACTGTTGACGAGTTTTCAGAAAGTGGGTACGATTTTGTCATCTTTTGCAAGTAACTGGACATTAATCTTAAGCCTTGCCAAACCTTTAATTACTGTGTCTTGCTATAAAAAGTAAACTGAATTGAAGCTTCAAGTGGCACAAGTAACGCTCAAAACCTGGTAAGTGAAATGCAATCATTCTTTTTGTTAAAATTGAATAATATGGAATATATTAAATATAATTAGTATTTTGTAGCTTTTTTCATTTTCTGTTAAACTCATCTTTAATTGGGCATCTGTTTATACTTCAAATAACTTAATATTTTGAAAAATGATGCTATAAATAATTTATATACCTTCTTCCTACATTTATCCTTTAAGCTTTATACACGATTTCAGCCTTAAACCTTTAGAAAACACAAAGGCGCCAGTAAAATTGAAATTTATTCTAAGTGAAAGAATAAGAGCTATTGAAGGTGTTTGCGTAGCTATCGACAGGCTTTGTCACAAGACACAAAATATGAATTAGAGAAATGCTCCCAAAACTTTGTAAAGTTTTTTAACACAGATGTAGATGGAAACCTAATCCAAGAAACTTCTTTGTTATGGAATTTGATTTTGAATGAAAGAGATGTAAATAACGCACAAGACGTATTGCAATGCATACTAAATAATAAATATAATGAGTTATTTCTAAATGTATTAACTTTGTTAAATCTTTTCTTTACGTTGCCAGTTACTATAGCAAGTGCTGAGCGCTCTTTGAGCAAATTAAAATTAATAAAAAATTATCTTTCATCAAGCGTGTGTTCAGAACACTTAAATGCACTTGCTGTATTAAGCATCGAGAAAGAATTGCAAAAAAATTGTAACTTTCCTAAAGTAATTAATGAAATCGCAAAAAAACCCGCATTAAATAAATAGGCATTTATAATATATGTTCAGATTTGTATTTTTTTTTTTTTTTCTTTACAAAAAATTAGGACCCCAAATGACTTGTTGCACCCATTCCCCTTTGAAGAGAAGGCCGGCTCTGCTTGTAAGGCTTCAGTCCATGCTCTGATTTTGACATTCGTTGCTCTGATCGATCCCTTATTTCCAGTTCACGAGCGATCTTTCTCATGGAAACCTTCGAATTTCATTGAACTCGCTTTTTGATAACCTACGGCTACTGAAAGTGTTCACCATACGTTTTAGTTCACTTCCTGGACTTTTACCATCATTGCCAAGCTCTTTGAAACGATAGATTACATCAAACACTGTTTGCCGAGGCACATTAAGCAAACCAATGACTTCATACTGTTCGTTTTCCAACTTTAAAATAGCATATCTTTTGCTTGGCATTGTAAAAAGGCCCAAAATCAGTGCATAAACTAAAAAGATACTTTATAAAATATGTTATAACTGAAGTGGTAGACAAAAAGAAATGAATAAAAATTAAAAAAAAATTAATTAACTTCTATTCTATGATGTAATAACTTTGTTCGAGATTTTGTGCTGCACACTGAATAAATATTACACATATTTAAGGAAGTAAGGAATAGCAAACATGAATGTAAATTTATATTGAATTTTAAATTAGTTTTGAAAGACTTAATAGCGTGCTGATATTTCGTGACTATATTAATATTCTGAGAATTTTTTTATCCTAGTTTAGAAAAAAAAAAACTCTCTATTATTTTAATATTTTTAAACAAATACTTCCTATTTTTGAAGATTAACAGCTCAACAATCCAGAAATATATGCAGTTCGCTACTTTAAAGATAAGTTAACAAACATTTTAATTCACTTGATGGTTGTGCGTATCTATCAATAATTATTTCTGCATTCAAATGCTGTAATAATTCCCTTTCAGTTGAAAGTAAAGCATGAGATTCCAAAGTCTACTCAAACAATGAATTTACTTATTTATTTATCCTTAATTGTCTTTGGCTTTCAAAATGTCCCCGTGTATCTGTAAATACTTAAAATGCACATATAGGGTGCAGAAGACCATAAAGTTTATAAAAGTTATATGTTTTCTCATGAAGCATGTTTGATGCTAATTTTTTTAATGCACGCGGCAGTTTTTTAAGCATTCGTTAAGTTTTCATCAGAATTTCAGAAGATACCAGTATAGTTGTCTTTCTCTTTTGTTCTTAATGTTGGCAATTTATACTTTCCCGTATACGAAGTATTGAAAAAGTATTGTGATTCACCAAAAAATTCGAATTCGAAATTTTGTCGAATCTCCACATTATAGACCTCTCTAAGTTAAAATAATAATAATATATCTATATATTATATATATATATATATCTGTCTGTAACAAAGATAGCTCAAAAAATCTTTAAACTAGACAAATGAGATTTGATATACGGTCTTTACTCCAAACTTGAAGATTTCTATCATATTTTGAGCAAAGAAACCGCCCAGAGAAAGCCTGATTGTCCAACTGTGAGAATATAATTAACACCATAACTACAAAACAAAGAGAACTAGATAG
This sequence comes from Argiope bruennichi, assembly GCF_947563725.1. Lineage (NCBI taxonomy): Eukaryota > Metazoa > Arthropoda > Arachnida > Araneae > Araneidae > Argiope > Argiope bruennichi. The sequence goes on along the minus strand of NC_079151.1, from coordinate 137,924,371 downwards.
AGAAAATTCGATACCCAGATTTAATATCTATAGTATAGATACCTAGCAAATAATGAGTCAAACCCAACAAGGGTCGATCGTCTGTCTGAATTTTCAGAATCACGTAAACGGTAAAACTCTAAAACACAATGCCTTAAATATGTCAAATTTGGTATGTCATTTTCGACTACTAGTTCTGTGTCAAACTGTTATTTTAATCGATTGGGGGAAAACTCTCCTGATATAATTAACCTCATGTCAGGGGATGAATCGCCAAAAATCACAAGCTGCATTCAGTGAAAATGCTAAATCAATGCCAAAGATTAATATTTCGTAGCTATTGTACGCTAACGGCATGTAAAATTTCTTCAAGGATAACACCTTTATTAGAGTGTATGCGAAATTTTTTTGGTTAAATAGAGAAAACCGCCAAGGAATTAGAAAAATAATGCCAAAAGTTTCGACTTGAAAGATGATAAAATAGATCATATCCCGCAGGATATGTGGAACTATGTAGAAAACTTCTTTTATTGAAGTAAAATTCCTTTTACTCCAATCAATAGCCGTAAAATGTTATTGTATTCAATTCATAATACTCAACTAAATGATCTTGCTGAAATCGCTCTAATTCTAAATTGATTTTCCAAGGCGTTCTCTGAGATAACAGTTTTATTGCTGATTTGAAGGGAGCGTCACGGAGCTTCTTGAACTCAAGGTTCCTATCCTCCGGACATAACAGGTGAATAGGGTAATGGCATGGCAATGAGATTATTTAGTAAGTGGTAACACCTTTATTAGAGAGGATGCTAGAAAGTTTTGGGGAGACCATTTCCACTGGTTTAAATAAATGTTTTATGCATAATTTCCAACGATATTTTACAATATCGTAATGGAACATCAAATAAATTTCAGAGAAGTGATAATCTCAATATGGCTTTTCTATTAAACACATGAGTGCAAAATCTATTTTAATTCTTGAGATATAAAACTTTCTTTTTTAAAAAATAAAATTCACTCCAATTTTATTGTTTCATTAGTTTTTTTTGTCTTTTTTTTTCGTCGTTTCTTCAAAAAAAATTTCTATTTGAATAGTTTAATTATGTTATTTTGATAAATTTAGTTTTTAGTCGTGCTTTTAATTTGGGTTTCCTCATTCATTCAAGATAATTTCCTCTGTTCATTATTTATTCATTTTTTTTTTTACACACGATCTTTTACGGTCAATTATAATTGTCCGCAATTGGATGTTTGTTAAAATTTTCAATTAAATATTTTATGGTGCTCCCTCTTAATGATTTTTTAAATAAAATTTCGTAGACATGTAATATATGCTATTTTAGAAGCCTTAAAGCGTTGTGTGTATTTTCTTATGCATTTCCCTAATTTTCTGTCTTACTCCCTATATAATTTCTTCTATATCTTTACTATCATCTCCCTAATTTCTTCTATATTAATTTATAATCTTACCTAAAATGTGAACTTTAATCTGGCACGGAAATATTAAATTGTGACTAATACAAAAAAATTACTATAGAAGTTGTTTATAAATGAGTGCGTTTTTTTTTTTTTTTGTCATTGCTTGCTTTTAAACTCAAACTTTATTGAAAGAAAATTTCAAATTTCTTTGAAAAATATGACAGATCTACTCATCATCTTTACTAATAATAATGATGCGTGTGTGTTGAGCAGATCGTTTGACCTACATATGCATTGGAGGGTGCGAATGCGTACTTTAGAGAGATTTTTTTGAACATTTATTTAGAATTTTAATTAATTAAAAATTAAGTCAAATTTTGGCGTTTTCTCGCGGTAACTTTTGAAAATATTATTACATAAAAGTAAATTTAACGCCATTAAAAAAATTATCGTTTTAATGATACCAATTTAATAGTCATGCAAATATTTTTTGTATAACAAAATTTGCAAATATTGTAATAAATATTTGCAAATATTTTTTGTTGTATTTTTTGTATTATTGTTTTTAAGGAATTTTTTAAAAATAGTTTTTGCCGAATTTTCAAAACTAGATTATATTGTTGCCTTAAAATTCAATTCTCATAGTTTCATCAAATATTTGCGTGATTTTCTTCTGCTATTGAAAGCTAAGGAAAAAGAACTCTGTATAATATCTGTGTAGTTCGCAACGCAAATATATAGTTTTAAAATAAAATAGTTTTTAAAATAAATTAAAAAGACCTATAGTAATTTATTTAGTATCACTAAAACTAATTTATTGAATTTCACGATGAGATAATTTTTTATTTTATTTTATAAGATTTCCAGCAGTTTTAAAAACGAGAAAAAAGTGAAAGTTTCATTTTATTTTTTATTAATAAAATTCTAATTAAAATTTCAAAAATACTGAGTGCACATTTCCCCTTTTCACTGCATATCTGTGTTAAATTTTGTAACTCTATGTCCAACGCAAAGGTTCCTATCTTTTTGTAAACCATCGTCCCTTTAACAACAACAAAAAAAAACAACCTAATATAAAGATTATATTTTGTTCTATAATGGTTAATTATGCTGTATATTTAAATATAATTGCTTCTAGATCCGCTGCTGGCTCCATGAAAATTTCAGTCGCATAATGGAGAGTGATACCACACTTCTTGGGAATCTATGGTCTAACGGTATGTCCTATAAATAAGTCCTAGTGTGTACAGAACGCACACACACAGCCTCTCGCTGTTTCACACACCATTCTGGTCGCCCATATTGTTTCATGTGTAGGGGCCCACCTGCCATACTCTTTAATAAATTTGTCATGCAAGAGAACGTCTTACAGGGCACTGGCGTACAACAGTTACGAAATTTTAACTTTTGGCTTGGATATAGCCTTTTTATTGAATATATCGTATCACCTATGTTATTGCCGATTCATCCCTGGCTTGCGTTAATAATGTCCCAAAGTCGAATGTGTGTTTTAGACATGTTTTTCTCAAAGATTTAACACAAAATTTCATTTGTAGACATCAAATGTCACACCAAATTCGATATATTTAAGTTATTACGTTTTCGAACTATCACATTTTCATGTTTCAGACTGTCAACCTTTGTCGGATTTGGCTCAAACTCTGACAGGTGTCTACACTAGAGATGTTAAATATGTGCATGAATCTTATCCATCTAGCTCTCCTCAATTGTAAGGACAGTGTTAGCTTATATTTGAACTGCCGGAACAGACGGACTTCCACTGAACAGATCTTACTCAAAATTTGATAGAAATCTGCAAATTTGGTGTAAAAACCGTATGCCAAATTTCATCCATCTAGCTCAAAGCTTTTTGAGTTATCTTTGTCACAGACATTTTCCAAAAACATTTTTGACCTCAGGGAGGTTTAAAAAAGATTGAAGATTCATCAAAATCTCGCGTTCGCATTTTTTGACAATTATTATACTTTTTCTATACTACTTACAAGAGAAAGTAAAAAAAAATCCAAGGTATATATTTGGTTTTCTGGTATTTATACATTAAATGCATACCAGCGATTAATCGCTAAAAACTGCACTCTGATAGTTTATTGTAAAGGGTTCATCAGTACTTAGTTCATCATGAAGTGTGGTTAATGAATTAATACCAGTTTTCATCACTATGCTACTTAGTTTACAAATCTCATGTGCGGGATTCTGAAAATAAATATCTGAACCCTCATAACATTCACGGTTTGACCCAAATTTCACAATTTTATTCGCGAGACGGACAGTACTTTCGTGAGAAAGACACAGGGAGACCACTTCCGCTCATTTCTAATGAATTCAGTTCTTACTCGGCGTTAATCAAATCCATGCGATTTTCTGCTTCTTAAATTCTAACTATGTCGGATACTCTTCTTACAAAATGTTCTCATAAAATTAATCTACCTCTGTTTGTTTCGGTTAAATATGTTTAGTCGTCAAAAAAAAAAAAAAAAAAAGGACACCTCTGAATATTTATTGTCGCATCTTCACAAAATTGGAGTCGATTGAAATGGCTCAAAGGGACAGACTTATTACAATCGACAAACTAATTAACAGAGTTAATTAACATGGTCAATTAATTATTACCTCGAAATTTTCCTATTATGACTATCCGTTTTTTTACTGAATTGATTATCAGCTTGTATTTAAACTTCCAAATAAAATTTTATGAAATTCTGATGATAATTTTAAAAGTTATAGGGTTTTGAAAATGTGCCAATGTTAAATGAAGTGAATGCTTTTTCGTCGATATCTTTCTTGGAAACTATATTTTTCAAAAAAAAAAAAAAAACAACTTTAGGCTTACTAAAGGGAAATTACAATTTTTCATTAAATCATGAAATAAACGGCATAAATAATACAAATTTAATGTTGTTTTTTTATGAATTTTTAAACATGAAGATGGGAAAAAGTGAATAGTAACAAGGCAACATTTTCACATGGTGCAAAGCTGACATGTTAAAATATCCCGATTCAAAAAATTGTGCGCATATCTCAAAAAGTGTTAGAAATATAGACAGGAATTGTAAAATTCCCGTATTCGATTTCTAACGTCCACTTTTTAAGGGGCAGCATATTGAGGGGACACAGTACCTAAAAATAATCAAAATAGCAAATTATTTTTATTGGCTCATTCGTTTGTTTAGACCCTTTTTCACATCACACTAAAATATTAAAGCTGTATCTGCATTATTTCGAAAGTTATTAAGGTTTTTATTTATAATGACAGGGATCTAAAAAGGACCTGAACTTTTAAAAATGGCCGACATTTAAAGACTCGGGAGTTTTAACTAATTATCACAGCCTAAAGAAATATCGAATTATTTTACTCTTTTTAGCAGAAAATTGTGTCCTTCTGAAAAAAGATTCTGGATGCTTTTATCAAGAAGCTTTGGCCAATGGTAAAACAACAGGTTCACATAAATCACACCAATAGATGAGAAACTTGTCCCCAAAATTATGTCAATTTATCAACAACCAGCATCACATGAGCTTTTTCAATCTTGCGCAAGATGTTTGACTCAGAATTCAAACGTTAGCTTCATAGAGTAATTTGGTATAAGTGCTCAAAAGAAATTTCTGCCTCACTATGTCGAGTCCAAATTGAAGTTGCAGATACAGTTTCCGAGTTCAGTGCAGGGACATCTACATAGATCATTAGAAAGTGTTCCAAGTTGAAAATAATATTTATTCTTCAACAATCTAGATATTTAGCAACAAGACAAGTGGAAGGATTATAGGGTGTGTGTATCAGAGAAGAAATAATTAATCTACTTAATACGAGTTAAATCAGTAAAAAATTTAACTTGCTTGTAAACGCAAAGAATACTATAATTTATAAAAAAATGGACTAACAAACGAATCTGGGTGCTTTTAAATCATTTGTTCAATAAATTTTAATTACTCCATTTCATACCGCTGTTTTTCTCTATCAGATTTCTTTTTACTGCAATAATGAATGTTTAAATCTTTATAAAATTTCATGCATTGAAGACAGAGGTTTTAAATTGTGTATATATATTTTAAATCTTAGTTATGACTGCAAAATATTTGCTCGAGAAAAAGAGTAAATTGATTTTAATTCACAAACCAAAACTTATTCTCCATGCTCTGTTTTTCATCTTCATTTTTAAAATGGAGAGGGGTTTTTCCTAAATAAGATAAAGAGTTTTCAAATTTTGTGTAGTTCAGAAAGTATTTAATAAAACTGTGAGTACCATAAGCATTCCCTTGTTTGGTTTTTTTTAAATGCTAGAGTTAAAACGAAGTTCTGCTAAATTTCCCAATTTTTTCACCACATATAACAGTACAAATTTTATATTAAAATAAGTACTAAATATATCTTCTAATCCATGCACAATTTTGTGTAACCTTATTTCAGATAATCTATTAAAAAGTTTGAAAAAATACTGAAATTTGAGAAAATAGTAACACAATTTCATTAAATGCAATTTTAAAAAAATTTAAATTTCTTCTAAGCAGGCGGATGCAAATTTTTTCTTTCTTTTCAGGGTATTTTTATTTCAATGCGAATACACACTACTAAAAATATAGTGAAGATACCGTGTTCCCTTGAATTTATTTGTATTTAAGAATACGCGTAGTCAGGTAGATATATTTGTCGTGCGACATTGACACGATGAAATTTCACTTGGTTTTGCTTAAAAAAGTAATTAAAGAGTTATTCCTAAGATCAAAGAATTTATAATACAACATTGTTATTAGAAAAGGATAGTCAATTTAGTTTGTTAAGTGTATCTTAATGTCACTCATTATTAAATATAATTTCAAAATATTTTTAAAGAGAATTTTTTTATTCAAATAGCTTGATTTAAAAAAATTGTATTCTTTTTAACTATATAATTAATAATTATAGAAACTCTCATGTTGGTATTGAAGTATTTTGCCGGACACTGAAATCAGTAGCAACTTCTGAGAAAAAGAAACATTTATACTTTTTCCTTTTTTTATTGCGGATTCAATCACAAAAGCATACAGACATACACAGAAATATTTAAAATACAATATTCAGCTGTACATAACTGCAAATATCCAAAAAAAAAAAATTATCTCCAGATAGTTGTTAGCAAATGAAGGGAAAAAATTACTCACGAAATTCACACTGAAATTGCATCAAAAATAAATAAAACTATCTATCAAAATCAACATGTATACATTCACAATGAATTATATAGTTAAAGGAATAACATAAAAAATTTAATCAACACGATTATCAAATTACTTTAATAAATGTTCAAGTGAGAAAACTATAGCCATTGGCAGCTCAACTGATAGCAGAAGTGACTCGATCAGCATATCATTATGTGATGCTAATTAAATAAAGCTGAAAATTATCTTCATGCATTTAGAAGTAATTGACTCATTTTATCAGATTCAATTCCAATACCAAATCATTATTATTTTGTGTGATAAACGTATTTTTCGAAACGAATGTTGTGAAATTTTATGGAACTTTCCTAATTTAAAAATAGAAGAAATGCGCATTCAGCTTTGAAGTGGTACCTCATAACTATCTTAGTACTATCAATTGCAGCTGTCACTGACTATCTTCCAACTGATAATGAGAAATAAATGTGTTGTATGGCTACATTTTCTTCATACAAAAAAAAATAACGAACACAATACATGTAAGTACCAAACTACTTACAACATTATCTGCATATACAGATAAACAGACTCAAAACCAGCATCTAAGCCAGATAAGTTAAGTTCCGTCTAGGGTATTTAAAGAAATTGGACTACATTTTGTCAAGGAAAGAATTTATAGAACTTAATTATATAGGAAGTTCATATCTTGCTATGGACAGAGTATAAACGATGGCTTGAAATTCTTTACAATATTATGTGACAGATAATCTGGCTTTTCATTCAAAATTAGCATTTTAACTTCATAAATCTCCATCAAATTATTTAAAATTCAACATTAGGTAACACCTGCTAGAAATAACAAGAACCGTAGCCACCCATAAACATTAGAAAAGTATTGCATAGAATCCTAAAAAAAATTAATTTTTCTTGCGTGAAGATAATTTTTTAAAACACTTAATGCTTAAACACATTTGTTTTCATCAATAATTTTCATATTTTTATGCGGGGGTATGGTTTTCATTGGCATAAAAATATGGTTAGTTAACATTTCACATACCAATGATGAAAAAAATTAGAAGACATAATTGGCAGTTTTATAAGCAACTGCTCAGTTTACAGATAAATATACAACTAAAGCAGAGTTCACACGAGGCCAACTATTGCGCACAATAGAAGGGCACGACTACTTCAGGAAGATCACGTGACTACAATAAGACAATATGGAAAATAGTCGTCTAGATGAAACAACCATTTGCCATTATCCTGCTGGGATCACGTGATATTCCTAAGGTAAGCGACATTCCATTGCGTGCAATAGTTGGCCTGTGTGAAACTTGTTTGATACTAAAAATACAATTATCTTCATCAGGGGTTCTTAAAGCAAGAATCATGCTCATTTAGATTTATGGTCCTAAATTATCCTTGTTTGGTATATTTATTATGAGACCAAAAATTTTCTAATGTTTTCTTTATAACGTTTAAAATATTTATAAGTAGAACCTATTAAACAAGAAATTTTGATTTAAAAAGGTTTTGATATTTGCTACATAGCTACTATTTAATTTTTTTATTAATGCTTCATTAAAATATTTACAGCTTTACAACACCGATGAAAAGGGATCTCTTATACTTTACTTCAAGGAGCCCCGGTCTACGTTGTAGGTGTGCGCATTCAAACCTGATTATATATAAAATGGCACAATTTTATGACAATAACATATCTACATTGCTACAAACATTTATGAAAGTAAATAAACTAGTTACTTTTTTGCTAACAATCAGTAAACATGAAATAACAGTAGAAATTTATAATTATTTCATATTATCAGAATAAATAAAAAAAATCACGCACAGGAAATATAAAAATTCTGAAATAACAATTCCAACAAACAATTGCACGTTGAAACTGTATTACTAAATAAAGTAACTTTTTTTTTGTATTTATACCAATAAAGCCCTTTAAATTATCCTTTTTCATTTGGAAGTTACTAATCCTGATAAATCGACCAACTAATTTTTAGCAATTATTACAATTTATTACATGACATTATCTAATAAGCAATAAATTTTGTTAATAGAAAAATGTACGACAAATATGATTTTACGAATTTATGCTGTGTGCCTGATAACATAAGATTGATTTATTCGTCGATATCGCCTAAATTAATTAGATTTATAGAAACGATTTATAGTTTGATTTGTTTGTAGACATTTTAAAGAGTTCTGAAATCTTTCTCAAGACTTTTGTATTAGATAAAAAATGCAAGGGAAATAATTATTTATTCAACAAAGGAAACTAATATAAAAAAATAAAGAAATGTAAGGAAATTATATCGATTATAAAGTTTTAGGAAACATTAGGAAATAATTAAATCATTTAGAGAACCTGCCATTTTAGGCATAATAGCAAGTCACGTTATGAAAGTCTCAGTCGGTATAAGAGAAATTGAATAATAATTTATCGGCAAATTTTTTTTATGTTTATATATTAAAATTATGATTGAATTCTCAAATATATAAAATCGAATTTAAAAACTCTACTTCTAAAATAAAAATCTTAATATTTTCAAGTATATCTTCAGCATTTATTTTTATGTATTAAAATTATGATTTCTCCATTATTGAATATCTACAGTTTATAAAAATATAATGATAAAAAATATGAATTCGAATTTAAAAACCACTTCTAAAATAAAAAATTTTAATATATTCAAGTAGACGGTGCAATAAGAGTTTTTCATACTGAAAAGTCATACAATGGTTTGCTACTAAATTAATGCACCAAATTTTGTGCTCTTTACACTGAATAAGAAACTAACTAGAAAATACCTACTTTATATTTGGTTACTTTTTCCTGTTAACAGAAGTCACTAAAGATGTTAAAAAGGGTGCATCATAAAATCAATAAGATAATGTAAATCTCTAAGAGCTGAAAAATTACTTCATTACATATCAAACATATTTATACGATGTATCAAAAGATATATTAAATAAATTAAATTCTTATAAACATCCAAAAATAATTCAATTATTGCACGATACACAAAATAATAACATTGGGAATCAACTTTCTAAGAGAAAAATTTTCAACACAAGAGATAATTATTTTATAAAATAATATATTTCTACAATCAAATATATAAAGTAAAATTACAAGAAAATATTTCAGTTTTCAAGGTTCACTATTAAAAAAATCTATATCTTATCTATCTATATATTTTAAAAATTGGAAACATTGTAGACATACATTATATAAACGGAAGAGAATTTTACGCAACACAAACATGTACAAATAACAAGTTATTGTATAATATATACACATCTTCATAAAATTTCAACTATTATATATTATTTTAACAGAAAACTTTCAATATTCTAACATTCCACAATATATATTTTCTTCTCAACAGGCTATTAAGTTCCATTAGTACTATGATGGATAGATCAAATAATTTCTTCAAGTTCAATAACAACAATGTTCAAAATAATGCGTTATTGAAGCCTGTAAAGTGATCATCGAAAAATATTTCAGTTTTTAAATGCATTTGTACATGTCCAAACACATTTGTGAAGTGGACACTGGAAATTCCAGAGGCCACACTTAAGTGCATAATGCAGCAAGTAAAAGAATGCAGTCAATGTAGTTTATTTTTTTTTCCTTAGCAAGCAGCAGAATTTCATGACTCACGCTGATTGAAGAATTTAAAGGATAAACAATAATAAGATTTTACTGTCCAGTTTAATCTACATACGATATTCAAAATGTAGATTTCTTAAAACAGAATGATTCTAAAATTCAATGGAAAAGCAATCATTTATTCAGTTCGAGTTTAAATATTGCTCTTCGTAATATTCTTTTTAAGCAACATTATTTCCTATGATTCGCATTGACTAGAATCCAAAGCGAAAGCATGGTACATTTAACCGTTCAAGCTACAAATAATATCCACAATGTAGCTGGTTTAAACAGATCCGACCCTAAAATCCAAACATTTATTCTGTTCTAGTTTAACAATGTTCTTCACGATCCACTTCATGGATTGGAAATACAAAGTATTACAACAGAATGTGTCTGAAATTCATGAAAAATAGTTCTTTCCAAACAGCAACAAGATCAAGAGACAACATCATCAAATCTTGCCATTTTCACATGATGATGAAATCGACTTCACCATAGAGAAAAAAGTTTAATTCAGAACTTTAGAGAATATACATTGGACACTGATGTCAAATTACGAGATGACAAGTTTTCATTGCTTTCTGTATAGGTTTATCAAGATTTTTTTTTGATGGCCATATTTTTCTGGTAGAATCAAAAAATGTTCTTTGACTATAACTACAACCAGGAAGACATCACGTCACGGGAAGACGTTTCTATTATTACTACATCCAGGTAGGTATCAAGTCACGGAAAGACGTTTCGATTATGACAGCATCCAGGTGGGCAAAAAGTTATGGAAAGACGATTATAAAACATTGAACACTATACGCTTAATCGCAGAATACTAATAGTAATTTACTAATGTAATGGTATTGATGAATAAGTTATTTCCTTCGTGAAGGATAGGAACTTTAATTGCTTATTACCAAGCAAATTCAAGGAAAAGGAAGTTGGTCACACAATTCTTTTCCCTGCAAGGAAATTTTTTTAAAAGGAATACTGATGGATTTTTACATGTAAAATGTTCCAGTGTAGTTGATTATGCAGAATGGAATAAGTTGCTTCATTTTTGTGCGGAATTTTTACGTCGGAAAAACAAAAATAATTCACCATTTATGAAAGACGACTGAATCCACCTTTCCATATAGATGGGGAAGCTTAGTAAGTAACGCTGAATGAATCTGCACTTGAGCACAGCTATCAGTTGCAGAAATGCTACTATGAAGAGAAAAAAAAATTGCTTTTAAGCAGAATCAGGATTCCTGCTGCATGAGGGAACATTGAGAGAATCATTGGGTTGAGGAACATTGAGAGATTCAATGGATTGAGGAAAATTGAGAGATTCAATGGGTTGGAGTCCTGGAAACACAGGCATATTCAGAGGAGAAGTTGCGAAAGATGTCATGTACTCAGGTTCTGGGGGTAAATTTCTTTTCCTGCCTCTTCGGCCTCCACCACCTCTTCTTGGCCAAGAACCTCGTGTCGCTGAAGCTCTAAAATGGATAAAATTAATTAATATCACCGAAATGAGGGAACAAAATTGCAGCGAAATTTGATCCTCCATCGAAGCATTATTTTGTTTAAGGTTTAATTCATTTGTCCTTATGCTGGGTTTACACTAGCCAGTAGGCTTCGTATGCGTAGAAAGGGATTAATTAATGTTTGCCACAATTTCATAAAGATATATTCAGGCTATAGAAGAAAAATAGTGGGGGAAAAAAAAACCTCGCATTAAAAAGAACAAAGAGCAAAGAAAGTCGGAATTAATCTTTGATTAAGTAATTAAACTTTTTCACCCCCCCCCCCCGCCAAATTCTACAAATGCATGCGCAGTAAGAGAAAAAAATCCAATACAACGGCATGTTGTTGTCCCGTCGGGTCAATTACTTGCCATCGACTGAACAGCATTTTTCAGCCTTTCTACGCATGGGCTGCCTTTTGGCCGTCTCCCGGCATTATATTATTTTTTTAATTACACAGCAAGACTCCTACCGGGAAGGCACCTCAAAAATGAGATTGGTTCTTGACACGTACAGAAATGGTGGGGTTTGGCTACCTCCTAACGATGACGGGAAATAGATCCCAAGGTAAGCAGCGAATAGTACAGAAATATTGATCTTTAGGGTGAATTTAGAATTTTCACTAAATGTATCGTGCAATTCTTGGCTATCAAATCCCTGGTATGCGGTTAATAGTAACCGTAAATCAAAAGTGTTTTAGACGAGTTTCAACTAACAGACTAAAATAAGAATTTGACACAAAATTGCAATTGCAATCACTAAATCGCATACCAAATATGGATTACCGAATTTTTGGATTACCGCGTTTAAATGTTTGTGTAAGTACAATATGGATTACCGAATTTTTGGATTACCGCGTTTAAATGTTTGTGTAAGTACAGACTGGCAGAAAGTCACTCCCTTGTGGGTTTTAGTTCCAAATTTGATACATAATCTTCATTTTAGATGTTAAATCTGTGTAGCAAATTGTACTTATTGAGCTCGCTTTGTTGTGAAGCCATCATGTTAACTTATATTCGAACAACCGACAGCCGAACATACCGACTTTCACGGAATGGATTTCGTTGAAAATCTGGTTGAAAGCTCATATGCAAAATTTCATTAATCTCGATCAAAGTATTTCAGCGTTATCTTAGTCACAAACTGACGCACATAATTATTGAAATGTGTTTTTCAATTTCTGGGAGGTCAGAAACTTTGAGATTCTGAAAATCCCGAGTTCTTCGATTTTTTTTCACGATTACAATACTTTCTCTTTAATTCGTATAATAGAATATATAAATGCAATATTTTAAGCATTAAACCAAATAATAATGCTGGAATATGAGAAAATATTTGCCTCAGATGAAAATATATCTTGGTTAGTTGTGATATAGCACTAGAGCCATCTTTCTTTCCTCCAAACTGTATCAAGAAAAATATCTTAAGCACTAGAGCCATCTTTCCCCTCCACCCCCCCCCCAAACTGTATCAAGAAAAAGTTCTTAAGTTTTGCAAATTAAATTACAATTGGAGAATTTTCGTTTCAAAGTCCACATTTAAAAAGTGTAAAATTGAATGCATATTTTAATTTTTCTTTCTGACTAATGAGACACACAACAGTTCGTGGAAATATTTAACAAAAACAAAAAATTGCTTAGACAAAGAAGTATTTGCAGACAATTTATTGTCATTCACATCGGCATGCAATATATTTTTAGCAAATTTTGCTTAAAAACACCTTTAATCCAAAAAGTGACATATTTACAAATAAAATAGACATATTTTATTTGTCTAGAGGTAGAGTTAAATGGTCAATTCCAAGTTTTCCTATCATCTAATCAGACAGTGTGAAAAATACTGGAACAGTTTTATGTATGGGGTCCTATATAACTCTGAATGTTATGATGTTTTAAAATATAATTATCTACAGTATTTTCAACCGGTTTCACAGAATTTTGAAATTTTGCATTGAGTTGCAATGCCTAGAAACAATATTTTAGCAAATAAAGCTGATATATTAATATTCCAGATTCTCTCTGTACTTTGTAATATGGACCGTTATCAAAAAGGTTACACCTTAAATTTCAGAATATATATATATATATATATATAATCAAACATTTCACTAAGTTTACATTCCATAATTTTTAACTTATCTAAAAAAATAATTAATGATTACTCACTTCCTTTTTTCTCTCTGTCTCCTGTTTTTGAACCAGTTACACACCTGCTTTTCTGTGAACCCAGTCACACCGGCTATACGCTGGCGAACTGCGAACTTCGGATACTGGTCCTTCTCGTAAGCCTCATTCAGCACTTTCTGCGTATCGACGTATATCGTTTCCGGGAAAGGATGTTTTTCCTTCGTTTTAGGCTTTGGGTGCTCTTGAAATTTTTTACAATCCAATGATTCCCAAGCTTGAAGCCAAAGTGTTTGTAATTCTTTATGCAGTACGAGAGGAAACATTTCTACAGGACTTTTAATAATACGAATGACTTCATCGTACTGGCCACGATATAGAGCCAAGTGAGCATGGATTCTAAGAATCTGGGGTGTATTATTTAATTTTAAAACCACAGGCAAAAGTGCACCAAGTTTAATCTCATTTTTTTCATAAATGGCTTGATTTATTTCATTCATAAGCAGGGTCTGATCGTCTATACTTAGAGGATTTGCAGACTGCATATTGCTGGAAATGACGACGTCTGAACGATGTTGGGGTCTCGAAACAGATTCATGGTGCATTTCTGTTTCACTATTAGAATAGGTACCAGAATCTGGCGTGCCGAAGTTCGCCAAAGTCTGCGAATTTTGGAATAAATTATCAGCTTCGGGCACACTATAATTTTCATTTATGGATAGATCATGAACGACCGAATAGGGAGAGGACAAAGATTGCGTTTCAGAATTGTTTTGGGGAGATTCTTCTTCACGCTGTAGAACATTGAGAGAATCATTTGGCAATGATGGGATTGGAGTTGGGTGTGAAGGGTTAATAAATGTATGGCACTGCCTACGAATATGGGGAATAACAGTTCCTTGCAAAGGTCGATCGGAAAAATCTGGATTGATTGATTGTGAAAAATTCGTTGATGGACATGATGATACATGCTTAGTTCCATCACCAATTAAAGATAAATTTCTTGCAGTATGCTGATCAGGAAAAGTAGGAAATTCATAATTCACATTGCGATAAATAGTGTGACTAGCCATATCATCTTGAACAATATTTCCACCGCTAGTTTGCAGAAAGCAACGATCATTGCCTTGTCGACTTGTCCAACGTCTGTGAGCTCCACCACGATTATTATGAGCCTTGATAGGCTCGGGACGTGCTTCATTTGAACGAGACAATATGCCCCATTGTGGATTATGGTGTTCATTATCTAGTTCATATCTGTTAACGTATCTTTGTAACACTCCGATAGCCTGCTGTTTATTAATATCATCAATATCAGCTTGTCGTGATGAAATTAGTCCAAAAGACTGATGCGCAGACATTGCATGAGTCATTCCAAATTCCGGGCGATGAAAATTTTGCAACTCTCTATCATTATCAGAATGCTGATTCCATGTAGGATTTCCAATAAAAGTTGTCGATTCTTTCGTATTTGTACGCCCGATATGAAAAGAATGCAACATAAAATGAGGGTTGTTAACAGAGTTAGAGTTGTCCTGCGATGAAGTATTTGCAGAATTATCATCCCTTAAACAATCAGGAATTTGATGCTGCTGCTCATAACTATAATGCTCTATCGCAAGTCCTTGTTTATTATTTTGTTCGTTTAATGAGCTTTGATTATTAACAGGCTCCAAAGATTCCTGTCTTGTTACAGGAGAATGATGAAAGAATGTATTACTAGCATCATTATTATTATTCCGAATTTGGTTCGATGAGTAATTTATCTGAGCACAAAAATCACCATCTGCATTTGGATTAAAATCGAAATTTTCAGATGCTTGTACATGAGGACTTCCAGCTAATGAAGAGGCCCCTGAATTGTGGTTGCCTTGAGTATCGGAAGACCTGTTAATGTTCCAAATAGTTGGCGAATTTTGAAAATTATTTGTAGTTTTTTCTCTGTTAAAGTTGTTGGTATTAGAAATTTCTTCTAATATTATAACTTCATCACTGTCTTCAGTTGCATAATTCAAAAAACTTTCATTAGGTACTAAATTCGTTTCGTTTTGCCACGAATGAAATGAAGATATATTATTTTGAGTATCAGTTATTTCATTTAAAATATGTGTGTCATTACATCTAGAGTCATCTGTGTAAGGCATAACATTATCTTCGGGTACAATAGAATTATGTTCAAATAAATCAGCAAATTTTGGTTCACTACTTACTACTTGTGCCAGGCTATTTACAGATAAATTGGTGAAACTGATGAAAATTTTTGAATTAACAGTAGCTATTGTTGCTGCATTTTCTAGTGGAATGGGGCGTAGAGGTGATGAATACAGATTTTGGTCTGTCACTTCAGATTGAGAGATAAAAGCCGCAGCTGGCCAGAAATACAAAATACTATTTGGTTCACATATCGCATCGTTTTTGCGTGTCTCGTGAACTGATTCAGAAGTCTCAAAATGCGCAATGCTCAAAGAATCTATCAACTCAATAAGACGTTTCACGTCTGCAGGTTGCAGGATTTCGAATGACAACCAAAAATTTTCGCACTCATAAGCAGTTTGATTCTCATTTAACGAATGATATTCAAATCCTGAAGGATTGCACCCACGTATTTCAAGAACTATCAATTTAAATTCGAAAACATCTTGCGATGGGCTAATTACAAAATTATTATATCGCTCATAAAATTGGTCATATGTTGGAAAACGATCCTGCTGTTGTATAGAAATATCGTTTGATGAAGATGAAGAGGATCCATCATTAACAGCACGCTTTAGCAAAAAGTTGTTTCGAAGAATAAACTGTTCACGAAGATTAAATGAATAATACTTGGAGTCTCCTGGGGTATACATGCAATCACCCTTTTCTGAAACACAGTGAAGATTTATATCAAATTTAAACAAAATTTCGGTAGCATCCGAGCTTAAATCATTGGTCTCATTATTTTCCGTTCTAGAACGTGAAGGCGGTGCTTCAGAATTTGTAAATATTTCTGCGTGTGATCTACCAGCATGCAATTCAGTATCCTCATTGAAAGATCTCTTGCGCTGCAAGGTATCAAATGAATCAGATTCAGTTTGATGAGTTGTGTGGATATTGTTTTTGTAAACTTGGCTGCTGCGATTTTGATAGGAATCATTTCTTTCGACAACTATTTGAGGCAGATCATTCCCTGAACTATTAAGATTCACAATAGTTGATGAATTTGGAGCATCTACATAATTGTCTAGTCTAGGAGATAACAAAAAAGAATTTACAGTTTCTGAATTAAAAAAATCGCTATTTTCTGGAATGGAATTTAATTCAATACTACGATGATCTATGGAATGATTAATGGGTATGCTGTTCTCTTTCTCGACGCAAGATTTTTTATAATTAGGAATTAATTGTCGCAAAATTTCCAGGGAATTAATATTTCCTGAATAATTTGTCTCAAAATCTCTTATTCTATGCCTATGGAAAGCCGCTGGCACACTATCCGGGATGAAAGGGTCCAAAGTTTTTGTGCAGTTGTCGGTTAAAGAATTTGAGCAAACATTTCTTTGATTACCAAAATTATTCTGCTCACATTCCAACGTATTACCCATATTTTGCAATGAAGTGGATGAAAAATTTTGTCCAATAACAACTACTGGTAATGAAAAAACCGGAGAAGCTCCTAATGATGTAGAATCTTCTGATGCACTACTGATCTCTTCAAACTGCCCAGGATTTGAAGTGCCAAAATTGTTAGACGGATCAGCTTTATTGCCCATCAGACCATTATTTCCATCTGCTGATCCAACAAGGTTAATGGGTTGACATTGAGAATTGGATCTTTCACGTTCAGCTGCAGTATTAAGTGTATATGATTCTGAGAGCTGCTTTGTACTTTCACGACAATTATCGGAACGAGGTGAGTTGTTCCTTACGTCGGATAAATGCGTCTTAATATTAAAACTTGAATTTTGTACACGTCTAGGTTTCTGAGCTTTTCGACAGGATTTCTTTGACTTAACAGTTGAAAAGTCATTCACATTTTGCGAGTTATCAAATCTAGGTTCCGAGGTACTTCCAGACTTTTCGCTAACTGGTGTAGTCTTCGATAATGTATTCTCATTAATTAATTTTTCACCTTGGGGCGATTTTTCAGAAACAGACAGATATTTTCTCCCTTTTTCAGACTGATTATTGTAATTTTTAAGCTCTGTCGAAAGACCACATTGATTAATATTATTTATTGAATTATGATCTTGTGAACAATTTCTTGAATGATTTGAATCGTTTATTATATTAAATGTGGTACCTGTTAAAGCTTTGCAACCGAATTGACTTTCATTGACTGAAAGGGGGCCTTTGTTTCCAGCAGAATCATCAGCTTCGATATGCCTTATAATCTCTTTAGGAATCTTCCTTTTAGCAGTACTAACTGAGGCACTTGTACTGGTGGGAGGAACATCAGCAATATTCGAGGCACTACACTGGTTTTCTGGAACGGAAGAAATGTTATTGAGTGAAAGTTCATTCACATTTTCAGGAATACTTAATTGTTGCACCTGCCTTTGCACTGTAGCTAAAGAATCGCCACTTTCATTTTGTTCCGTTCTTGCACAATTATCCGATATTCTAATCGGAGCTTTACATAAATTTGTCAAACCTTTAGCTCTTTGATTTTGACTTGTTACAGGACATTTGGAAATTTCTGCCTGCTGTCCAGCAACATTTAATGACTGCGCATGTGAATCTTTTGCAGAATGGAATGACCCAGCATCTGAAAAATTTCTAGAAGGAGCAAAATTACCATAGCTGCTTCTCGCAGATCGATTTATCGCTGGCAAGTTTTCACTGCAGTTGGTGTCTTTAGAAGAGATATTAACGTTTTGGATATGTGTTCCCTTAGATACTGATTTGACTTTATCTCGATTTAGTGGTTGTCTGCCAGGAACAAGAGGGCTTCTTAGCTCTTTATGATTCGAATGTACAGGATGGTGGTTCACAGTTTTAAATGCAGGATTCAGATGCTGACTTTTAGTGCATTGTCTTCTATACACTGGAGCAACACTGGGAATCGGACTGAGTGTTTTAGGAACACCTGTTGGATGTTTAAAAATAAAATTATCACGCTGTACTAGTGTTTTAAAGGAGCATGATTCACCGAATTCATTAGGCTCTTCTTTAATTGTATATACGGGAGTAACAGTTTGTGATGTTTGTCCTTTTTTTCGATCGACGACGCCTAAAAATTGTATATCATTTTCGGAAGATTTACTTTGACATTCATCATCATATACTGGTTCTTCTTTAATATGAAGAAGAGGAACTTGGTTACTTAAATCTGAATTAGCTGAAGCTGAAGATTCTTTTCCCGCGCCATTACAGGAACTCATTTTTTATAAGCTGAGCAGTTATATTGAAAATACAGCCCTTTTCCATGCCACTATTAGTGCATTTAAGCCATGTGCCCCCTCTAGATAAAGTTTCTCCAGAAAATGTACTGAAAATAAAGAAAGGGCAGTGTTAATTATTGGTCTATAAAAATGTGTAAATGTAAAAATTAAATAACTATAAGGGAAAAAAAACGAAGCATATTTTTCAGATAAACAATATCAAGGAAACTCCTTTTTTATCACCTTTTTTTGCTAAGAAAGTTCGTTAAATGCCATATCATTATACCTATTTATAAGATGAATGTGTATGTACTGGCGCTCTACAGATCAGATCGTTTGGCTTACAGCTATGAAATTCGGCACATATATAAGATGGAGAGCAAAAGAATGCACTTTAAAGCAATTTTTTTAAAAACTGTTAATTAATTAAAAAATTAAAATGATTTTTTTAAGTTTTCGCGCCATAGTTTCCGAAAATATTACTGCACTAAAAATGAATTTAATCGTTAACACCGTTTCAAAAATTGCTTTTCTAATAATACGATTTTAACAGTCATATCAATTTTTATTGAATTTTGGCAATTTTATAAAAGTATAATATTTTTTACCTCATTTCCAACAACAGATTCCATTGTTGCCCTGAAATTCAAACTATTTTCATTATTTTATCAAATATATAATAGCGGCATTTTCATCCGTTTTTGAAATTTAAAGAAAGATTTTGCTTAATATCTGTGCAATATACAAGGCGAATAAAGCAAAGTGAAATTATAATAAAGGTAAATTTAGAAAACAGATAAACCGGATATTTGTTTGTAAAAGTGCTACGGTGTTAAAGAATTATCTCCATTAACACATTCATTACCAGAGAAATTTACAGAAGCTTCATTTTACAGCAGTTTCCTATGAGATATCTCGTAAATGGCAGTGAATGAGTTAAAAATATGTACATAACAAACAGAACTTAAGATAATTGTTTTAATGTTAGACAATTTGGCAGGACCATGGACATGAGCGATTATTTGAAATGAAATATAATCAATTTCTTAGCGAACCAGCTGGCCGCCTAAAACGCCCAGTCTGTCTATAAATTGTACTTGTCTAGTTTAAAAATTCATATTTCAAAAGTGAGGTAAAAAGATACAATTACTGATATTTTTTACTATCTTTATAACTGTAATTTTTAAAAGCGGCTAAAATTCTAATAAACAAAAAATATGAACAAATGTATTAAATTTACTAGTTCTTTCCACAGCCGGCCTTCTCTATAAAGGGGCTCAAAACCATTTAGAATCCCCCCCCCCAAAAAAAATACTAACATGAACATATATTACTATTGTATTTTTACTTAATGCATGAATTTGCTTTTGCAAATAATTGCTTCAGGTAAATTACAATTTCTTGGCATTTCTTTTTCGATGATTTAATGCAACAAGTGCATTTTAAGCGTTTTGCACACATGCTTGACTGAAGATTTCTTTATTAATTAATAATTTGCTAAAAAAGAGCTCAGCACTTGCTACAGCTCGAAACGTAGAGAAAAGCTTTAAAACATTTAGAAAAATTCATTATAATTGTTATTTATAGTATGTATTGCAATGACATGTAAATTATGTATTGCAAAGCATTTAGTATGTATTGCAAAGTGCGTTATTTACAACCCTTTCATTCAAAATCAAATTCTGTAGCAAATCAATTTCCTCCATTAGGGTTTAATCTACGTCTTTGTTATAAAACTTTTAGAAATTTTTGGAACATTTTTCTAATTTATGATTTTTCTAAGTTTTTTTAACAGTGATTAATCGGAAATACTTTTAAATCTATATTCTGTTTGTAAAAAAAAGTATCAATTAAAAAATAGCATATAAAGTCCTCTCTACAGGGTTCTCTATACATTCATCTTTTGTTATTTCGGATTCCCCCCCCCCCAGAATTCGTTTTTCAGGAAAATATTCTATAATAAATATTCAAATTACTTGCAATCATTTTTGCAAAATGTTGTTCTTAAATTTCGAATTTCTGTTTAATTGACTAAATTAAAAGCGGAGTCGGGAACAATTGGTTTTCTTTGAAATAGTTTATTGAAAGTGCCAATTTTGTACAATGTGGTGGAACATTTTATGTTATATTTCCTGAGGTATCTATTTATAATCATTACATCTCTTTTCTTTTATATATGCACTAGTCCGCTTTGAGATATTTTTTACATCGACGGTTGCATATTCGTAATATTAGGTTTTTATCTTACATAATATTACAAATATGCAAATGTCACTATAATATGAGAACATAAATAGTGATTTGAGTTAAGAAAGTTTGAAATTAATTTAAAATTTCCGTACTTTATAAAATGAAAAAAAAAAAAAAATCTTCACCTTTAACCCTTAACTGGGAAGGTGAAATTTTAGGACTTAACTGGGGAGGTGCGGTCTACGAGCATATTACTTTTTAAATCATATTTATTTCTACAGTATATGAAGGTATATATATAGAAGACTATATAATGTAAAATTCAACAATTATATGAAAAATAAAAAAAAATGACAATGGGTAAAATTGGACCTTTTTTTATCGGCTTGTGTGACTTTCATCGCACGGTTTTCTAGGGCATTTTAAATATACAGGTTAAGAACTAGTATAAAAATCAACCTATAAATTCTGTATATATATTTCTTGGTATATTAATGTATTTTATGAATTTTTCAAAATACATTATCATTAGAAAAAATAATTACATATCAAAATCAGTTGAATGTGAACTCTCGTCGAAAAACTCTTCTCTACAATTATCCTTATCACTAAAATCACTTAATTCTTCATTTAAAAGTGTCTGGAGCACTGCTTCATAATAGGATCAGTAAACTGGATAATATTTAGGGGCCCAAGTTTTAGCGCCATCTTCTAAGCCTTGTTTATCACTGGGACACTAACAGGGAGATGCTGTCTTAGAGACCGCGCTCGAAGAAAGAACTGAATTATTTTAAAAAACATCTGCTGAAATCGGTTGGAAAAGTGCACGTGTATTCAAGGTCATAAAACAGGAAGTTACAGTTTCAATCCATTCAATTGAGCTAAAAATGGAATAGGGGCGATAGAAAATCCACCGCTAGCGGTCTCACAGACCGCACGTCCCCAGTTAAGAGTTAATTTTTAAGAATATAATGGAGGGGAGTTAAGGTTTTAAATTCAACTCATTTATTTTTCGACTTTCCACCCTTCGCTGGTAATAAATCTAATCATAAGCTTAGAGATGCTACATGATGACGATGGCTTGGTAATTCTCTAAACTTATGACTACACATCTACAAACGAGACTTCTTTCCACTAGAGTCATCTTTCCCCAGAATTTACCTAATTGATTGGAGATTGATGTCAGTGTATTCCTGGGATCAAGGACTGGAATAATCTTGTTCAATGCTCACGTAAATGATATTCTCAGCTTCGGGCACTGACAGAACTAATTTAATAAGAACTGTGCCAGTTAAAAGAACAGTGCCAATGGCTACCAGCATCATTAACAAACTAGGGGAATACCTTAATAGTTGGATAAGTGGTCGATAAGGTGGAAAGATAAAGAACGCACTGAAAAGTGCCAGTCTGTTTATTTCACAAAAAGGAGGAACATTTCATTGCCATCCTCCCCCCTAAAAAAGAAACTGTACAGGACGCAAACCATAAACCAGGACGCAAACATAAGGGCTATCCTGACTAAACACGTTAAAGTACAGAATTTATATTGACATGATTAGAAACAAAGTCACAGCCAGTAAAAGATAGCTCTACACCACCAAGAAAGGAAACTCCCAACTCTTTCTGGGCAAGAAAACTCGTGCTTTGTTAAGGTTTTGCTACATTCAGTAACGAGCTAAGCTTCACCAGTTTAAGAAACGTCGGCTAAGGCTCGTATACGTTAAGTTGGAAACAGCATAAAATAAAATTGCAAGGCAAATAGCAAATATATTCTGATCAATCAATCAAAAAAAAACACCCTAAATGCCCAAAGAACTAAAAAACAATAGCAGAATACTTTAATATCCACAAACATAACGCAAGATAGATAACTACAATACGCTAGAGCAAAAATTACAAAATACGACGAAAACAATCCCTAAAAGATAAGAGACGCCAGAACGCTTCTCTGTTAACATATTAACCTGCTTTTTACAACTTTGATCATAGTAGTAATAAAAGATGAGAAGCATATAACCCACACAACTTAACAGAAAAAAAAGCAGCTGTTGCTAGGCGACCAAATGTCACCGAGATGACTATATCAGTCATTTTAGGATTCATGAGAAAAAGGCAGATTTCAGAACGAGAAAAGAAACATAAGAGAATGACAGACATGAGAGATCAAAACGACAACAGTAAAAATATAAGCAGCCAAGCTGACATTTGCAGATACACTAGCAGTACCCGCACAGCGTTGCTCGTGGAATAACATCCAAAAGGGAAAATTAACTTTGAATTTGTCTGATTCAGATTCATCCTGTTTCTATAATTCAATTGCAGTGCGATTTAAAGAGAGACAGTTAATTCTTTCAGCAGATCTCTCCTCTAAGTATGGACATTCTTTCTCTGATATTCACTAACCGAACGTTTCTTTCCTCTACATTTTCATTATCGCGCAACAAACGAAGCGTTTCGGCATTTAATGCGCTCCGGCCAAGATTAGATTTCCTTTTTTTTTTGGTTGGGAGATAATGAATTTTGAATCGTTGTTTAAAATCAGACCTAAACAAAGAAATGCATCGCATATGCATACTCCAGCTACCCTATGAGCATATGCATACCCTATTTGTGCATACGCAGTTAGAGGTTTTCGCACATAAGTGCTGTTTTACGAATGCCCGAAAAGTAGCAGGAAAATAATTAAAACTGCAATTATAAAAACTACTTTTTTTATTTTGATATGATTTTAGTATACTAAAACCAACCCCAATAAATGCTCTACAAAATGGTACAAATATCTCCAATATCAGTTAAGTATTTCTCGAGTTTTTCTCTTCCAAACATACAGATGCATTCAGGACACTTCATTTTATACTATGTATAGATATTTTTTAGTGATATCAGTATTTTTATGATATGCACATGGGAGTGAAAAATAACAGAGAAAGATGTAAAGATATGTAATATGACTTATAATCTTTGCAGCAAAAATAATTCACTCTCTTTCAGGAAATTATAAAGTTTAGTTTAGTTTAGTTATATTAAAGTCCCGTTTATAAAGGCAACACTGGGGCTATATTGGGATCCCTTGTAATTTTGAACCACGGTCAGATGACGAGGACGACACTATAGCCGGCACCCCCTCTCCAAACTTCCGCACCACACCAGCGGAAAGTTCCTAAAATTTATATTTAAATCAATTCTTTTTCAGATTCAACCAGTTAAGTGCCTTCGGCGTATATACACATCAATCCAAACGTCCCGTTTAGCACGGTCGATGTGTAACTTTTTTATCTAATAAAAGTGATTTCTAATTTGTTTTATTAGGATTTTTTGCAAGATTTACTATGTAACCATTTATATTATTTTCGACGTGTATATGCGTCATCGCTTGACTTTAAAAAATAAATTCCGCAGTTAACTGGTTAAATTAATAACAGGTCTCATAATTGGTCAATTAATAGCAAATAATTAAGGTCTCCCACTGAAGATCAACGAAACTGTCTTCTTTGTATTATTCACCTTCCTTATTCATCATAGCTGACAAAAAATTTTTCTCGAAGACGGTAATAATAAATTTTACTACCTGATTTATTTATTTATTTCGCTTTATATATATATATATATATATATATATATATATATATATATATATATATATATATATATATATATATATATATATATATATATATATATATATTTGGAAATTTAATTTCATTTGTGTATAAAATTTTCAGTTAAGTTTTGCTGATATTTATTAATTCTCGATTTTTCAAATTTGAACTTTGTTTGTACTGAAATCATTCGTTTATATCCCATTATTAGAATATATTCAATTAAAACTGTTTTAATTATTGATGCATTTAAGTATTTTTGCTTAAAAATTTATGTACATTGACAGACTGATTTTTGTTTTTAAAAGTTCATAAAAAACAATAAAGATCAGTCTATTAATTAGCGTTATTGGAGAAGGCCTAAATAAGAAAAGTTCATAGTCTAGTCAAAATTTCAGAAATTCTTTTTCGAAATTGCACAATCTATGTTAACTCTGGATTATATAGTGGTAACGTTAAATAAATTTTTAAGACTATTGTTTTCAATTCTACATGATTGCAAAGAAAATCCGATAAGATAACATATTATTTTGTATTCAAAAAATTCGTTCAAAATGTATTAACAAAGGAGGATGTTAAGAACAAATATGTAGACTATATGATGCATTTATTAAGGACAAACGTAAGTAAGTACGCCATTGACTATAACATGACTAAAGTAAATTGAATTTAACTTTATTTACAGAATTATTAGCAAATATAGAAGATTTAAATTAGCAAAAGTGATCTCCCCAAATTTTTCCCACAATGCCCCTGGGAAATGGCAGACTTTGCATAGCATTGGCGAATTTCTGAAATATAAATGTTTGGCACGAATCTAACATTTCAACTGAATTTATCATTATATATTTGGCGATTAATCCCTCACATGCGGTTAATACACAAGTACTCGAAAATCAAACATGCAATAATGGTCGCCTTTTTGTTCGATTGATTGAAACCAAAATTTGTCTATGACAACCACAATTGTTTTCACAAGATCACATGACAAATTACACCTATTTAAGCAGTTGCGCTTTTGTGTTAACACTTTTACATGCACGCGAATGTACAGACCAACAGGCTTCCAACTTTTTCAGAGATCTGATTTCATAATTTGATAATCTACAAGTTACCAGCGAAATTTTTGTAATAATATTTCTGTACTAGAACTTTAAATTTTGCTATTACCATTTGAACTCGTGCAGCCGGACAGACAGACTTTCAATGAAATGGATTTCGTTCCGAAATGGAAAATATTTGAATAGAAAACTTCTGTGAGCAATTATTTCTTGAATGCAAGCTGGTGGCTGAAATATATGATCAACAACTTTTAAAAAATCCTGAGCCATTACAGATTTTGAAAGTGTTATTTTCATATTTTTAATGATATATATTGCAATTCAGACAATTAAAAAAATGGATATGCAATTTTTTTCACAAGTATATATTATAAGAAAAGAATTCTAATTGACTTAATTACAACGATTTAAAAATTTCCGAGAAAATTTTTTTGTCATATCATTAATTGATTACATTTGTCAGGAGATCCAAGTGTGACAGTTGGAAAATAAGTAAAAATTTAAAAAAGCGCAATTTTTAAAAAATAAATAGATTTTGTTAATACCAACTAATTTGTTTCATTACTTACTACATCTTTCTATCCTCCAATAAGTAAAAAATAAAAATATAGTATTCATTTACCTTATACATTCAATTATTGTATTCATTTACCTTATTACATTCAGTCAATCTATTATTTGAATGTATTTGGTACATCATGCATAAAATTCATTTAGTTTATAGATTTTGAATAGAATTTTTAACGAAATGCAACTGGCATTTATTTTTATTCTTACCGAATCCAGATATGTTATCTATACTTAATATTAATTCATAGGGACACAGATAAACGAATTTTAATAGTTTTTTTTCTAACGAACTTTATCTGCGTCAACAGAACTGCAATCTGAGTTCCAGTTATTGATTGTTTCTTTCAAAACTATTCGCCGAATTCAAAACCTTTTCTTCTAGAGAAAAGCTATTTACGCACGAACCTTGCTTACAACGTTTTTTAACTGGAAAAAAACTAGAAATATCCCGAATATCCAGATATCAAAAAATGCAATTTTATTATCAAAATATTTTTATATATGACGCGAGAACATTATATAAGTGAATATGAAAGAATAATGCAATGACCCATTTTATTTAATGAACAAGAACAAAAACATACAAAAATCTACAAAATATCTATTTTTTTTTTTTAATTTTCATTTCATAAAAAGGAATTTATTTTCCAAGTCAAACATGCAAAATAGTTCAGGTGGCCGTAGAGAGATTATGCTTAATAGGCATTCCCTTAAAATAAATCGGGAGCTCTCATCATTTCAATTATTTTCGCATGCTTTCATAATATTATTTGCGGTTAGTTTCACCGACTGGCGCAACCTGAAACAATTTTTTTTCCCTTAATGACTTGATCCAAAAATTGCCACAGAGCTACAATTTTGGACAGAGACCAAATGCAAAAGCAAAAGAAATTTTATTAGAGGCGCTTCTATATTGTTTTGTTCATGCCGCTATGAATAATTGCGGAACAAAAGGTCATCATTAAGTAAACAAAAGCCAATTTTATCCAAAATTTAACTCATCAGTAAGTAAAAAAACGTTAAGACCATTCGCTAATTTACGTTTCTCGAGTCATCGCATTTACATGAGAAAGGAAAGACAACCATCCATTTAACCAGTGGTAGTGGTCTCCGCAAAACTTTCTTGCATATTCTCCAATAAGATATTATCCTAGAGAATGTCTTATATGGCATTGGCGTACAATAGTCACTAAATATTAACCTTTGGCGTGAATTTACCGAATCTATCAAGTGACACTTGGCGATTAATCCACGGTATGCGGTCATAACATTCGAAAATTGAATTTCTGTTTTAGATTCGTTTTTTTCCTAAACGATTGAACCAAAAGAGAACTACTCTTATAGCCATAAAACTCATACTAAATATGATATATTTAAATCATTGCGTGGCTGAGGCATCGCACTTACATGATTTTGAAAAATTCATAGAAATCTTGACTTTTTTTTTTTTTGCATTTATTATGTTTTCTCTTTTTTTTTCATATACCAGAAAGTATAAAATGGCAATTTTTCTCACTTTACTGATTCTGTATTTAATGTAGTTCCCATTTTTCATATATACAAATAAAAAAAACTGTTAATGCCAATAAATATTTGAGAAAATGTCTAAATATTTATACACGTTCTTTTAATTTCATAAAACGAGGAAATATTTACGACAATTCTGATGCGACAGTTCATTGAATTTTGGTTTCAAACTGACATCACGGATGGGATTTCCACCACTTTTATTTTTTTATTAAATTTTCCTTTAATAAATTGTCGTAAGACAAACATATTATTTCCTACCACAATCTATCGATTTAACAGGGGTTTTAAATCGATCTCGATTTCATGCAAAATAATCGATATACTATCCATTTCAAAGTTTATTATTACTCTTCACACTGACTTTTTTTACTTTGATTTGTTTCACTATCATTAAGCACAGTAACTTTTCGATTACCATGAAAAACGTAAAATTTAGATAAAGCTGTCTTTTTTTTAAAAAACTTTTTTATATATATAGTATAGTAATCGTCAAATAACCCGAACTCTATATTTCGACGAATCTCCACATTTTAGACCTCCCCGAGTTCGAAAAACACATTCCAGGAAAATGTTTGTCTGTGCAAAGATCACTCATTAAAGTTTTATCTAGATGAATGAAATTTTGTATACGGACTTTAAACCGAATGTGTGGATATCTATCGAATTTTCAGCAAAGTCCACTCAGAGGAAATCTGTCCGGTTGTACGAATATAATTTTGCATGGTAACTACAAAACAAAGAACCAGAGAGATAAAATACAACACACTATTATAACACCTGTAGTCTAGACACCTATCAAATTTTGAGCCAAATCCAACAAGAGATTGAGTGTTTGTTAGCCTGTACTTTAAGAACATGTAAAAGAGACAATTCAAAGACGAAATGACTTAAATGTATCAAATTTGGTATGTCATTTTGGTATGTCGATTTTCGTATACTAATATAAATCGCATGCAAGGGATTCATTGAAAAATACTTCGCCGAGAATGACTCCAGATTTAGATAAAAATGCTACATTCAAGTCAAAAGTTAATATTTCGTAAATATCGTGCACAAGTAATATGCAAGGCGTTCTATGGATTTCTTTATTAGTGTGTATGCGAGAAAATTTTGGGCAAACCATTCACTAGTTTAATCTATATAATAAGCTGCCATAAGAACTTGAAAAATGGCTGCCATCTTTTTGCGGCGCCCTTATGTGGAAATCGAAATTGTTCAGAGCATTGTAGCGCATATTATAGGGATTACTGAGCTGATTCTTTAAATTAAATTTCCCTTGAATATTATAAAACACATGACATGGATAAATCATTGAAAACTTCCTAAAAAATAAAATAAATTTAAAGAGTATCATCAGCAGTAAAGAATACGAAATTTTGTTTACAGATGCAGATAGATGTTGTTGTAAGGTTTATTGGCGCAAGAACCATTTTTGGCTATACTGTGCCATACAGATAGATGATGATGGGCATTAATTACCTCCCATGTTTTAAGATAAGTGAAATATTTGGTCTTCGCCTGATTCCACGTCTATACGCATGATAGTTCAAGATCGGAGTAGGAAAAAGCTACGCGATAATACTTTTACGCTAATTAAACAAGTCTCCATTTAGTTCTAATGTATTTAAATACAGCAAATATAAATGAATAAAATTTAATTTCCAACAATAATCATTTTTGTGAAAAAAAAACATTTTATAGAACGCTTTTAAAGCACTAAAATGAATAGAAATGCAAATTACACCCGTAAACATTGAAAAGGACGAAGTTTTTCAGTAGTCACTATGAATTGTAATGGGGAAATGCTTTACTAAAAATATCCATCAGAAATCTTTTCCTTTAGATTTTAATCCCTTTATTATTGAAAATCCTTAGTTGTGATGTATTGGCGAGAACACTTGATAAGCTTTGCCAATGTTACGAGCTTATAATGAAATGTGTACACGAGGCAATTACATTATTTTCCGCATGTAAAAAATCAAACTCAGACAATAGCTTATTGACCGGGATAGACGAAAAGCAACAAAAATGAGTGAAGGTTTTTACCCGTTAGAACTGTGGATAAGGGATGAAATTAAACAAAGCAATTACGAAAATTCGAAAAAAAAAATTACAATCTACGGAAAAAAGGTTTTTCTTTATTATTTATTTCTACCAAATATTCTAGAAATATGATAAATAATTCTCCTATTCCCTACATAAGGGCGTAAGTCAACGCACTTGACAATTTTTCCTTTTCACTTTCTCGTATACGATGAATAGAAGAATTGTAATCGCCAAACGATTCGAATTCCGAGATTTTGACGAGTCTCCACGTTTCAAACCTCCTTGAATCCCCAGAACTAATTTTTATTACTATGTCTGTCTGTCTATGAGCACGTTAACTCATGCACGCTTTAAGCGAAAGAGGATAGAGTAGAACGGAACTAATGATAGATCAATTAATAGATACTCTTAAAGGGATATATATAGATTCTCTATTACTAGGCAACGACAGGGCTTCAGTGCGAATTTTCGATACCTTGCCATTATTTTTTCATTGGCTTAAAGAAGAATTTAAAGAATTTTAAAGCTGATTTAAGGGAACTGGGATACTTTGTCACTTAAAGAAATTGATTTTTCAATTTCTTTTAGTCTAATAAAGTAGAGAGCATTTCACTGGCATTATAAATGCGCTCTAATTTGTGTAGGCTTGAAAAGAGTTGATAGATTATTTTTTTATCTTTGAATCTAATATGAGCTCTTATAATAGAAAGGTAGTTTTTTGCCTTTTTCTCGTCACACATTTTCTTCGAATTTCGGTACTCATGGAATGCATTCTATTCATTACAATCGTATGAAATTTTATATAACACTTACAAACATTATGTATCCGTTAAACATATTTTTATTTATTTATGAGTGATAGTATTCATATTTAGAGGCCATTTAGCCGGCGTCCTGGCATAGGGGTAGCGCGTCTTCCCCGTGATCTGGGCGTCCCGGGTTCGAGTCCCGGTTTGGGCATGGTTGTTCTTCTGTTGTTCTATCTGTGAGATGTGTGAATGTGCCCTCCTGTAAAAAGGGGTTGTGCAAGCGAATGAGTGATGCGTGAGTGGCAAAGTCGTACTCTTGGCCCTAGTTGGCGCTGCTATAAAAAATAAGAGACGTTCCCCCTCAGGCTTAAATCGCTGTCTTCGTAACAGTGGGCTTGTCAGTGGCAAGTGCCATAAGAAACAAACAAACAAACAGAGGCCATTTATCATACAAAATAACATGTTTTTAAGTTTCTTAATTTCAGAATATCAGGGGTGTTTGTGGGACCCCAAAAAATCCCCTGAAACTTTTACGGACTTACTACCGGCATTTTGGAGTTTCGAGAAGGGGGGGGGGGGAGAAATGAAAAATTACAATTATGAAGTATTGAATGACCTAATTATAAAAGTTCAATGAATTACTTTTTTTGCAAAATTAATAACCATAAATTTTCAAACATATAAACTACTACATTTTATGCAAATCTTTTAAATTACCTGAATTAATTCTTTCAAAAAAAATTATCTAATTTCTGCTGCTTTTTTTTTATTTTCTGATGTTTGTGGGCTTGTCTTTCTTTTGTGGTGAACTTCATAATTGCAGGAAGGTTGACTTTTATTTTCCTCATTTACAGTTGAAGAAATTTCCTCGAGAACTGCACATGCAGAGGTAGAAGCAGTTTGCTTTTCTGCTAATGTAGAAGGTTTTTCAGAGACTTTTATAGGTGACTCATCTGAAATACATGTTTTTAAGTCCTCTTGATATGTTTTCCAACTTCTGTTCATATTCAGTAAGAGATCTTTGTGAATTGGATCAGTCATGGGATTTTTTGAGCCATATTTTTCACATGAGGTTTCTTTAGAAGCCATTAAATCATATTTAATAGTCTGCACTGCATCTAGGGAATCAATCTTAAGAGAGGTTCTATAGTCAGTGACAAGTGTATCCATTAAGTTGAATGCACTTTCCACTAATGGGCCATGGAAGCAGCTAAGGCAGGCTTTGACCAATTTAGCCAATGTAGGATACTTATAATCATTTGTGAAATCATCTTTTAAATTAAAAACTTTAGACCAATATTTATCAATTGTACACTTGACTTGATTTCCACTTTCATCAGATGTGTAGAGCATTTCTTTGGTGATATCAATATCACTCTGGTATAACCTTATTTCAGCTTCTACTTTTGACTTTTCATTATCACTAAAAATATGGGACATAAAAGATGATAATTTTTCAAAAGCTAACATTGTACTGGTTTTACCTCTTAGCTCTGGATCTAATGCTGTAAAACTAATTAGATATGAATTTTTAAGGGGTAATTTCTGTTTCATATGCTGAAATTTCTAAATGAAATTCTCTTGCGTACATAAATAAAAAAATATTTCAATAAGCGAAACGAAAAATTTACACGTGCATCAATAAATGAAACGAAAATTTTACACAGCGAAGAAAAAAAAGTTCCGAAGCGATCAATGACAAATAGCTAATACGGCGAAAAATCCCCCTTCTCTACTTATTGGCGCCACGCCAGGAGAGATAAGACCTTTGAACCCAGAGTCACGTGATCGCACATCTGGTCGAACGAAGTCTCCCCCTTTTTTTTCTGCCGCGCCTACTTGCCGAAAAGAATCCAGAAGAGAATGTCCGAGAACCGGGGGAATGAGTCATAACTCGCAATAAGGAAAGAACAAAAAAGAAGTTTTTTCCCCCTTTTCACGCATTATCACTGCCTTTGGAGAAAGAAAGGAAAAGTTTTCACCACACACACTGACCTTGCGTTTTCTGCTTTAAAAGCAAACAAAATTACCCAGATCAAAATAAATAATTCATTATTATTCCTACTTCCTTTTGAACGACGATCCCCGGAAATTCCGGGGATCGAAGTTCAAAATCCCCGGAATTCCGGGGTTTCCCCGGAGCACAAACACCCCTGGAATATTCATAATTTTTTGAAATTTTTAATTTCAGCATATTTTGATGAAACCTATTTTGGTTTGTTATAATTATGCTCATATTTTATACTAATTTTAGAGAGATTTAATTCAACGTTATTTTTTCTGAGCGTACCCTTTTTTTGCTATGAACTTGAAATCTATCATATCACAATACATATTCGATTAATAAATTAAAGCAAATACTTTTAAAACACAAATATTTTCCTACTATTTTATAATAAAAATAAATCATCCATTCCATATGTCCTATAATTTTATATCAGATAATAAATTCTACTTGCGAAAATATACTCTTTATTAACAACTGACATTTCGGCTATTTTCATTGTCGAGAATGATTTAATTATCTTAAAAAGATTTAAAAAATATCAATCGAGAAAAGTTTTAGAACTATCAAAATTTTAGAATTACCAAAACGAGAAATTTGGAATAGCGATTTTATGATGTCTAAAATAAAGCACAATTGCATCACTCAAATTCCAACAATGGCATAAAACGTAAAGCTTTTGTGAACAAATAAAATAATTTTTTTATTATTATTATTAAAAAACAAAAGCAAAATACTGTTGCCAGAATTCGTTAGAAGCACTCTAAAAAGTAAATTAAAATCAAATTTAAAAAGCAATTATCCGAGTTTACAGATATTGATTTGATTAATGAAAAGGCAATTATTTAATTTATTGTCTTAAAATGTTTACTAAAAACTTTTCTATTAATAACTTAGAAAGAAAATTGGTATTTGTATCTTGGAAAAAATTCCTATGATTAAATTCATATATTCATTTTAATCAGAAGATGTTTCAGGTTATGAATTTTTTTTTGTTTTATAATATTTTATACAATAGTAGTTTTTTTTAAAAAAAATTAGATACAAAACTACTTTAATGCTGATCAAGTCCGGTATATTAGCTGGCTCTAAAAAATTATCAAAATTATAAAGCTAACTAATTCAAATGAATGTTTTAAAATGGGTTAATTATGCGCTTACACTTTCAGAAAGGGTATTTATAGGTTTTGGAATCGAATAGCATAAAAAAAAAAAAGAGCGCAAAAACATTACTTCAAATTACTTCCTTAATGACTATCTTTTATTAAATTTTCAAGATATTTTATAAATGTCAGAATTTTAAGACATTTTTAAAATTTTCTATAAGCAAAATTCTGCAGAGCTTGAAAATGGAGCAGGGAAAATGAAAATGGCAAAATTTCCCATTTTCGTTTATTTTTCTAAAAAATCGAGAGCAGATTTCGCGATATGAGTTCTTTTTGCATTTTCGAATTCCGTACTTTGATGAACAATATCGCCATCCTATCATAATCGTAAAAAATATATATAAGTATAGATTGCCAAATAAAAAAAGTTTATAAATAAGAATAAAAGAAACGATAATGCATAATTTCAAAATAAAAAAAGTGAAATTATTATTATCTAAAGAAATTTTTTTATGTCAATTTGCAATACTGAATCAAATATTAAAAGCATTTAACATTGCAAATTTTTTCGTAATAATACGTTCCTTCAAAAGAAAACAATTTTAAATGGACTATTTTTGAAAAAATATTATATTTCGAAACTTATTTAAAATTATTAATATTTTAAATAGAATTCTTCATTCATGGAACTTTTAATTTTGAATGGAATTATCTATTGGTGAATGTTGCGCTTTTCATTTTTACATGATACAAATTCACACCTTTGCATTTACTTCTTGATGTACCATTAATTCTGAAACTGTAAAATTACATATTCTTGTATGCATGTTAAGCGATCAAGTTTATAAAAAAAATATTCCTAACTACTGAGATAAAAATATTCCTAACTAATTAATAACTACTGAGTTTAGGCAAAAAACTCAGAATAATCAATGCTATATACTCGTTCAGCTACATCGTATGTGTGTTTAAAAAACAAATATCGCAGTTAGCTAGATGCATGCAATTTATCTATCTTCATTTGAATCTAATAATTTGAAATTTAGCTCCATGAAATAAATAATGGAATTATCATCCATTTGAATAATAAATTATGACAAGATGCAATATTTTACTTTTAACGAAATTATTTCATTGTTTTTTAATTGCTTTGAACATCGAACAATACTATACTACTGTTATAAATGGATATAAAATAAAAAATCTAAAATAATCCATAATTGTTAGGAAAATAAATGGAATTATTTGACTCTTAAGCCTACTCGATCCATTGGGTTTTGAACGTGGAACAATACTATTGTAATTTGTGGAATAAAATGGAAATAAAAAATATATCATATAATTTGTAGAATTAAATGGAAATACAAAATATATCATATAATTATTAAATCAAATCGTTGTTTCACTTTTAAAATTACCAAAGCCTTTTTTTTTTGTTTTGAACGTTGAATAATGTGATGTGCAGTGATATAAAATACAAAATAAAAGAAAATGACCTTAAATTAAAAATTATTACGTTAAATCGAATTGCTTGACTTTAAAGCCTACCTGAGCTCTTATTAATACCAAAGATCTCTTTAATATGAAGGTAGCATAGGACGAGATTCTCAAAATTAGATTCAGTAATAAAAGAGTACGGGACAAAATAAAAGTTAGGAATCTTTGATTTAGAGATTCTAATCTTCTTCAGCTCTTTTTTTTCATGTTGCAGTCTGCGAAGTTTATGCCCTTATCAAACTTTTATTCATTTTTCAACTCGCATCAACTTTGAACTTGTCGTTTAAGTCAGGATTAAGAATGCGTGTTCCACACACTTCCAAGATTGTTATGAATTCCCAATATCACGCATAGTTTCTAAATAATATGAACTGAATCCCTGAATTCTTAAGTTCGAACTACTTATATAATTTATTTTTCAAACGATTAATTTAAAAACACACCAGAAATAAAATAAAGGAATATTGCATTTTGCATATAAAATAATTTATTTCTAACATAAATATGCAAGAAAGAAAGTGGGTTTATTTTCGATAATTCATTCCTTGTACGCATTAATTTTATTTAATCCCATTCGTTCATATACATTTTGGTATAAATATGGGAAAAATAAAGCAAATATAGGTTGCGTCGAATGATTCACATAAGATATAACTGGATGAATTCTATTTCATTTAATAAAGGAAATAATGGCCAAGAATGTAGACAAAATACATACAATTGTTTCATCACTGAATCAGTTTAAGAAAAAACAATGAAGTTTGTGATTAGAGACGTTCTCTTTTAATCTTTAACTTAAAAGCTACATTTTTTCTATCAATACAAATGTACTCTGTATTTGTATATTCGCACGATCGATTTTGTATTCCTTTAAAACATGGGTTCCAACACTTTAAAACATTGCCAACTACTTCCGAGAAACCAGATTTCTCCTATGACGAGAAAAACTCATTCTTTTCATAAGATATTTAGCAGGACAAAAATGAAGCTTTAGTGAAGAAAAACATCCATTATTAAAATTAATTTCACAAAAAAATATATTTCTAATTATTTTTTGTGGCTTTAAGAAGATTTTAAGCTCATACAGGAGTTTTGAAAAGAGTGGTACTTTCTAGATTCTGTTGCAATACTCAAACATTTAATCCGAGATCACCAGCGATTCCCGATTCAGAGTTAGGAAGCCCTACTTTAAACTACTAGTTCCAAAAGTGTGCAAAATCCTTGAAAAAAAAAATCGATTATATCTTAGAAAGACACGATATATACAATTTGCTGGAAATTGCTGTGGTAAAATATCACGCGAAATTCGAAGATATAAGAAAATATACAGTTTATTTCCGCGATAGTATGCAACGAAGAAGTTGTTTCATACATTAATCTGCTCAAATGAATAGCTATTTTATTCCTAAACTGTATCGTGAATCAAGATGGTGTGTAGCGTCAAGATCAAGAATGTAAAGTTATTTTTCAAAAATTTAAAAAAATGTGATGCAGGTTCAATATCTTTAACTAGTTCTACAGATGAAATAGTTTTTTGTAAAAATTATATTTAATAATAAATATTTTTTAAATACTTATTTTAGAAATTATCTGAAATACTTCTTTTAGAAAGAGTTGCTAATCTCTTGAAAAATGCAATGCACCTAGAATGAAGTAGGTCTCATTATATCCGATTCTTAAAAAAGTAAATGGCAATGTTCAAAAGTTTGGTAACTTATGTATTAGGCTGTTTACGATTATTCTTAAAATGTTTAATAAAATATTACGATTTAAAATAATATGATCTAATGTGTAGTAAATAATGTGTTCCGATGTATAATAATATGTTCTATTTTTTTCTACCAACATCAAATCTATTTAAAGTTGACTGAATTTAGAAGGGAAAAAAATGCCAACAGTTTTACACAGGGCATAATGGAAAAATTCGAAAAACTTTGGAGCCCTCTTATATATGATAAAAAAATTTGATAATATGGTCACGAAAACAATGATTGCTAATGAAGTGATTGAATTCTTTAACAATCTAACAAATGTCTATATTGAAAGTTATCTCTTAGACATAACTTTTAATATAGACATTTGATAGAAGAGCAGAGATAGCATAGCAAATTCGTACAAATATAGATAGATATAGCATATTAGAGATATAGCATAGCAAATTCATACAAATAAATTAAAGCTGACTTGATACATATTTCACATCATAGCATCAGTATTTAAATTTCAACAATAGAATCACTCGATATCTTAAATGTTTTTCATTTCACTTTAATTTTTTATTTGCAACATGAAAAAACACCTAACATTATGATAAACGAGAAGTTTAAAATATGTGCTTTTGATGTTTTGAAAAATAAAAATATGTACTTTTGATGTTTTGAAAAATGAAAATTAGTATTTCAAAATTAAATAATTCAATATATATTTAAATAATTGGCATTTAATAGTTATCATTAATTTAATAATTGTCTTGCTAATTATTTGTGCGATTAAGTATTAAAATCATCCAGTATTCTCGATTCATGTGCAAGGAGAAATTATAATTAAACAAGTATAAAATTCTAAAATAACCAGATACAAAAATTCCCTTCTTAGATTTATGGTATACTAGCCGCCTTTGGCAATCAGCCGGTTCGCCAGTATTACCGCTCGCTACAATTTTCAATTAAATATTTTAAGTAACTCGTCTCTTAATAGATTCTTATTAATAGATTATTTTAATAGATTATTTTTAATCTTCAAATTTTGATAGTCATACCAAACTTATACTGTTGTTTAGATCGTTTCCTTCAATTTACTTTACATATTTTGCTAATTTGTTGTCATTTCCGGTAAAACTTCAACTTTAATTTAAAGTGGAAATGATAAAATTGCAATTAATATAAAGATATCTTTTAATAAAACCAAGCGTTTTATTTTATGTATCATCTTTATTAATATTTATTTATTATTATTATTATCGAATATATGTATTGCAAACAGAATCGCTCGGTATTTAAGTCTTATGTGAACTACAAAATATTTTTAATAATTTATGTAATATCTCAAACAATAATTCAACAAAAATTTCTCAGATTCAGCATAAAATTCAGTTTTTAGATTTGCTTTCAAAAGGATTGAAATGAAATCAAAAAAATATTTTGTTCCGGCCTATAAATATATTTCAAAAATAATGAAGTCTAAATTTAATGCACTAAGGTATCATATTCTGAGAAATATTCTGGACACACCAAATTTTAAATAAATAAATAAATGTTTCTATTTTCCACGGTCAACTAAGACTTATTTATGAAGTTTTGAATGTTAGAAATTTAGAAAAACTCAACATTTTCATAATCTTAGGCCAATTAATCTTGAGAAACTTGAGCGCTGATTGGCATATTTTCTTTGAAACGATCGATGAAAAATCTAAAATTATCCTTTTTTTTATTGAATAGTGATGTTCAAATTTTCATAAATCAGTCAGTTTAAGTGATTGATTTAGTTGATTGGAAATTAACTCTTTATTTAAAATATTAGTGTTTCAAGAACATTTTGTTAAACGTGATTTCCACAGCAGAAGCTTTATGGAAAATCAAAAATTCGTTATATATTAGAGTATTTATTCGATCAAGTTATATAAAATATAATCATTTTCCATTTAGACCATTTCAGCAGATCTGTGTCTTACTAAAGGTTTACAAATTAGCTGCGTGGCCCTGATTTGAATGGATATCCTGTTCATATTATAAAAACTTGCCTTAAAATAAAACTGATATATTGGATTAATAATATAAAGTGTGTAAAAGATCATAAAATAATTTTTCTTAAATTTATTTTTTAGAAAAAATAATATTTCATATTTGTTTCATTTCCTACAGACGCGTGACGAAAATTATAGTTTGCAGATTTCATTTCCAAAAAGATTTAATTTATTTTTAATTGGAGCTTTAATCAATGTGATGGCAACACTTCGAAAAAAGCTAATTTTTTCCCATGAATGCGAAACGTGCTCGTGCGGCTTAAATTTTATTTTTATTTTGAAAGAAAAGTATTGTTGAAAAATATAGTTAAAATATTTATTTAAAAATTCATTAAAAATAGAAATTTAATTTTAAGGTTAAAATATTGGTATCATTTAAGAGATAAATTTTTTATCTTAACTTCATGTAAAAATATTTTTTTTTGCGATAATATTTTCGGAAGTTATAGCAGAAACACGCCAAAATTTCGCTTCATTTTTAAATAAATAAAATTCTAATTAAAAATTTGAAAAAATAACCCCCAGGTGCACATTCCCGGCCTCCAAGGTATACACGTGCCAAATTTGGTAGCTATAGGTTGAATGGTCTGGCCTGTAGAGCGCCAACACACACACACACACACACACACACACACACACACACACACACACACACACACAGCTTTATTATAAGTAAAGATTTAAATAATAATACTCTTGCATAGCGTTAATTATGGAGCGATAGTTTTGCACTGTATTGAAATTACAGGTTGTATCTATCCATTATAAAAGAATGCGTTTGTGTGTGTGCGAAATCCAACCATATCTATCGCCCTTAGAGCAATTAAAGTTCTCATAAAGATAGTCGTAATGATTTAATGCACTTCGGAATCCGAATGTAGAAAAAAGTTATTTCAGGGGATTTCGAAATAAGCAAAAATGGATGAAAATATGAAAATTTAATTTCATCGTTTTATTACCAAAATATATGTTTATATTCAACTAAAATAGTATAAAATATATTGTTCATAAAATAAATATTTGAAATGGTTGGAGGGGAAAAAAAGTGCATCACAATGACTTTTCTTAAAATATTGAAATTAGATTTATATATCTTTGAAATGTTCCAATTATCTAAATTTTTGAAGAAATTAAATGGAATAGATAATAAAGATTTCTGTTAAACATTAAAAGAAAATGGGGTATGCCTTTTATATTCCGAGGGTTTTTTTTTTTTAGATAGGGGTCAATTTTAGTTGAGAAAAAAATAAAATTCCTATGAAAATTCAGTGCGTCCGTAAAAAAATATTTCTAAAAAATCAGCATTTAATATGAACTGCTAATATGAATGCGAATAATATAAATATAATATTTAATACCAGTATCAAGAAAAATGTTAACTAGTAAAATCATTATTGTTTATTATTTGGTTTTATCAGCATTATTTTAAGCTCTCTGTTATTGCTTTCATTAACATTCGCCATGTAACGGGAAATATCGTCCGTGTTTTGCTAGTTTGATTTAAAAAAAAAAAAAAGAACAAGATCCCCATTTCTGAATTCAATATATTTATTTCAGTAAAAAAAGGAAAAAAAAAATAAACCACTAACCTGCCCTATATATAAGTCATAGGGACATGCTTTACCAAAATCAAGCTATATTATGACCCCGTTTTTTGTGTGGCTGAATATAATTAGAATCAAACTACACTTACTGTTATGAAAAATTACCATGCTTCGAACCTTCTGAAAAACTTAACCACTAAATCTGGTATGCGACATAAAATTGAGCAAATTTGGCTCTCGGCTACAGGTGGTTGTTAAAATAATGGAAGCAAATAACATTTTACACAGTTCTATCTGGAATCGACATACACCACCAGCATCCCTTGCAGAACTTCCGCAATATCTCATGAAGAATGGTACAGTATTCCTCCATATACTATTTACTTTGTATGATTCGATTCCCAGTCGAAAAGAAGCTATATTATATGCCAAAAGTGATCCTATGTTTTATTAATGAAGGATCTAATATTGGTTTATGGTGTTTCCATTATTTGTATAACCACTTGTATTTCTGAAAAAAATTGTGCAAGGAAAATATTTCAAAGTGAACAGCAATATGTTTTTTAAGTCGCATTGTAATTTAAAGTCAAGCAAAATACTCACTGTTTTGTTGATAAATTACGTTGATAGAACCTTACAATTTATAAAATAAATATTCAAAATTCAACTTCACATACCTTGCGAGATTCTACGCTTCTTTTTCTAAGATGCCGTAAAAAACCCCAGAAGATATATAGCTGTTGGAAGAGAAGAAAAATACAATTAATTTATGTTTTGGAAATATTATAGAATTTTTTTGGAGATCTTCAATGTCAACTTTTAAAAATTATCGCAAATGAGTGTTGAAAAGAATGGTTTGTTAATAGAGAAAAAGAAATAAAAGTCATCCTGCAATCACTACTTATAAAAAAAAAAGTGTAGGACAGCCGTTCTTAACAATATATTTTACCAGCTGTTGTTTTTAAAGAAAACTAATTGCAGCTTCCTGTTTATTTCACAACAATTAGACTGCGTTCCCGTTAGTTTTTCTATTTACAACAATGCTATGTCAAATACAAAACTCTTTCCTTAAATAATAATAAGTATTATTTTAATGGAAGATGCAGAATTTAGTAAACTAATGCAATTCAATAAGAAACATTGCAATAAAATAAACGAGCGTCTACACGAGAAACAAACATTTACTGTCTTTTATATATGGATGCGAAACAATAAACGAACATTTTTTTACACACACACACGTGTGTGTGTGTGTGTGTGTAATAGCTTATTTTGAATAACCGTCGTTTATTTGCATTGATTTTAAATGTGAGTAAATAAATGGGTGCTAATTCTACTTTTATAATCATTAGTCACAATAAAAAATAATTACCTACTTTTTCATAATATATAAATTAATTATCTTTTTAATGATTATCTCCGTATTCAAGATGCGCATTGAGAAGCTGCTACAAAAATTAAGCCCTTTTAAGCACTTTTTTACATTCATGCATACGGGGATTTGTTTATTATTAAAGCACAGAATGTTTCCTTTTTTATAATAATGCAATGTTTTTAATTCAAATTTTTTAAATAATTAATTTTAAATGTATATTTTTGAATTTTTTTTATAACTAATTCTACAATAATATAACAATTCGAATATTTATTTCTGCAACACTGCAAAAACGTTGCACAGTCTCCTATTGTAAAAACATATTTGGTTTAGACAGAAATATAAAAATGATCGTAGAAATAGAAAAAATATCATTACCAAAAAATTAAGTCATTTTTTATAAGATAAACAATAAAAATCTGGTTTCTTTTTCAACATTTCTTAAAATTAATAAATTACTAGTTAATTTGGATGAATATATCATTTCCGAAAATATATTGACATTCATATAGATACATAAGCATTATCAAAAATTTTGTAATTTATTTTTATATATGCGCATAACAAATGAAATTCGACTTGGCTGGGATGGAAAGTAAAATTTTCTCCTATTCTAACTCACCGTATTTAGCAGTTTAAGACATTTTATTTGCAAGCTTATAAAGCTAAGAGCTAATGCATTCCAGGATAACTATCATAATAAGATTGGTATAACTGCCAGAAACTGACGACAGAAACATGCAATGTTCTTAATTGGATTTCTTGGATATTTTTTTCCATAGAAAACAATAGCAACGTTTAGAAATGATCAGACGAATAAATTATCTTAATGCTTTTTACTTCTAATGATCAGTAAAATGCATTTTTGAATGTTTTACAATTCGAAAGTTTAATAAAAATCTGCTTTTTAAAAAACTATATGGAAAAGTAAATATAATCCT
Organism: Argiope bruennichi; assembly: GCF_947563725.1. Lineage (NCBI taxonomy): Eukaryota > Metazoa > Arthropoda > Arachnida > Araneae > Araneidae > Argiope > Argiope bruennichi. Next base: position 137,881,203 of record NC_079151.1, on the reverse strand, counting down.
CTTACTTTAGCCTCAAAAAAAGGCCAGAAAATGCGATTATATATTTTATTCAAAAATGAAAATGATTATACAAATAACGGAATAAAATTAAAGATAAAAATAAAAACAGTTCTATAATTACCAATAAAATTAAAATAAAAACGTATCAAGTGAAGAATTTTATTCAATAAAATGCTTTAAAGTTTCGAATTTTAAATTGAAGCAAAAAAGCATTTATCAAAACGTTAACACGTTTAAAGCGACTCAATACTTTGATGAAGAAATGATACTACTTTGAATTTTATTTCAATAAAATTCAATAGAGTCCTAGACTAATTTTCCAAAAATTACTTTAAAAAATTCATTCCAACAAAATTGGAATTAAAATAATCCTTTTTAAATTTTTATAACAGTGTAAAAATATATTTTTTTAATAATATGCTTTTTATTTTATAGTGGAAACATTAAAATCTATTTAATTTTTTTTTCATTAAACTTCTAATTAAATTTTCGAAAATCCATTTTAGTAGGTTTTTTAATACCCCTGAAACAACTTCCTTCCAAATTTCACATCCCCAGCTTCAATGATTTGTGTTGCGTATTGCTTTGTCAATTGGAACAAACCTCTATAAGAATAGAGAGATTTCAACGAAAAACAAACACCCTTCAAGTTTTACAAATGAAGAAATTATAAAAGAGCTACTCACTATAACAAAAAATATTTTCTTTGATGTATTAGTAAAATATATTTAATAAATTAGAAATATATTTTACTATTACATCATAGAAATTACTATTACATCAGCATATTACAGAATAACAGTACTGAAAAAAAAGAGAAAAGTTAATAGTTAGAAAAAGCAGTTACAACAAAATTATTATTCCAGTGGTTCAAAAATATTAATCTGTCACATCTATAAATAAATGCCCGATTACTGATGAAAATAAAATTGCTCCCGGTTAAAATTAATTTTCTTATTTAAAACAAAAAACAAAAATTACCTTTAAAATACAGGATTTTTTTAATTTCATAATAGGAGAAATTTCTTCTATCACAGAACGGAAACACCGTAGTTTAATGGATTATATCAAATGTATTTCTTATTTATATTATTATATCTTATACATTATTGTTAACGTTAACTTTTTTAATGCAATTTTAACTGTTGCTCAAATTTATTACGAATTTTCCTGTTGAATACAAACAGAAGTAAAAAAATACGGCCCTGTTGATTGCCTATTTTATATCTAGAATTGATTTCTGTATAAATGCTACCATTTTGTATAAAAAAAATTAAAATGCTAAAGATCAACTTGTACAATAATTTTCTTCCAAATTCATATAAATGAAATTCTATTCTAAATTATAAAAATTCTACTTTTTAAAATTTTTAATTCGACATTCCCAATCCCAACTTGTCCAATCTGTAACCCTAATTAGTTAAACTATTAAAATTCAACTACTAGTAAAAATATTCCTAAATTCAAATTCTACTAGCAAAAAACTTCCCAAATTCAAAATCACCAATTTGTTATTTCATAATTTGAAAACTTAATTTAACATTCGAAATCAAAATGAAAAGAAAAAAAATCTGTGGTTTGAAAACGAACATTATAATTTCACCCAATCGCGTTTTGAGACATATTAATCAAATCAAATTCGAAAAAATATTTTCAATATTTCACAATGCAGTAAAACTAAATTTAAAAAGAGTAAAGGAGAAAATACAAACGTTGAATCGATCAAAATTCAAAAAAATATTTTTTTCAATATTTCACAATGAAAAAAACTAAAAATTTAAAAACGTACTGTCAGAAATACAAACGCTGCATTACTACAGTAAATTATTTGAGTTCATTTCCTTTGAATATTGATGAAACATTGAATCTTTATTTTGAAATACTGAATCACTTCCTTTCAAATTAAAGCTCAAATATTAGATAAGAATACAGAAAATTAAGGAAGTGCATAGCGCAATGAATAGAACAGGTGCAAGGCTTTGAAAATAGAAATATGGGAGGAAAAAAATGAGCTGAACCAAACGTAAAAATAAGGATTAAAAAAAAAACGGATTTATATAAGAAATTCCTTTAGATATTGAAAATATTGCATAATCCTGACATAAAAGAAAATTAATAGTTCTAAAGAAAGATAAAATTGGATACCGAAAACGCTGAAATTCGCTTTTCCGTGAAAAAGTTACATGCCTGAAAATAATAAGAATCAAATTTTTATCAAGACTTAAAATATTTCATTGGAGAAACATTTATGACAAAATTAAACACTAAAAAATTTTTGCAATTATAATTTTAATATAAAATGATTACCATAAGCGGCCCGTATCTATAATAATAAGAATAATAAAACATTTTATTTTGTATAACTTGATTTTTCGGCATCAATTTAAATCAAGGGTGGAAATCTTTACGACCAACCGTTTAAAAAAATATATTTAGCAAAATAAATTATGTAAAAAATGAAACTGCAAATCGGCTAATTTACGATAAATCTTTGAAACGAATCTATTAGGATTTATTAAAACAAACTAATTTTAAGTTGCTAAAATAATTTTTTTTTATTTGCCTAAAAAATAGCAATAAAACATATTGCAATTCAATTATTAGTAATGATACAGTATTATTACATATGTATTAAATCAATAAAAAGTAAGAGCATTTTAACATTCCTTTATACAAATTACCATTTCTGTTGTAATAATAATACGCTTGTAATAATAATTCCAAAATATCTTACAATTTAATTAGCTGTTATAAAATTAATATTATATATATATCTCATTTTAATAATAACATAACTTCTAATAAGATTTCTGTCGTTGAATATTTTGAGAAAACTTGTTAAAATATGGAGAATATGACGTTATTTTCAGTTTCAAAAAAGACTAATATAAGAGAAAACTTTAGAAATTCAATAATTCTAAGATCTAAAATTTTACGCCACAAAGAATCCAGAATTTTAAGTCAATTCTAAGCGACAATAAAAGATGTCCGAATATGGTTTCTTTCTCGGGTATCTGGATTCACAGAAAATCGTCGTCTTTTGTTCCCCAGTTCTTTTTTTTTTTTTTTTTAGTTCTTTTTTCTATTCCCCAGAACAAATGTACACATATAGAAAAATTAAAAAAAAAAAGACAATAATACTGAATAAATACATATTTTTAACAAAGTGGTTACTTTTACTGAACTGAAACGACAAAATATATAATTTTATATATCCTTCATTGTTTAGTTCTGAAGAGATGAACAAAGCGTACACTTAATAAAATATCTTTCTCTTTTATCAAATAAATATATTACCTCAGTTCTAGTACCAAAAGAACAAGGATCGAGTCTGCATTCAGCAATATAAAATAGGTTCCCTTATTAAAACACCATTTCAAAAATATAAGAGAAACTGACATTTTTGTACATGTTAAGCTTGATGTCTCTTTGCGATTGAGAGAGCGCCGGCTTTTTGCCAACTGTTGAGCAAGAACCGCTGTTATTTTTCATTGCAGAAAATCGATCGAAAAGTATCGTTGGATTCTCAGAAAACATTAAAAAGTTGTGATCGCGAGCAGGTAATCGGGAAATAAATTTCGCTTAATAATGGCGGCAGATTGCTAACTTTAACTTAATTCTCAATGCTTTCCGTAGATAACTGACCATTGAGATACCATTTAAAATCGTAGAATAACGCTTTTAGAAGAGTTTTGTCTTTTTAGATCCGCGAATTGTGATTAAAAAAATAGTTACAGGCATTTCTCGACGACTCTTTTTTTCCCCCAATTAAGTCGAATTTTCCACAAAATGATGCAGATATTGGTATAAAAATTTTTTGCGGTTATTCCCTTGCACTCAGAAAGTTCGAAAAATTCCGCTCAAATTAAAAAAACAAGTTTCTTTTAATTTTGCATTAAAAATATATTGCTTTTAATCTACTGAAGCTATTATTCGTTTGAAAACTCATTCAACTTTTGTTTGCTTCTATAAACAAAAACGCTAATATACGTGGCACAGAAATCGCATCAATTATATATTTTTGAATAGCAATAGTCAAATGTATACAAATCATAACATGAATTTAACAGAATATTTCTACACCTGCATTGAATTTAAAGCGGTAATAAAACCGATTAACGGGGTTGCAAAATATTATTAGAAATGTTCTATAGATAGTTTAAAATATTATTGAACATTTCATGTCAAGTAAAAAGATGAAATGTTTCTAAATGTATTTTATATCAATCATTTAATAGTCTAAAATATTCAATAATTTGGGCGATCAAGCTCGTCACCGAAAGCGGCTAGCTAAATTATATAAACATAAAAAACGGCGTTAACCCCCCCCCCCACCCCCACCCCAAAGCTCTTCTCAGAAATTCAGAAGCATGTTTCACATGTAGCTCAATAACCTGGAAAAATGAAATTGCATTTTAGTATTTTTTTTTCGCATTTTGCTATTTCTCATTATCATTTGACAAGACTAATAATGCGATCGAAACGCTACAGAAGGCAAATCGTTGGATTTAGAGACACCAAATCTTGGACGTTAAGTGCTCACTAAAAGTGTCTAAAAATCTTCATTAAGTTTTTAATTAAAAACTATTAAAAGCTTAAAAGTTCTTTCTCAGATTAGAAAACCGAATTTCTTCCATTTCTTTAATTACACCACACAAAAAATTTCTCCCGACAAGTAGGAAGGATAAGATAGCCAATGTTTCCAATTTACTTTTAAAGACCAGTAATTAACTAGCCAAGGCAAATACATTAAAATATTACTTAATTAAGTCAATCATAGTTAATGACTGCTATAGCATAATTCAGCATTTATTGCAAAATAAATAATTTTAAGATAACAAATATTACAAAAAATTACAAGACTTAGTAATAACTTTGATCATTGAAATTTTAATTCTGCGTTACAGACAACCAGAAACTGAAGTTTTGAAATAAATGTCAACAGATCGGCAGAACAATCGGAAAGAAAATTTTGAAAAATTATCGTTTGCATTTTAAATATACAAAATATTATTTATAGCTTGCAATTACTCATAGAATTTAAATGATGAGAATAAATTTTTATCATACAGATTGAGAATTTGATTTTTTTCAATTATACTGGGAGAAAAATAATATTCGCTTTCTTCAATTGATATTGGAATCAAGATCTTATCCGTAAGTAAAAGATCTCGAATTGAATCAGCTATTAATTGGCATACTATTTTGAGTATATAATAGTTCTTTTTTTTAAAAAAAAAATATAGCATACTTCGTGATGCTGCAGACAATATACGGAGGTCCACCATATTAAGAAATACTCCATTCCATTAAAAATGCATCACAACAAAATTTAGGTTCAGTGGAAAAAATTGGAAAATATATATAATATTATTCTACACGTGATAAATATTATAAAATATATTTTAATTCGTTAACTTTTGGACTTTCAATAACGAATCATTCTTATAAAAAGTAAAATAAAATGTAAAAAAAAAATGAATTGCTTAACGAGCGATATTTCACAGGAGATACCATGTTTAGCGCTTGTTCAAAGATATTTATTATTACATGGAAGAAGATTTGGCACGATATCGTTGCCGATGGCTCCGAAGTGTTAAAGCAAGTACCTGTTAAGCCTTAATTGTCAAGACAAATATTATGAGGCTAGTGGTGATCGAAATGACATTCATGAGCTGATGGAAAAACAATCGGAACTAGCGAAGATCTAATGGACCTACATTTTGTGAGACAAAAAAGCTCAGGAGATTTGGTTTGGAGGAAAAAAATATGATAAACCGAACAGAGCAATAATTTTAAAATGAAATAAGGGAAATCATGGGTAATTATTGCATCTTCTGCTAGAAAGCACCATCTTCATCAAGCATTCATGGCATATAATTCATGTAACGATAATGCTGAACATTCTTTCACCGAAATTTGAAGAGTAGCCAAAAACAAATATATACATATTTAGTTAATTTTTGTAGAAAAAAGATGTATTATAAATAATAAATTATATTGCGTTATAAATAATAAATTATATTATTATCTTTAAAAATGGGATGCTCTTCGTGTATTCGTATGTAAACAATTACTTCGATTTAACAAGCGTTTCGAATAAGATTTGGGAACAAATTATGCTCGTTAATTTCCACACTGCGAATTTCCACTGTCCATCCAAAAGAATAAATGCACGTGCAGCTTCTGGGAGTTTATAAAACTCATCATTTTAACGTACTACAATCAATGACTATTTCTGCTCCATTATTTCTTAATTAGCTTTAAATAAGTCGATTTACATTTAAACAATTTTAACGTACTTTATGGGAAGAAAAGCAAGCTAACATCAGGAAAGTTCTTCAATATATATTGCTTTCGAACGAAGCACAGCTTTGTTTTAGAGACCATGATCGGTGAAGAATTTGCAGATCCGAATTCTCATATGGAATTCGGGTTTTAATAAAGCAATATGAATAAAAAAAGTTCTATTTTAATGCAAAGAAAATATATTGAAAGACTTGATTAAATTGAATTACAGTTTACAAAATAATTTTTGGATTCCGATAAAATTTAACAAATAATTTATGTCATTTCTATTGGCATCACACAAATAAGTTTATGTAAAAAAAAATTGAAAGTCCGTTAGTTTGCACCTCACAACATTTCACTTCCTTAGCACCTATAAAGTTTTAATTGCGCTATTAAGCAAATTTAAAGGCTTTTTGATGAATATAAAATGAGAGTAGAATGATTTTACGCTATTTCGTCATAATTTAGGAACGTGTTATTCAGCAAAAGTAACTTTACACTATCCGAAAATTAAAAAAAATTGCCATTGAATGACTTATATTACCGAGAAACTGTTTCCCAACTTCCCAAGATTAAACACAATTTACGGCAGTAATTTTTCCGTAGAAATATTCAAGCTATTTTACTATTTAATCATATTTCTTTATCACGGGCTTTGCAAAGTTCGTTTTTTTTCTTTCAAATATTAATTTCTGTTCTTTGGACATTCCCACTTTTGTTTTTACTTCTTAGTACCCGTTAATATACAAACGCGGTAATTTATCATTAAATACTGTAGATTAAATGCTTGAAATTTATTTTATTATTAACCTTAAATTTGTCTCATATTTTAACATATTGCAATACTTAATATTTCTTTGGCATTTCAAATTTTTTTTCCTGAATGTGTTTTAATTCGAGCCCAAATTATTCAGTTTTTAATGAATAATTACACATTTGATCGCGCAGGCTTCAAAGTATTATTCCTTTAATAGTGTCAATGCATAAATTCTTCCAGCTTTAGCAAATTAGATTTTTGGTATAAATTATTTAACTTTTAAATTCTTCTTTATATAAAATTCAACTTTTAAATTCTTCTTTATATAAAATATAACTTCATTATCTTGAATACACAAAGAAAATTATTTTCTAAATATCCAAATATTTATATGCGCGTTGACATTCTTACACGTGCACGTTACCTTTTACTTTGTGAAAATTATTTCTTGTGCTTTACCATATAATTTATATTAGGGGAATTCCGTTTTCAGTCTCAGTTTATATTAAGATGTCTACGTATGTTATTAGAACAAATACTTTTATTATTGTGAAACTATTTTCTTAATCTTCCAAGATAAATTTAAACACAATTGGTTGCAGTTATTTTACTGTTGAAATATTACAGCTATTTTACTATTTAATAACATTTCTAAACCAAGGGCTTTTGCAATGTTAATTTTGTATTTTTTTTAAAATATTAATTTCTGTTCTATAAACATTACCACTTTTGTTTTTAGTTCTCAGTACTAGTTAATATACAAATGCAATGAATTATCGTTAATAATGCCGATTAAAATTCTTGAAATTTATTTCATAGTTTGCCTTAAATTTGTCTCATATTTTAGTATATTCCTGAAATAATTATCTCTTCGAAATTTCTATATTTTACCTGATTGTTTTTTAATTAAAACTAAATTAATAAAAGTTCATTCCACTCGCCATATTTCCCAGTTCTTATTTAATTATTATACATTTAATCTCGCACTTTCGAAGACTAATTTCTCTCAACGTATCAATGCACAAGTTCTTCTAGCTTTGACGAATTGGATTTTAGGTGTCATTTTAATTTCATTAATTTTTCAATTCATCTAATTTGAATATACAAGAAAAAATAAATATATGATTAATTATATAAAATTTGATCTAAATAAGAAAACAGTATGAATCTAGAAACTGTATAAATAAATAGAACAAAAACTATACACTTCAGTCCTAACTACGCATTATGCATGAATTAAAAATTACGTAATTACAATACAAATCGTAATAAAAAAAACAATATAAGCGGTTTGACATTCTGAATTAAAATAGAAACAAAAAATAAAGCAATCAAAAATATTTTTAAATTTATAATATATAAAATAAGTGGAAATTTATATATATTTGAACTCTATAATTTATGTACTTGAATATAAAACTGGTGTACGTATTACATCATTTAAATTGTAAATTAACAGATATACAATAAAGCGATTACCTTTGCGGTCTGCTCTATATGCCATGCTCAGCAAGCTTCTTCCGAGCACATCCTGGACAGCTTGGGACTTAACCAGAGGACATATACTCCTCCCCGCTTCTGGTCCTCTACTTTCTCCGGGTCAACGGTCTAATGGACCTTGTCTGATTTCGTCAAACAGCTGGAGGATAAGCCACAACACAGTAAAACGATATTGAACCTAAAATGAATTAAAACACGCATAAAAAATTGTGGTCAGTTTGTAATATTTTGCTTTAAAAATATTAAAAAATATTTAATCAAAAGATATTAAATCAAACTTCTACGTTCATTAAACGAAAAAGAACAAGCATACTAAGAGTGCAGAAAAGTCATGGTAATTTTAATTAATTTCTGTTTATCAATTAAATAACGTACATTGAACAAATTAATAATAAATCTCGTATAAGATACAATAAAAAGGAATAATCCAGTAACAGATCCTCGTCAAGGCATAGAGAAAATTTAACAAGCTTATCAAAGCGATATCAATTTTGTTAATTGCATCATACGATAAATATGTAGAAAGTTTCCATGAATTAGTGCTTATAAGATATTGGCATACAAATGCTAAAATTCCGATGTCAGGAATTTAGATATCTTTAACAAGGTAAAATGCGACGACTTTAAATTTTGGTTTAAATTCACCTACCTTTGTTGAAGACCCGAATAGTAACTCGGACCCCTCTTCACCATCGCAACCTCAAGATAAGTGGCTGAAAGGCAGACTGAAAATCTACGAAATCACGAGTTCTATTTATTCACTTTTTTTTAAGTGATTCATTTTGATGACTCCTCCTCATTTGGCGACTTATTGCTTCTCCTTTGAAGAACTAGCCCTGCAATGGTGAGAAATAGATTAAAAATTCTTATAGGAATATTGCTGGACATTTTCGCACTTCTATTTGAGTTCAATCAAATAAATTACATTTTGTGCATTTTTGATAAAAGTGTCAAGTAAAAGTATTGGGATTAATTGGATGTTCATTTCGATTTCTATATTAATAACGGTCGATTAATATGAAAATTTATAAGAATATGGCGAAGAAATCCTCATTTGGCTTATAATGGCTACTGTGCATATAATTAACGGCGGAAAAACAATGAAAGCTATTGGATAATTCAGATGTGGCGCAACTGAAATAAATGAATAAATTATTAATATTTCTCCAATAGAACGCCTTTTCTAGATCCAGGATTACTGCAGATTTCTGTGTCAATTTCAGTTGAATTTAAATTAATTCACGAGCGAATTTTATAGTATATTTGTAGAATTAATAAACGACATTAATTTCCGTGGTTTGTTGAAATTGTTTTCGAGTAATTGTTTATGTTAAATCTATGAAATGTTTGTTGTATTAGTCATTCTTAACTTTCGGCAATTATTTTTATGGTTAGTATGTAGCAGTATATTACAAAATTTGGATATGATAGGTGACATGTTTTTTCCGTAAATTACATAATGCTGAAAACATTCAGAGCTCTATTAGGGCAGGCCGTTTGTCATAGAATTACCAAATTTGGCACAGATTTACTTCTTGGGTAATCATAGTAGGGGGTTCATTAAGAAATAATTTTTCTAATTTTTGCTTAGGTTTTAATTTAAGTTAACAAAATTTTAACTCTTCTTAATTACGGAAAACAAAGCCTTTTTTTTTCAAACCATCTTAAAATTCATAAAAATACTTATAATAATAAACAATTTTCGTTAATTTTTTTATGATTTTTCAAAATTAATTTTAAACGTAATCATTTCGCAACTATCTTCTTTAATAGTTTTCACGAGACTTAAACCAATTTTATTATTTCATCACATTATTCACTCGTATGTATTTGTTTATGTTACCACTATGATTAAAAAAAATTTCTTTGAACATTGACTTCAAAGCAGAATTTACATTTTTGGTTTGATTTATGTAATATATTATTTTCAGGTAGGATTTCATTCTGTAAGTTATGTGATTACAAAATTATCAGTCACAAAATGCAACAGCTGACGCAATCAAGCCAGATGAAAACTAAACAAAGGAATTAAACTCAAAACATTTATTATGTATGATATTTCGGAATTCTCTATATAATAATAATTGATTTTATATACACAGATGTAAGAAATTAAAGCTTTTTTTGCAATATTTAGAATAGATGGTCCAAAGCAAAGTGGACAAGATAATTTCGAAATAAGAAAGATTATAAGATAAAAACAACCAAACATCTTGGAGGATAAAATTCATTTTTTTTTTTTTTTTTTGCCTAACTATAATCTAAATTTAAAATGTTTACCTAAATAACCTAAACTTATAGAGCTGAGCTTTTTGAAATAAAAAATTGGAAGCTTTTTATTTTTAACCCATATAAATTTAAGGCTTGTTTATTTGATTATCAAATTATAGGTAACAAATTTTATTCAAAGTTTGGTGAAGGAACATTAAAAAAAACTGTTGAAAAAATTTTAACTTACAAATTAGATTTTTAGTTATATTAATAATTTTTAAAAATTAAACTAAGTTTCAAATAAAATCTGCAGATTTCAATTGGTGTAAATTTAAATGAAAAAATTTTTAGAACTTCTCATCAAAGATATTCAGGAGAGGTCAATACAGACAGTGAATAAATTTATTAATAAAATTCATTCTTATTCAATAAAATTTGAAATTCATTATTATAAATATTATGAAATCGTTTTATCAATTTTCTCAAATTTACTACCAAATGCTGCCATTAATAGGAAATCAGAATTTAATTATAATAATGGACTGACATTTATTAAATTCTCACAATATCTAAAATTCATAATGTCAAGAACCCACAAGTATACGAATTTGAGCAACCTTACAATAGAATCTATTTCATCGTTACAAACTATTCAAATTAAACCGTGACTCTGATCACTTTAAGGTGTACGTACACACTTGAAGATTTTTTAAAAAAATTTTAACTTTAAAAATCCAGTTTTTTCACAGTAGTTTATTAATATATGTTTAAACTCATCTGAGTGAAAAAAAACCATATTACACTAATTATTAATTAATTAAATAATATTTAATGAGCTAATTAGGCTTTTTTTGAAACATGATATCTTTAATTCTAATTTGTACAGACACACAATTCTAGTTGGAAATTATTCCTAATATTAATCTTCATGTTGTCTGCCTCAAACAAGTTATAAAAATGTATAGTTTTTTTTAAACAATTTTTTCATCAACGATGAATAGAAAAGGCGAGATTTTTTCTGTAATTGTAACTTTTAAACAGCTATTAAAAATTTATTTCTATAAATATAACTTTTATGGAGGCACAAAACATCCGCTATTTCATACAGATTATTTTGATATATAAATAACTGTATTTGGTTCATTTCTTGTTGAGTTATGATTGTTTGAATGAAGCAACATAGTGGGAAAATATCATTCTTCATAAAATGAGTTTTAAAAACACCGTAACTAGTTTTTAATGAAAGCACCTCAAGAAAAATAATTATAATTCGAGAAATATTTCGAATATTGACAACATCTTGGTGTCATCTGAAAGGCTAAAGGATCAGAGAATATTATTAAGCAATAAAAAAAAATATTTGATATTTTGAACGATTTTTGAAGTTTCAAGTGTGTACATACACCTTAAATGAATTAGAAGACGAGGAATCTTGATACTATATTCAAAAGAATTACACCCCTAAAAAAGTGAAGAGATTTAAAATTAGTGTTTTCATAATTAAATGTATTCTTCTTAACAAACAGTAGATTTATTCTTGTAGTCTGTCAATAATAAAAGTTGAAACAGTCATGGCTGATCCATTCATATTATTCTTGATTCACCATAAAAAATGAAAATGTAAAATCAAGTGACCCCTCGAAACCTAGTGGCTGCTTAAGTAGAGATTAACTTTCTGTCTCAATAAATCATTCCACCTGTACAAGGAGAAAATGTCCTTTTTTTCAAAAGACGAAAAATGGAAAAGAAATGAAGTGAAAGAAATTTTCATATCCTTTTTTTTTAGTATATTAGTTTTTTAATATTTATAAGCTAATAGCCAGTTTTGTATTTAGAATAATCAGTAAAACCAAAGAAAACTTTTCTATCCGTATGAAAACTATTTTATTAATAACTTTAGGTGATTAAGTTAATTTAAAAACCTAACTATTTGAATGTACTGAATAACATCAGCAGTGTTGATTTTTAAAAATATATTTTTATAATAATGCTTACGAAAATTCTTTTATTATTAACGTTATGTGTTTAGATTAGTTTAAAAATCAAACGATTTTGAATATATTGAATAACATCAGCCGTATTGATTTTTAAAATGACATTTTTATAATACTGCGTACGAAAACTATTTTATTAACAATATTGTGAGATTAGGTTAGCTTAAAAACCAGTTAAACGATTTGTATGTATTGAATAGCAACATCAATTTTGATTTTTAAAATTATATTTGTATAATAATGCTTACGAAAACTCTTTTATTACAGTATTATAATGTTAGGTTAGTTTAAGCACCAAAAAATTTGAATGTAGTGAATAACATCAGTAATATTAATTTTTTAAATGATTTTTTTCACAATAATGCTTATGGTATCACGTTAATCAATTATTAATACATTCTTATAATCACATTTTAAATACATTTTCAGTTTTCTCACGAATTTTGTGATGGAAAACCTAAGACTTTTCTATTAATTCATTCTTTATGTTTTAGCAATGAAAAACACATAATTTTAGCAATGAAAAACCTATAATTCATTCTTTATGTATTTTTCATTGATAGAATCATTTTCATGAGCTCCTAATTGGTTTACAGGGTACACGCAGAGATATTCGTAACATAGGCTAAATTTATTCTTGCTTCTAGACATTTTATAGCTAAAAATATTAATAAGACAAAACACATTCATATATTGGTTGACACTAATTCAAGTGATGCCATGGTCTAAACGAATTTTTTATTTATCTTTCTCTCTCAAAACAATTCCTGTTTCGGCCTTAGATAGCTGCAATGAGCTACCAGCGTTAAATTTCTGGATTTTTTCGAAAATAACTAATTAAAACAGTTAAATCAATCTCCATAGAAAAAGGCACGTGCAACGTAATCCTATTAAAAGTTCTATTTCCCCTATAAGTAATTAAAATATTATTTTATATTAATAATTATATCATAAAAATATTAATCTAACAATTCTACCAAATTTCATGACGTTAGAGCTTTATGCGCTTGTCTAAACTAGCTTCAATTAGTTTTAATCTTTTCTTAAACTTACAAATTATATTAACTATTCAAAATTATGATGTGGAGGTGCTCGAGACCACTCTGTCACACAGCGGAACTCCGAAACATCACGACGTTGTCATTGCCGTATTTATTTTGCTATATTACTTATCACTTCGTACTTAGGAACATACCTAATAGTATTTTTGAAACTAACATCATAATTCAAATTTTTATCAATACAGATGCTATTTGGACATTTTTTAGATGATTTTTACTGTATTTAGAAAATTAATTTGAATATTTTTTATGCTTTAAATATTCAATTTGGTACGTCTTTTTCTTAATAATCTCTTTCCAATGTTTAACATTAATGCTTTTTGTTGTATCGGAAAAGATTGTCTCGATTTTCTTGAAAAGCTTTTTATAATCCACAAGGAGTTGTAGATAAGATTTGGTTAAAGCGCTATTTTAAAATCCAAAAATCCGTAGCATGTTTAGATATTTAGCGGACCTAAGTAGTACATATTATGGGGCCCCGTTTTTCAATAAACCGGCCATTTTTAATACATACTTGAAAACATTTTTAACTGTATTAACAATGTATTTCAAACTATTTTTTTTATTTTAGCATTTTATTTTTATTTTATGTAAATACGCATATTTTTCGCATACGCATTTTATTTATAACTATTAGCATCAGGCGACCGGCTCGTTCACATGAGATTTTGTTTTTCTTTAATTTCAATTAAATCGTTCAGATATAATTTCATCCATCAAATCGTAAGACTGCCAGACATAAAATAAATGTGTTACTTTAATTGTCTTATATATACTCCATTCATTGTGTACATAAAATTGTATTAGGGAGACTAGTTAATTGGAATCACGGCGATATTAACATGTAAAAATGTATGGTTCATCTCCGCTATAAATTTCGCATTTATTAAAATTCCATTTTTTTATCCGTCACATAAGTTGCGCATATATTAGACATAGCGTTTATTCTTCCGCTTTTAGCAATAGATGGAAATCCTGAGATCAGGTAGTTGATGAAACAAGGAAAATGGTTTGAACTTCAGGGTAATAATATATTATATTATTGGAAATTAGGCAAAACGTATACTTAAAAAATTGCCAAATATCAGGAAAATTTTGCATGACAATTTAAGACAATTTTTAAAATTTTGAAACGATGTAAACTCATTTGAGTATGATCATATTATTGAAATTATTGCAAAAAAAATCCCAAAATTTATTTAATATTTAATTAATTCAAATTTTAAAAAAATAACTCGGAGGTGCACATTTTCACTCTCCACGGCATAAAGTGCCGAATTTAGTAGCTATAGGTCAAATAGCCTGGCCTGTAGATCACCAATATATATATACACACACACACACACTTCTCATCTTTATTGTTAATAGAGATTTGCTATATCTCACTATCTTTTGTATCCAGGTATGCATACCGATTATAATGCTTTTTGTTTATAAATACTGTAATAATTAAGTAAACATAACTTAGTAGATAATGAACTTAATAAATTATATTTATTATATGTAATATAGTTAATATTACTTAATTCATAATTCCCAATATCTTATAATTCATAGAATTTATATATTTTGTATTTATTTAGCAATTAGAAATCTGCAACTGCTAGAAATTCATGTGATGTGTCTTTAGATTTAGCTAGAATATCAATGTATTCTAGCTAATTCTATTTTTTTCTGGTAAATAAACAACAGATAGTGATGTATGGCTACTTGCTTTGTCTTGGTATTGTGGCAAAGTAGGTATTTTTAAAGTTCACAGAAACTTTTTTATTGCATGCACTTGTTTTTTCAGAAAATATCATACATCATGTTTATTTCATATATTATATCAAGTGTTATTAAAATATTTTTACTTCTATAGTTTATTACATGTATTATTAAAATATCATGCATTATATGGTAGTAGATACGTGCTGAAAATTATTCTTTTTTACGCTTAGTTTGAAATAGGAACTAACTTAATATTTAATTATTTCAGCTTTTGTCAATATGATGACAGCACGTTGGAAAAACATGTTTTTCCCATGCACGCATTACTTGCTCGTGCAACTGAAATCTTATTTTTATCATACAGGAAATATAATGTTGAAAAATGTAATATTTACAATAGCGATTTTTAAACATTTTTAACGATGATTTTTATAATATTTTGCCAAAATTTGATTAAAACTGGAAAAAAAAACATTTACGACAAAATAATAAGTATAGTAAAAAAGTATATATATATATATATATATATATATATTGAGATTTAAAAATGATTCACAAATTGTTTTTATGTTACAATATTTTCGAAAGTTATTTTTAAAAAACATCAACATTTTCCTGAATTTCAGTTATTTAAAATTTTTAAAAATCGCCTTGAAGTGCACACTCTCATTATCCAGTGTAGTATATAATTGCCGAGTTCGGTAAATATACCCTAAGGAGTGTCAACACTGAAATACACACGCATTCATATTCATTTTAAGTAAAAAGCGGACTTAAGAACATTTGCATGTATGTTTGCAAAATTGAATTTCAAATATGATTTTAGATTGTATATTTGTTTAAAACACGTATGCAATAATGTACATAATTTGCATTTTTCACTGTATATTCTTAGATTGAATTTTTATGTTTCATATTCAGTGTTTTTAGATTGTATATTTGTTTAAAGCATGTATGCAATAATGTACATATTTTCACTGTATATTCTTAGATTGAATTTTTATGTTTCATATTCAGTGTTTTTAGATTGTATATTTGTTTAAAGCATGTATGCAATAATGTACATATTTTCACTGTATATTCTTAGATTGAATTTTTATGTTTCATATTCAGTGTTTTTAGATTGTATATTTGTTTAAAGCATGTATGCAATAATGTACATATTTTCACTGTATATTCTTAGATTGAATTTTTATGTTTCATATTCAGTGTTTTTAGATTGTATATTTGTTTAAAGCATGTATGCAATAATGTACATATTTTCACTGTATATTCTTAGATTGAATTTTTATGTTTCATATTCAGTGTTTTTAGATTGTATATTTGTTTAAAGCATGTATGCAATAATGTACATATTTTCACTGTATATTCTTAGATTGAATTTTTATGTTTCATATTCAGTGTTTTTAGATTGTATATTTGTTTAAAGCATGTATGCAATAATGTACATATTTTCACTGTATATTCTTAGATTGAATTTTTATGTTTCATATTCAGTGTTTTTAGATTGTATATTTGCTTAAAGCACGTATGCAATAATGTACATATTTTCACTGTATATTCTTAGATTGAATTTTTATGTTTCATATTCAGTGTTTTTAGATTGTATATTTGTTTAAAGCATGTATGCAATAATGTACATATTTTCACTGTATATTCTTAGATTGAATTTTTATGTTTCATATTCAGTGTTTTTAGATTGTATATTTGTTTAAAGCATGTATGCAATAATGTACATATTTTCACTGTATATTCTTAGATTGAATTTTTATGTTTCATATTCAGTGTTTTTAGATTGTATATTTGTTTAAAGCATGTATGCAATAATGTACATATTTTCACTGTATATTCTTAGATTGAATTTTTATGTTTCATATTCAGTGTTTTTAGATTGTATATTTGTTTAAAGCATGTATGCAATAATGTACATATTTTCACTGTATATTCTTAGATTGAATTTTTGTGTTTTATATTCAGTGTTTCTAATACTTGGAATGAAAATAACGTTGAAAATATAATTTAAATTATATCCATTTTAATGAGACCTACCAGTCCCGTAATGAGGGTGACCCAATGCTTTTTTTTTCCTGCAGCAACCCTACATTTTCGCCAAAAAATACATTTTCTCTCCCGCAATATAACTGTTATCACAATATATATAAAAACGAACCATCACTCCTGGCTCCGGTCATTAATTACATGAAGAGGGCCAGGAGCGCACTTAGAACGATGATAGGTGGTGATTTGTTACTGGAAGGTGGCTGTTGCAATAAATGAATCATGTCTCTCTCAGTTTGTTTGGGGAATTAAATACAAATTGCTTGCAGATGCTGAATAATGCTTTGGTTCTTTTCATTTTATTTTAGTTACGATGAGAGACCGCCAAAAACAAGATTTAGCTATGGTAAAAATGTTTGAATTTCATGATGCTAAATCAGCTGATTAGAATGATAAAAAAAAAATCCCAGTTTTCTTTTAGGATCACATGCTATTTTTATAAACATGTTTAAATCATAAGTGATCACTCATTTCTGTCGATATTATAAAAACATAACGTAAATATATAAAAGAACTTATTATCAATTTCTGTCTTAATTCGAGGATCAAATGATAATACCCTATATTTTCTTACATCTTACTTAAGGATAGCGTCTGAATTGGAATTAATAAAAAATATGATTTGCCATATGTACAATAAATATATGTAACTTATTCAATAACAAAAGATTCAGATATTTTGATTTACATAATTATTTGTCTTTTAAAAAATTCTACGATAGAATATTGTAGTGTTTTTTAAAAGACAAATACCTACCGAAGTTTCATGAATCTGAATTTTTTTATATTTTTTACTAAATGCGGGCTTTACAAACATTAATTGTGCTGATAACTTAATATCTAATAATTAAGGTATAATCTGTAAGACTTGAAATCATTTTCAAATCAGTCCTTTAATTATATACATTTATCACACATTAATAAAATTTGCTTTCAAGTATTTCTCCAGTATAAAGTTATTTGAACCGAAGGTTTATTTCTATAATAGAAACAAATGAGTAGACAATATGCACAGGTACAACCAGGATCTGGAAAAAACACTTAAACCTATTTTTATTTCAACAATCTTTTTTTTAACGTTAAATTTGAAAATGCGACATAAGTTCGTTATGCTAATTGAAATATTTTAACATTCCTTTATAATTATTTTACAGTAGAGGATAATATATAAAAAAGCTATTCGATATTGTAATTTAAAACAATTTTCTTTTAATCATAGTGGTGAATTAATTTTCCTTTTTATATCACACCGCTTTTATACATTATTCCCAAGCCATTTTGGATCATATCCCACAAAAAACAATGGCGTCGTTATATGTTCCTGATGCATTTATCCTGATCTTGCATCATTTTAACATTCTTTTAATTTTTCATCTATCTTATTTTCTGCTTCTAGGGTTGCTCTTATAATTTTGAAGAATTTTTTTTTAATTATTTATTTCAGGTCTATAATTAAATGCACAAGAGAAATGGCTAAACTAATCAATAAAAATGGCAAAAGACAATGTCATCAGTTTGTTAATTTCACTGTGAACGGTTGAAACATATAGTTAAATGTTATTTGGCGCTATTTTTGACCAATGTAAAACATTCCGATATTTTGACAATTAGCACATTATTCGTTACTTATAAATTTACACCGTTAATGAGTTACAATACAGCTTTTAATTATATTAATAGCTTACATATAGCTATTAATAGCTTATAAATTAATCTCCGTTAATTTCTATCGATCCAACTAAATTTACCTATTAATTTATTATTTAGCTGAAAATTTTTGCTCTTTTGAGTTATACAGAAAATATGAGAATCCTAAAACATATGAAACGATCATGGATCTTAGCGAGGCAAAAATTCCTGGTTTCAACACAAAGAATAATTGCAATAAGAAATAGATAAGAAGAGCAGATATGGAGTTAAGAGTCTCAGGATTTAGTTAAAGCCTATTAGACAAATCCTGACTCACATCAGCATTATGAAGGAAGCATACCCAAGGAGGGTTTAAATCATATTTTTTGAGTCCAAGTAGCATCATTTCACGAAATACTAATGATTTTACATGTATTTAAAATTTTTTTAAAAAAATTGCATAGATTCAGTGAAGGATTAGCATTCAAGGAAATGAATTTAAAAGCATTACAAATATTAAGTATAAAACATTAGGATAATATAAGTATTTCATCAAATCTAATTAATCAGAGTTCTGTTTTCTTCACTACGTTCTCTTCTATGTTTAAATATTTATAGCTCCCGAACGTCTGCTACATAATTATTGTTTACAAAGTGTATACGACGAAATCATGAATCATAATAATTAAAAGCATATACATTTTCACGAAATAACAGGAATAAAAACAAAACTAATCAATTAGAAATCATTAACATATTGATTAAATTAAAATCATTTTGATAAGATGTTAATTGACTAATTTATTTAAAAAATGGGCCTCATAATGTGCGCTACTTAGGAAATAAAATATCTAAATCTGCCACTGTACAGATTTCAGAATATATTTTGTTAGATTCAATCAATAATTTAGCTAATAAAGATTTAAGAACCAATAACGGAAAAAATAATTTTGCGACAGATGATCTGACGGATGTTTCAATTCGCAGCTGTTTCAATAAATACAAAATGATCAATTGTATAGGTTACGATGTGAACCTTTTCTGAAAAAAAATAGATGTTCATATTTATTCCAATAAATCAATATTTGAAGTTAAAAGGAATATAACAGAAATGTCACTTATAATTACATAATCTTTTAAATAAATATTATTTTTAAATTATTCCGACAGCTGCAAAAACCATTATGAAAGAATATTAGAATTTGTTTTGAGTAAAAAGTTATTTTGTTTTAAAAATATTATATCAAAATAAAATCTGATTATAAAGAACAACAAAAAACATGGATGATTGCAATTTTACCTGATATTATTTATTTCAACAATATTTATGATAAAATTGTTAAGAAAGCTTTTATTGGTGGAATAATATTACATAAAACGTATACCGTCAAATAATATAACAATAATAAAATAATAATAATGCAAAAACATATACACAAAATTTTGACAAATTTTTTAAACAAAAATTGACTAACCTACTATGTATAATACAAAAAGTGGATTTTTTTTCAAAGTTAGACCTACGACTAAGCTCATCAATATTAATAGAATTCAGAGTTTTTTTAATGAAAAAAATAGAAACAGTATAAAAATGTTTTTATGATATAATGCATCTCAAATAATTTTGACTAATTTTAATTTAGAAAATGTGTTTTCTCTATTTGTCACAGAAATGATTTGACAAAATTCTCAAGCTCATACCCACATTTTTATTTCGTAAATTCTATGAAATTTTTCTTCAGAAAAACTTGAATCAAGTAGCAAGATTTTATAGTTTGATTTCTTTAAAGACCTCATTCAAGTTAAAACATAATTTTTCTTTAAACGGCAGAGATTTTTTCTACATATTGGTCAAGGTATTTTCAATTAATTTTTGAAAACATTTTTAGAAAAACTCCAGTTTAAAGCTCCCGAAAGTGTCATTTTAATGATACTACTTTAAATATTGTTTTTCCCCCAACATTTTCCCTGAATTTTGTCAATTTTTAAAATTAATTTTTTGCATAATTTTTTAAAAAGTACTTCGGAGTTGCATTAAAATTAAAACCCTTTTTATTGCTTGATCACTTTACATATGAAATCAAATGTGAAGTCCCAGAGAAGTTCTCGAAAGACGAATTGTAATTTTAATTTAAAAAGATTTAATTAAATGAAAAATATTTATTTAATTAATTGAAAAAAATTGCCTACAAAATCTGTTGTCATCTTTACCTACATAATGAAATAATAAGTAGGTGATGTAGTGTTTGAAATGATTATAGAACTTTCAATGATGAAACATTTGGAATAACGATTTAACAATGTCTAAAAGAAAATGGAATTTCATTATTTAAATTCAAAAAGGGGAAAAAAAAGGAAAGTAAAACCTTTGTAAGTAAATAAAACAGATGTCAGAACATCGCGAATGGGTGATAAGGAAGTTCTTAATCAATTATCTCAAAACGTTCTTCGTATCCTTTCTTATATTTCCAAAGTACTTTAAATTTTGAAAATGCAAAAATACTTTAAATTTTGTGCACAATCTTGAAAATATTTTTTATGTAATAATATTTGTTATACAATATCAAAAATTTATGAAAATTAGCTATAGATGGTTTGAAAAATTGTCTGGCAATTGATATGTTCATTTTGATTTATAAACGTTTTAAAGGATAAATGGATTTTGTATATCGTAATATTTTTTACAAAAATAATTTTTACATGAAAATATTATATGTGAAAACATTTTAATCCCAAGCAAGGCCGAGTATTTATATAGAAACATTTTACATTAAAAATAGTGCAATGCAGTTTAGTAGCAATGGAAGAGAAGAATGTTTTAGATTATTAGGTATATCAAATTTTCTTTATGAATACTGAAGCAGAAAAAATATTTTAACGACGCTTAATAATAATATATCTAACAAATTACATGTTTAATTTGTTCCATTAAAAAAGGATGAAAATAATCTTATGCCCAACCAAAATAGGGAATATCAGCTAGTAATAAATTAATAATGAAATGGAATTAGAAAGGACAATTTTTCCTGTTAGTTTGGGTTATCAGAATAGCCATCGGTTTAAAAATTAATTTAGTAATTTCTTTCCTCCACGAATTCCCTTTTAAAAAATTAAAAAAAAAAAGATTCCAGTTTCTAATCCCAAGCTTTGAAGTATGTTAATGTTTTAGGCTATATTCGTCCGTCTGTACTTTAAAGACGAACCACTTTTTAAGGAATATAAAATGCATGTAAAAAATTCGAATTAATAAAAATGCCAGTATATATAGAAATATATATTTCACATGTTTCATTATTTTCTTACTGAAAATAATTATACAAAAATTATATATTTTTATAACAAATAATTATTAAAAACAATAATTTAATTTTTACATTTAAACTATCACATTTTTTTTTATTTAGTGATAACTATTATTTTTCGAAATATTTCATACAGTACTTGAGAAATTTAATATTTTTTTGGCTTTTATTCATTGTTTTTGTCCCACATATTTATGAATTTAAATTTTTCGGTCAAATTTAAGATTTATGCTTCAATCTGAACTTAAACTAAAAATTTCCCTTATAGTTAGAAAAGGGATTCGTAGAATAGAAGTAAGAACACACGACTCGCCTTTATTGCTTTTACGTAAGCAACTTTGATCTTTCGAGAGTTTCTGTTGCAATAATTATCGGCGCAACCATTTTATTCCTTTTAATTTATACTCCTTTTGATAAATTGAATCCATTATCGTGTTTTGATCGCAATAGATATTCTTTAATTTTTATTTAAAATTACTTTTAGTTGTACAAAAATTTAATTCCATACAGAGGCGGCGACTAAGATTTGCCGACGGGTTGACAAGACTAATCCGACGAGGAGGGAGGCAATCACAATATCTCTAATTTGGCTTCAAAATAACTCATAATAATTAATTTTACATTTAATTAAATAAATCAAATATTTTTTAGCTTCCTTTTTATTCAGATGCTGATTCTTTCATTCATCGTTAAAGCTTTACAAAAGTATTTGTAAAAAAATGTTCTCAGTTTTTTTTACTGACTATCAAAAAAATGCCAATATTTGACTCCACTTCTGTATGAGGCACTTGAGATTTAGAGATTTAATTTCTCTGAGATCTAATTTTAGAAAAAATATGGTTATATTCTATTCTAGATTGTACTATATGTATAGAAAAAGATTTCGCCAGAATGACGTGTCATGCTAAATGAACAAATACACGTTCTTACTATTTTATATCAGAATCTATATAAAATGAATGTTGAAACAAAAAGTTTTATAAAAGAAACCTTTTTAGAAATTCAGAATAATAAATAAAAAATACTAGATGTTTTCGAAAAAAATTGATTTTTCTGCGTAGTTTTTCTACCTAAAATATTTGTTATGTAAGAATTGCAACAACGAGCAGGAATTCAAATGTGTTTCAAATCGAAGGAAAATAAGAGCGCGTGTATAGACAGCAAAAATTTACTATAGTTCAGACATGAACTATATAAATAACGGAAAAGATACAATGATGTTGCTTCTTAAGAAAGCTGAAGAAAATATTTTGTAAATATATGTACAAACTTACTATTTTATGTGATATGAAAAATCGACTCCTCAAACGTTAGATCCCCCAAATATTTACTTTTCCCAAAATAATTAGGCTTAAAAACGAAAGCATTTTATTAAAAAACGATTAGATCTTGAATATGAATACTCTTTTCATTTTTAGGCATGCGTCTTATGGTTAAGAACTTTTTAATTCGAAGTTATGCCAAGCTAATATTCCACCCAAAAAGTGAATTTTATCCCCTCAGTTGCATGCATTGGTTTTTCGTAACCCCTACGTATACAATGACGAGTCTGACTTGTGTATGGAATTATTAAATTTTTAATTTTAAATCTTCAATTAAATGAAAGTATTACGCAATTCAAAATGCAAAAATCGAATTGCATTACCTCAAATGCCCTTATATTATTCTAGGGATTAAAATAATAATACTTGTCTCAAATAAGATTTCCCATCTAATTAGGAAGTTAAGTAAATTCATATGTCAAGTGATTAATGAGTTATTTATGAATATTTCATGAATAACTATCAACTTTTTATCAAGGCATCTTAGTAAATAGTAACTGAAAGAAAAAAAATTATAAACAATACGCACCTCGATTACATAGTCATAATA
Source organism: Argiope bruennichi (assembly GCF_947563725.1). NCBI lineage: Eukaryota > Metazoa > Arthropoda > Arachnida > Araneae > Araneidae > Argiope > Argiope bruennichi. The sequence goes on along the minus strand of NC_079151.1, from coordinate 137,856,818 downwards.
TTGAATGCAGAGAATTTTAATGTATACTTGGATAAACTCTTCTGGGGTAGCTAAAAATCTATCATACCACATATATTTATTTTTTTGTCGTTAATTGCAATCGGTAATATTTCTTTAGTGTAATAATTGTAGCCTGATAAATTAGATTGCAAAAGAAAACAAATATTTTATTGTTAAATAAACTTAATTTACTTACCCTAGTGATTTATAATGAATTCACATAATTGGGCTACATAAAATAACTCTTTTTAGCATGCCTATTCACAAAAGTATCCAAAGAAAAGAGTGTTTTATTAAATTTAGTTTAACCATTAAATAGATTTTATTCTGGTAATTCTCACAGTGAAATAAATAAAATAAATTTATCAATTCATTACCGAGGAAGTAGCAATTAGATGAATAAAATGACAATTAATTTGAGAACTTGAATTTGAATGATGAATTATGGAAAACAACTCTATAGTCCTATTCATGAATAATATAAAAGTATCAATTTCTCTAATAATTTTACTGGCAGGTAATCGAAGTGCCCGATGGAAAAAAATTCTTTTCTATAATCTATAATAAAACTTTAGCCGAAGGACAATGATTAGTCGGAAAAAATGTGACGTCTTATTCATTTGCAAGCTTATTGATTATTTAGCTAAATATAGTATAAATTATATGCTGAATGAACGTTATAACATTTAAATCAGATGACTGAGAATGTTGTCGACATCCATCGCATTGAATTCTTAGTCCACCGATCAAAAGTTTTTGACAAAATCAGACATGGCTTATGTTTTATTCACATGTTGCCTTATCGATTATATTGCCAAAAGTAGTGCAAATTAAAAGCTTGATGAACGGCATTTGAATCAAATGTCTGAAAATCTATGGATATAGTCTTCGACATTAATCACATTCAGCCGCCCAAGAACGTGACAACATTTAAATCAGATGACTGAGAATGTCATCAACATCCATCGCATTGAATTCTTAGTCGACCGATCAAAACTTTTTTGACAAAATCAGACATGTCTTATTCATATGTTGCCTTATCGATTATATTGCCAAAAGTAGTGCAAATTTAAAGCTTGATGAATGGCATTTGAATCAAATATCTGAAAATCTATGGATATAGTCTTCGACATTAATCACATTCAGCCGCCCAAGAACGTGACAACATTTAAATCAGATGACTGAGAATGTCATCAACATCCATCGCATTGAATTCTTAGTCGACCGATCAAAACTTTTTTGACAAAATCCGACATGTCTTATTCATATGTTGCCTTATCGATTATATTGCCAAAAGTAGTGCAAATTAAAAGCTTGATGAACGGCATTTGAATCAAATGTCTGAAAATCTATGGATATAGTCTTCGACATTAATCACATTCAGCCGCCCAAGAACGTGACAACATTTAAATCAGATGACTGAGAATGTCATCAACATCCATCGCATTGAATTCTTAGTCGACCGATCAAAACTTTTTTGACAAAATCAGGCATGTCTTATTCATATGTTGCCTTATCGATTATATTGCCAAAAGTAGTGCAAATTTAAAGCTTGATGAATGGCATTTGAATCAAATATCTGAAAATCTATGGATATAGTCTTCGACATTAATCACATTCAGCCGCCCAAGAACGTGACAACATTTAAATCAGATGACTGAGAATGTCATCAACATCCATCGCATTGAATTCTTAGTCGACCGATCAAAACTTTTTTGACAAAATCAGACATGTCTTATTCATATGTTGCCTTATCGATTATATTGCCAAAAGTAGTGCAAATTTAAAGCTTGATGAATGGCATTTGAATCAAATATCTGAAAATCTATGGATATAGTCTTCGACATTAATCACATTCAGCCGCCCAAGAACGTGACAACATTTAAATCAGATGACTGAGAATGTCATCAACATCCATCGCATTGAATTCTTAGTCGACCGATCAAAACTTTTTTGACAAAATCAGACATGTCTTATTCATATGTTGCCTTATCGATTATATTGCCAAAAGTAGTGCAAATTTAAAGCTTGATGAATGGCATTTGAATCAAATATCTGAAAATCTATGGATATAGTCTTCGACATTAATCACATTCGGCCGCCCAAGAATTGTCGGCAGAATACACTTATTCACTTGTCGGATATATTGCCAAATCTACAGCAAACTATAAGCCAAATGAATGACATTTCAATCAAATTTTCAAAATTTGCAGACTTAACGTCTTCCGACACTCACCGCATTGGGATCATAATCGGCCGACCAAAAATTGTCAGCAAAATCAAACTGTCACCTTGTCAATATCTTATTCACTTGTTACCATGTCGGTTATATAGCCAAAAGTAGTGAAAATTAAACGCTTAATGAACTACATTTGAATCAGATGTCTGAAAATCTACGAACTTAATGTCTTCGACATCCATTGCATTCAGTTCTTAGTCGATCAATCAAAAATTGTTCGCAAAATATAGCATATTATTGACTTACCACATTATCGATTATTTGCCAAATATAGTCAAAACACTTTAACCGTTACTTCGATATTTCGATTGCTTATTATATATTATCTTTAAAGTGATTTTTAAATAATCATATTTGATAATACGCAACTATCTACAACCTCCCTGAAATGGTGTGAACACTTTTGCCGACGCAACTCTCTATCTCTCACCGACATGGGGGGGGGCAAGACGCTGCCGATAGGGGGGCAATTACCCCCTTGCCACCCCCGCTTCTGATTCCATGTATAAAAATAATTTTCTATTGAAAAACCAAAATTCCCAAAAAATAAATTAGAAATATAGAAAATTTCAATATATGTTGTAGGTTTCCATTATATTTTTAAAAATTGTTTTTAATTATAACAAGAATAGTATGCATTTAAAAAATATATGAAATGTTAATGCAGAAGAGTATGTATATAAATCTAGTAACTAAAAATATATTAAAATTAGTAAAATATTATACGGAAATATAATTAATATATTTAAAAATTAATTTTAGAACTTTAATGCTATTAGTTTTTTGGGGGCAATAGTTTGTCCAGGAAATATTTCAAAATCTCGATTGTATTTTTATTAAAAGTACAACGAAAAGTCATAAATATCCTTTCTTAGAGAGCATCAACCATTTAAAATGCAAATAGAGCCAAATTAGCACTAGGCCCATTAGACTTTCCAATAGAGCGTTTTGAATGATTTTTATATCCTATTTATTGCAAATAATTTATAATCTGTAGTTCACTAATCGTTTCTCTTCAAAACACTATGCAATTGTGAGCGTTCATTTCAAATCGAGACAAAGAATGTAAATGAAGTAGTGTTCTTCACGATCCCAGCTGTTTCGACCCTTTTGTTTATATTTTTAATGTTGCTTGGGAAAGAGTCTAATAGATGATGGTACTGACATAATGACTTGTAAATTTATTTTCAGCGTTAAACTCAATCTTATAAACTTCATACTGTAAACGAGATTTTCCAGGTTAATTTTCTTTTCAAGAGCTCTCACGAGAATTTATGGAGGATGATAAACTCGATCAAAGAGGAAACGCTTACATAAATTAAACCTCTTGAATGTTGAATTATTGTGCATGGCGAAAGATTCAAATACACACCGTAACAGAAACGATTAAACAAATGAGTGATTTAATAGCAATAAAAATGCGAACAAGTTAAGAGTGATGAATTCACCTTGGAGCACGTGTGCTTTTGAGAAAGAATTAAAGCAAAACACATTAGAAAAGTTATGCATTTTTCAGATTTTTATTGCTGCAACAGACGATAATTTCTCAGAAAATGAAATCATCACAGACGATTTATTGAGAAAAAGAGCAATAAAATATTGAATGTCCGTAAACATCCGTCTTTTTAGTTTCATGGAAAATATTTCATTTTTTCCCCCTCTAAATTATTATTATTTATTTTTACAAAAATGAAATATTAATGTCAATTGTTCGTTTTTATTTAACTACAAATTATTTTAATTGCTAACTTTAATGCTATATTTAGTTAAACGAAGCTATAAATCTAAATATATTTGAAATGAAAGTTGAGTTATTTGATTAATAAGTTTAACGGCTTTTAATAATGATATGATTAACCTTTAAGATTACTAATAAATGCATTTTAATTTTCTAGTTGGAAATATAAAGTATTTTCCCATTTGTTTTTCATGATGCAAAAACTAATAATAAGAAATCGAAAAACCAGTGCCAATATATCTAATTAATTAAAGGCGTTATGTACTAACAACAATAAAAGTGTCATAATTATGAAAAATAAATATGTTCCATTCTACAAGTAATTTGATTTGATTTAATGAAGCGTATTTTAGTTATCCTCGGTATTGAATCGGTCACTGAATTTCATTTTCTGGTTTAATTTTTCTTTTCATGTTTCGTTCGAATAAAGTCCTTAGAATGTTATTTATGAAGGATTCATTAAGGTAAAAGATTTTTTCTCACAATCGTAAACTAATTTGAAAAATGTTAATTTTATAAATGATCATCTGATGTGTTAAGAGATTTGTTATTTTTTAACCCCATTTTTCCTTAAAATGCGACTAATTCATACAAATTCAGTTTATAAGCCAGTCAAAAGATAGAAGAAAAATAATAATCCCGATATGCTCTTAATATTATTCTTTTAAAATAAAAAAAAAGAGTAAAATTATTTAAAATTTTTTTTACCTGTAAATGACGAAATCTAATTCGTTACATTTTTTTTGTCCGAAGGTCAGAATGCTATGATAAATTCCTTTCAGTCATGTGAAGATTAGTAAGTTGCCTGCAGCTGTTATACAAAAGCAATTACGTATAGAAATCTCTTGGGAGAGTTAATTTAGTAAGTTCTTGAAGGAACGCGATGGGTGGATCTCGCAAATTTGAACTGCGATCAGATGACACATGACATTTTTTCTCTTCGAATTTCCACACCATACGGACGGGAATATATTTGAACCTCAAAAAATCTTACATTTTCCAGGAAACGTATACTCCATGCATCATCATACGTGGAATCGAGTATAGTAAAATTACAGCCCATCTCTACTGCCCAGGCTTCTATGTAACCATAGTAACTTCGATAATAAAACAATACGATTAATAAAACATATAATATATATTAATGTTCTTATTAGAGCATGGTTATTAACTAATTTCTAAAGAGTGACAATAATCAATTAGCCTTAAATACGAAAGTGTTTCATGATTATGAAACAATTGAGGGAATAAAAATTTCTTCTGCTTTTGTCTTGGTTTTCTGTCAACGATTTGTTTCAAGATTTTCTCCCCCTTTTTGAATAAATTTTTTTAGCAAAAATAAGAAAAATTCGATTTCATAATACTGAAAAAAATATTTGAAAAGAAGTTAAGGAATTATTTTAAATATTTTATTGTAAAAGGAAAAAAATACTTGAATCACATAATTTAGCACCTGGAAGTCTTAAATTAGAATTTATACAACGGTTATTGTTTTTTTATTCGTCTTCTGATTCTAACGGAAACCGGAAACAAATGGATCATAGAATACAGTTAGAATACTTTTTTAATTACTTTTTTCAGTTTTTTTTACTTTCTTTTTTGCTACAAGCAATTTTTTTAACTCATGCTTTCATTAGTTAATGCATTGGCTGTAGATATTATTCGTTAGGTCTTGAACAGAGAAAATTAAAAACAAAATATTCTTTTTTATACAAGCTGTTTTCTGATAAAATGTATCCTGATGTATGAATATTTTGGGGCCTGTATATAGAAATATAGAGAGTGCTTTTATATTTTTGGAATAATTTTGATTTATAATTAGTGAGTAATTACACGTAATTAGAAATATACTTAAATATAAAGGAATTGAATTAAATGAAAAATAGCCTGCAACTAACAAATTATTCTCTGTTGCACTAAAATAGCATACAGAGAAATAATATTAGAAAAGTTGCATCGTTATTTTTTCAAAAAGAAAAACATTCGTTCGAGTAGGATTTAAAAAGCTACGAAGTGTTATCATGTTTTGAACAGTCAGTAAGTGAGATCAATTTAAAAATTCAAAAAAAAAAAAAAAAAAAAAAACGTGCAGTTTTTATGTTAATAAGTTAAAAAAAATACTTTAAGGGCATTTTATTGTCGTCCAAGTTTTGAATCTGGTTGAAAAAGAAAATCCAAGCTTTCAAAAAGATATTAAGTTTCTGAAATCAATTAAATCAACAACACATTGAATGGTTAGTTGAAATATGAATTCCTTAAGTACAAGATAAGCTTTTTACTTTTCATGACAAGCATGTTATTAAACGAAATCCAATGAATTTATAAACAAACGCTTGAAAAGATTTTTATTTTCACTAGAAGGGAAAATTAAAATAACAACGCTCGTTAAACCATATTTCAAAATGAAATGTCAGATGTTGAAATCGTTTGACAAATATGAATATCGTTCGCCATATGAATATCGTTTTATAATAATATTATAATTTGTCTTCAATTGATTTTTTTTTGCGATCAAAATTATTCTGAGCAATTTCAGTACTAAAATATATTGAATTAACATTATTAATAACAAGGGTGAATATAATTTGGAAGTAGCCAAAATTTCGTTTGTCACTTTAAATCTGGAAAATTTCAATGTCGAATTTGTTGAATATTAAGTTATTTAAATTTTAAAATTTTACTTCAGCTTAAAAAGTATCATTCGGAGACTAATTACATAATGAGATTATTATGAGAACACTATTGGACGATAGCAAATAGGTGTAAAGCAGATTGTGAAATATTATTCTCATGAGAATTTTTCCCTGATAATGTAAAATGATTAATGTTTTTCGGATCGGGGAAAATTATGTCCTAGATTCTTTTGAGAAGATTTTAAATTCAAATTTATAGAATAATGAGTTATTAATAATTTAAAATTTTATTTTAGAATAAAAATATCATTCACAGACAAATAACATAATAAAATTATTATGGAAACAATATTGAATTGTACCAAATAATAGGTATAATGCAGATTGTGAAAATATTATTTTTCATGAGAATTTTTCCCTCACAATGCAAAATCGTTAATGATTTTGGGGTGAGAAACTGATTTTCGGGACACTATTGGAGATTTTAAGAATAAGTAATTAAATAACAGAATGTCAAAAGCTTCTTTAGTCAGTCCGTTCTGTTTTTTTCCCCCTAAAACCCCTTTTTTTTTCTGTTAAAATTTCATAATTTCTTTTTCCTGTTAAAGTATCCGATTAAATTCTGAAGGGATTTAAAAAAAGCAGAAACAAATAGTTTAATGTTTATATGATGTTTTTTATTAATATAAGGATAAAATGCTTAATAAATGTGAATTTATTTATATATACTAGCCGCCTTTGGCTACCAGCCGGTTCGCCAATCTTAATGCTCTTTAAAATTTTAATAATTAAATATTTTATGTAACTCCGATTTTAATAGCTTCTTCATCAAAATATTTTAAAGCTTCGAATTTTGATAGTCATATAATTCAGTCATAATATTATAAAGGCCTTCAGCCATAACATAATACGTATCTCTCTAATTTTCTGTTAGCTCCCGTAGAATTTATGCTTTAAATTAAAGTGGAAATGGTTAAATTGCAATTAATATAAGAACATTTTTTTACTGAAACAAAGTATTTTTTTTAATATGAGTACTGAAAACAGACTCGTTGAGTATTTAAACCTTATGGGCACTAAAGAATATCTTTCTTAATTTATGTAATATCTCAAGAAGTTTTCTACAAAATTTTTTCAGATTCATCATGAACAGATCAGTTAATTAACAATGTTTAGTTTTAAATGCATGAAACTAAGAAAATAAACAGAATCGTTTGAAATAATCGCTCGGAAATATGTTGAGCTTTCAAAACCAAGTCCGTATCCGTTGAAAATATAGAGTTGTCAACAATCAGAACACAATACTCATGCGTGAATTTTCAACGCCAAATATGGTATATCAAATGCATGAATATTCTACTCCAGTTGGGGTAATGCTTCGTAAATTAGAAATTTTTAATTTCCTTTATTCTGTTTTATTTTAATTCAAAAGTACTTCAGAATGAATATGAACGATCGATTAATAAACAATGTTTCATTTTAAATGCATCAAGCACTAAGAAAATAAACAGAATCGTTTGAAATAATCGATCAAAAATATGTTAAGCCTATCCTCATTAGCGTGGGGAAAAAATGAAGCTTTATTCATTTGGTGGTGGGGAAATGAAGATTTTTTGGCGGGAAAGTTAGTTTTTAATTAATAATTAAAATTCTAATTAAAAATTCAAAAAAGGGACCCCAGGTGCACATTTCCGACCACCAAGGTTTGCATGCGTCAAATTTTGTAGCTGTAAGTCGAACAATCTGGCCTGTAGAGCGCCAACATACACACACACACACGCACACATTGAGCTTTATATAGTATAAATAGATATGTATCTTTTAAAGAAAAAGCATATTTTGATGTAAAATTTAACATTTATTAAAAAAAAAAGAACTAGGATTTTTTAGAGAAAAAAATTATTACATATTAAAAATTATTTTTCTTTGTAACATATCTTAGAATTTAACTATTATCTAAGAATTATATTCAAAAATAAAATTTTTGTGTGTAGTGTATATAATTTTGAAAGGTTTTCAGCAATATTTACATTAAACAATCATAAATACACTTCTCAAGCATTCAACATAGTTCATTACATTCTGCATTAGGTAAAGATTACTAATTATAAATTTCATTAAGATATCTTGATTGTTTTTTGAGATATGACGATACTCGTATTGTAGAATTATGAAAAAACTCATCCTTCAGAAAATGTATTTAAATTTTTTAAATGCTTATAAGCAAGCCATTATTTACATATCAATAGTTTGGTATAACTTGGCTTCTAATTGACATAGAGACAAAATAAAGACATCACTGGAAACAGAAATGTACTTTATTTTTAAGTGCAAAAATATAATAATGCGAATTTTTATACAAATTCGTGCTTTTAACCTAGTCGGATACCTTAATACGCATACAGAAAACTAATTTTTTAAAAAATAAAATTGTTATAAGTGATCATATTGTTTATGCTAAACCTTCCACTGTTTGCAAAAAAAAATATAAACGCAAACATTTCCCATAACTGATTCATTTCTCACGAAAAGAAAACAATTAAAAAAAAAGGAGAAGCCATATGCGTGGTAAATAATTTTAAGAAATAAAGAGAAAAAAAAATTAAAAAAAATATATTCTTAATGAAATTGCTTGGAAATAAGAGTGTGTGGGTGCATGAATGTGTATCGTATTATTATTATGATCTATTTAAAGTATCGCATTATTATAAATTTTAATTATTTATAATTTATTTATTTATTATTTTATATCTCATTTCTACTCCACAGGGTGGAGTAGAAATTGGGGTTAGAATTATTTGTGTATTAAGTTTGATTTCTTCAAGCTGTGTTCTTTTGGGCTGCATCTGAAACATTTTAATAAAATTACAGCACACTAAGTCAGAAATGATATCTGTTTTTTTACTCGAGTAATATAATATTTATTCTCGATATTCTTTAATTATTTACACAAAAAACATTTTCTGTACATCCTTGGCTATGTGTCATAGAAATTAAAATTGAAATTATAAATACCCATCAGAGCACGGAATGCCAACTATTCAATGAATTTTAATGATACCATTTTTTTAAAGATAAAATATATGCATATATAATTAATATTAAATTTGGAGTGGAAAAGTTCAGCAAATAATACTATATAAAATTTTATACAAGCTGCTGCTATTTTTGTTAAATTGAAATTTATAGTTTGCAAAGTGTTGTTACAGGTATTTGAGCTTTACATTTAATATTTGGATATTTGAGTTAATATTCAATATTTGAACTTTACATTTGTATCATTAATAGGTATTTGAATTTTACATTTAATATTTGAAAACTGTTACATGAACTCTAAACTTTTTTAGACGTTTTAAGTATTTATTTAGAAAGAGAAATAAATATCTTCTTAAAGAATGCAGATGCCTGAACGGAAAATAATTTTTGTCTTCTGATAAGCAGGAACAATATATTACGCCTTGAAATTATATTAAAAAGAAATATCATTTCTCTTTTCACAACAGTTTCTTAATTTTACATTCTAAGAGGTTGAATATCAATGGAACTAGAAAAAATTACTGAAATAAAATGGCACAACAAAAAAGAAAATGCTGGAAACGAGTCAGAAATTTCCAAAGGGGTTTCATGTCTATTGAATCAGTACCCCTTTTTTCTTATTCTTTTTTCAAATTTAGCTTATTTAGTTTTTTTTCAAAAAGATTTCCGGTCGAGATTTGTTTTCATTAGTTTTTTGGAGCCATTATTTCCGGTTTAATGCTTGCAGATTTTATTTTGTCTTTTTTATTACAAATCGCTCTTTCCAAAAAATAAAATATCCTTCCTTTTCTAAAAATGATTCATATAAGATTCTCTTAAAGTATAAGTGAAGGCCATCACAATTTATATTAATAAACATACATTTTAGTAAACAATGAAAAATATATTTTGTATTTGAAAGATTAATATTATTTGGATTAAAATCACAAAATTTTTAAAAATATATCTTTATATAATTAATTAAATATTTTTTTCACACGCAAAAAAAAAATAATTCCAAGGGACGTAATGGCATGAAAAGTGCTTAAATTTAAAAACCATTTTTAAGCACCTTAAAAGTACTTAATTTTGTTAAAAGGTCCTTAAAAAGTGCTTATTTTTCTGGAGAAGACAACATTCAATTCGTTTTGCTTGTTCAATGCTGTAATTCAAAAGCGTTGTCGTAAAGGCTTGTTTATCAGATGAACCAAGGAAGAAAACCAAGGAAAGGAAATAATTGGAACATATAATCTAGGGCAAAATTGATCCATAAATGTCAATACATATTAAGATAACGCTCATGAGTCTTTTTTCCCGCTCTGTCATTCTTCAACAATGTACATTGCCATTTATTGAAATACTGGAATTGTTATCCAGAAGGTTCAATACGAACTATATACAGTGCTATACTTGTTGCACTCGAAAAACGTTCGAAATTTTTAAAAAATAATTTCTGAAACACTAAAATTATTTTTTAATATTTGAGATGTTGAAGAATTTAAGTTATGCCTTATAAGTATATATTTAACCTTTCATATGTTATTAAAGAAGAATATGCAGATTGGTCATATCAACAGAAAACAAAGATACAGCAGGGGGAATTTGATGTGCCGAAAAAATATATTGACCATAATAGAAGTTGTTGTAAAAACAGTAGCAGTGTAGCCTTTTAGGCCCGTTACACATTCGATCATCATTCTCTTTAATATGTTGTTGTGGGACAATTCTTTGAACGACTTATTAGATTGATTTTAATGTACTATACTGAAATGTATTGAATTGCGGTGTATAATTATGTAGTATGTATAATCTAGTATGATGAGATTTTAACTTGAAGCCAAAATTTTTCAATGATTGTGATTTTTTTTATATATATAACATATTGTTACGAATCTGTGATGCGGCTTCCCAGCATAGCTGGTTCCATAGGAGGTCCCAGAGCTTGGCTACAAAAATGGCGACCATTTGGCTCCAAAATAGATTATACCCGAAACATCGAGAATTTTCCCGATTCGTCCAGTAGGAACCGAGATACGGCTCCAACGTTCCTGATTGGTTGAGAGACTTCTAGCCCCGCCTCCTGAGACCTATAAAAGGAGCTGCAGCTGCCGGGGAGTGGTGATGAATTGGAGAGTAGTCGGAATCGACGGTAAAGAACTGGCCTTCCAGAGAAAAGCGGAGCAGCGCCGGAGTGAAGCTAGTACTGAACTAAGCTGTGCGCTACTGTCTGCTGTAGAGTCTTGTTATATGCTGCTGTGTATGCTGTTGTTGCTGCACGTCTTGACTGAAGATAATCGTTTTCTGTGCTGTATATAGTTGTCGTCTTTGTGCTGTCCTGTGTGTCTTCGTGTAAATAAACGTCGTTGTTTTATTTTCTACTGCCGCCTGCTGATAGAGCGTTCTCCACACCATATAACTCCTACTATCCAAACGACCCCTGGGAAATCCGTAACAATATAAAGATTTGACTTGATTGAGAGAGTAATAAACAACATAAACCATTGAAGTTAGGAACATTAAATTTGGGAAGTTACTTCTTGGGTATTTGAGGCCAGCTAAGAATGGATTATTCCAAAATTTTAGAAGTTTAATTAAAAAAATTAAAAACGGAATCTTAACGTTTTGTCGTCCTAACATCAAAGCATTATCGCACAAAAATTATTATTACATCATTTAAAAAATTTAAAGAAAAAACTTTTCTATAATACCAATTTTTTTTTGAATGAATGTATTCCCCCAACTTCAGTTTTAGTAATTTTTGAAAATTTAGTTTTGGACTCAATGTATAATAATGATTGAACTTGCCTTCTTTATATTCATTTTGCTTTTAACTACAGAATTGGCTCTTTTTTAATTTCACGAATTTGTTTCCATGATTTATGGAAAATAGAAGCTATTAAAACATTTTCATTTCTTCACAAAATATACAATCACATTTTCTGCGATTTTTTAAAACTAAAGTAAGAATATTTTTATAAATTAGTTGTTAAAATGTCAATTTTTATTAAATTTTTTAAACGCAAAAACGTTTAAAACAAGATCTTTAATAAACATTAGAAGTAAAAAGCGATGAGGTAATTTTCTTATAGTCTGCCCATTTGTAAAAGCTGCTATTCTTTTCTGTTAATAAATGATTTAAGAAATTCATTTAGAACATGGCATTGTACTATCGTCAATTCATGGCAGTTTTTCCAGTCTTATGAGGGTAGCCATTCTGGAAAACTTAGTTCTTAGCTTTTAAGATTTGAACTAAAATTTTTAAGTCTAGAAGGTTTGTACAGGAGGAAATTTATCTTTCTATCTGAGCTATGTCGAATAGAGTAGAATGAAAAAATCAGTTTTTGATTTTTAATTAGTAATAGTGCGGAAAAATTGACTTTTGGTGTAGATAGAATAAATTATAAATATGAAAAATGTTGGAGTAGTTCTTGAGGTGCCGCAAGGACAAGAACATTAAAGTTTCATAAAATTGACATTTTTGTTACATTTTAAAGTTTTTTTATGCAATAATCAACTTTTGATTCTTAATTTGCAATAGCGCGGAAAAGTTGCCTTTTGGTATAGATAAGATAAATAAATATTATAAAAAATTCAGAGTATATCTTGAGGTACCACAAGGACGTTAAAGTTTCATAAAACACACTTTTTGCAACTTTTTAAGGATTTTTGCGTGCCTCGATTAAGAAATAAAAAGCTTTCATTAGGCATTGGCATATGAATAAAAGTAAAAAAACAGTTTTACTTTTACACTGGCATGGCACTCAGTTGTCACCGGAGCGGTTGTTATTGATGTAAGGCAAAGATTTGCCTGCGTCCGGTGACAAAGACAGAGCTAGTTTTAAATCAGTTGCTTTGCAGAGTTCAGTTGAGTTGGCGTCTCCTCTCCGTCTATTGTGTAACTGATTAACGTCACTGATTTGTTAGTTTGTGCTTGTGTGCTTTGGTATGAGTAAAAATGGCTCGGTCTAAATTAGTAAAGACAAGATAAATATCGGAGTGTTCTATTTTTGGGAAATTTAGTGATATGCTTGAAGTTGAACACACTACTGACGAACCTAGTACTACTATTATATTAGACATAACCTCAAAATTGCTTCAGAGAAGGATCCTTCTGTAAGCAAAATATGTGACTCTTTAGTTCCCATAATAGAAAAAATATGGTCAAGAGCCTCTATTCCCGTTGCTTCTAGCAAAAGAATTTCATAAATGATAAAAACTTATCCTGCTAAATACAGGCATTTATTAAAGTCTAAAAGCAGAAAATGTTCAGATAAGTTTAATTTCAACCTCACAGAATTTAGAGAAGAAGCTAGACTTTTATTTAATATTACTGACTTGTATTAAAAAAAGTTCCAATTAGGGAATAAATGGTTCTTAACGATCAATGGTCTAACAGAAAAATGGTTATAGGTAATATTGATATTGCTATCACAAGCGGTTTGAGAAAGAAAGAAGCAAGAAAGAGTAAGGAACTACAGAGAATAGTTAAGTTTAATCAAGAACGGGCAAAAAATACTAGTGCATCAGAAACGATCACTAGCGAGAATGACAACGCTGAAGAACAACAGTGTTCTTTACATAAAGAGGCAAAACAACCATCAAATAGACAAGAAGCGATAAAACTATCAAGTGCCTGTGCGGTTTAATATTAAGTTAAAACTTTATACAGAAGGCATCTGAAGCTGAACCAAATAGTATAGGGGATTCGGTTATCGACTTTCCCTAGCTTCCTTGTCACATGCATGCAGTGGAAAGAGCTGGGAGGCTGGTGACCGAATCGATTCAAAATGTATGTGCTTCAATTGCAAGAGAAGGATACATAAAAGCAAAAATTGATTCACATGTGAATTTGCCAAAGTTTAATTAAAAAAAAATGTTTAATGTGGCAGTGAAGTAGAAACAAACATTTTGCAGCTGTAACATTTGCAATCATTAAGGATACAGAAGTAAGAAATGCAATATTGGACTTAAAAGATATTTTTTATTTTTATACTTTGTAATTAATAATTTTTTACAATTGTAATGCTTATATATGTATTTAAAATCATATTTTGTAACATTATATGAACGAAAAATTCATAAAAATATTTTATCAAAGTTAATAATTTTTCATTTTTTTTTACATACTTTAAGCTCATTTCGGCATCTCGAAATACAGTTCCTGTATTTCGAGATGTTCCTGTAATTTTTAAAAATTCCTGTTGCATGGCATCAGGAATTTTTAAAAATTATTTTTGAACCTGAAAGCTAATTTTTCACCACTATTACTAAACTATAATTTAAGAAAAAATTTTTAAAGAACCTCTTTAAAAATTTCTATTTTTTAAAACAAATTTTAAGTTTTTTTTGCGGTACTTCAAGATAATGTAATATTGCAACCAAATTTTTAAATATTGATTTTGAACCTAAAAGGCAACTTTTCCACACTATTACCAAAGTAAAATCTAAGAAAAAGTTTTAAAGGCCCTTTTTAGAAATGTCCATTTTTTCAATTTTTTTTTACAAATTTCAAGCTCTTTGCCGCACCTGAAGATAATGTAATATGGCAACCAATTTTTTAATATTGTTTTTGAACCTAAAAGGAAACTTTTCCGCACTACTACCAAATTAAAATCTAAAAAAAAAAAAATTAAGGGCATTTTTGTTTTATTCTAATGTCGAACCTTATTTGTAGTTACATACATAAAAATCAAATACAAATTGTTTGTTTATGCCATGCTCCTACATCAATTTTCACATTTTCAGAAATGATGTGTCATTCTAAATAAATTAATAGTTTGTTAATTTTAAGAAATATTGAAAATAAAAATATTTCTATTGTTGATATTATAAAAGTTGAATTAATTTTTTGGTATTGATAGGTTTTCATTTTCCTTTTTGATTTTTATCAAAAATGAAAGAGACATTTGTTTTACAATAGAAGATGTTGTGCAAATACAGAAATAAATATTTAAATTTAAAGAATAGACATTCAAAATTAATTCAGACAAATAAAATAAAAAGACAAATAACACAAATTTTTAAATAAAAACGATGCATTTTTATAAAACTGAAAATATCATATACTTAGAAAATATGCAGATTTACATATGTGTTCATGTACAAAGGTGCTTACTTTTTTTTTTGTCTAAGGTGCTTAAAAAGTGCTATAAAGTACTTAATTATTGCAGAAGTTTCTCACTTACCCTAAATTATCGATAAAATCAAGCAATGTGAATTGATTAAAGAAAAAGAGGTTAATTATTTGAAAGCATATGCATTAATCTTAGTGAAATATCTTTAGCAGTATTGCTCTGCTCCTTTCGGATGTGAAAAACAATCTTTGGAACAAACAGTCATTGAATAAAGGAAATAATTTTAAAAAATGTGCTGTATTTTTAACATTTAAATTATTTAAGAACTATTTATTTATTAATAATACTTATTATTGAATCAAAAATATATTTTAACAGTAATTTATTTTTTAAAAAATGTTGCACTTCGGCATGTTTTTTTTAAATCGATTAAAAGAAATGAATTTGTTTTTTAATATATATTAGGACAATTTTCATTTTTTAACAAAAAAAAAAAAAAAATACCTATTACAACATTTAAAAAAAGGAAATTTTAAACAAAAGCGAAAACCTTGATTTTGCTCGGGATAAAAAATGACCTAAAATTTAAAAACTCATAGTATTGGATTTATATATTTAGCGACCTTAACAGTGTACATTTTGAAGCCCTACTTTTAAGATAATGGTTGATTAATATCACATTTTAGAACATTTCTTAACATATTAATGTTCCATTTTAGATTAATATTTTTTTTATTATTATTAGGAATATGCAATTTTTTTATTTATCTGTTATAACTCCTGGCTACCCAGCATTTGTGTGCACACTATTATTGGTGGAAATGTTCGGTTTTATAAATATTATAATAACTAAATGGCCAAAATGAAATTTTTATGTCAATCATAACTGATAATATGTTATTATTATCTTAATATTTTGCCATAGAATAGAATTTGGAATACAAATTTTTATTTTGCTGTTTGTTAAGTTATCTCAAAGGCGAGAGGTGGCAAAAATGGCGTAAACGTCCAGCACGGTCCACTATACTAGCGTGAAGATAAAGCTACGTAAAATAAAATGCATCACGTGTAGAGCATATAATGTACATATGATGAGAAGATGATAAAAATAATATTCTGCCCTGGGAATTATAGCATTGATGTGTCATTATTGCATATTGGTCGCTAAAAGATAATATTATGCTTCGGGTTCTTATCCTCATTATGTGATTGACTTCATATCTTAAGTACATTATCTACTTGACATCAAATTAATACATGATTTCATGATGAGTTTTGATTATTTGTATTTTTATTTAACTTCTTTGTAAAATAAATCTTAACTTTATTAGTTTGAAATTTAAAATATACTTTTTACATCTTAAGAAATCTTTTCATGCATAAAATCGAAAGGCATACCTTTTATTTTTGTCATGAATACATTTCCGAAAACACTTGAGTAAAGATAACAAAAATAACATGTCAAAATTTGCATAATAATCTTAAACTTATTAAATTAGTCGCGTGACTAGCTGTTTTACAAGGCGTAAAGCTCTCTAAAATTTTCAATTAAATATTTATGTTCCTAGATCTTTTTCCTAAAAGCTTCTTCAGAAAAATGTTCATTTCGAGAGTCATAGCATATTATTATAGAATGCCTACAATATTTTGTTAATTGTACTATTTATCTCTCTAATTTGCTATCAGCTGAAGGAAGATTTAAATTAAAATTTTATTTTTATTAAAATTTAACTCGATCACGCAGGATAAATTGCATTTTCGTTTTGTGTGAAATAAATTGTTGGAAAATATGGATAAAATACTTTTAAAAAATAATTTAAAAATAGAAATTTAATTTATAGGTTAAAACATTTACATCATTGAAAAGATTATTTTTTAAATTTTAATATAATGTAAAAAATCAGTTTTGTGCTGCAAAATATTCGAAAATTATAGCCGGAAAAAATCAGAATTTCCCTTAATTTTTAATTAATTAAAATTCTAATTAAAAAGTTCAAAAAATTTACTCAGAGATGCACATGTCCGCCCTTTAAAGTATATACAGTGGCTCAAAAAATTGAGAGTACACTTTACTTTTACTTGATAAATCCGACTTTCAATATAAATAACACATTACCGGGAAGTACAAATATGTTTTTATTTTATACATGACAAATGGTTTAATTTAGAGTAAAAATAAAGAAAAATCAACGGAAAACTTCTTAATTGAAAAGTTTCAGAAGTATTTTAAATAAATATAAGCAGAATTTTACCTCAAAAAATTGAGAATACACCAATGAAATTCTTGTAATATCTCGCATAGAAAGAACGTGTCAGTATTTAGTTGCATGTCTTTTGGCTTTTACAATGGCCTCTAAACGTCGTGGTACCGAATCGACCCATTTTTGGTGGTATCTGAAGATCTTTTAATCCATTCTTCTTGAATCCCTCGTTTTAAATGGTTCTTGTTTCTAATTGAGTGTTTTTGGACCACTACCTCGAGTGTGGCCCACAGATATTCAATGGTATTGATGTCGGGTACTGTGATGGTGTGTGTAACTGATGTTTACAATGGAAAAAAGACACCATATTTTGCCGTTATGTGCATTCTGTTTGGAGTCGTTGTCCTACTGGAAAATGAAATTTCCATCTAAATCCAAATTTTTAGCACTTTCCTTTAGATTGGTACGAAGTATATCCAAGTAAACCATATAGTTCATAATGCCATATATAAAAATTAAATTTCCTAGCCCGGATGAAGCCATGCAACCTCAAATCATGACGGAGTCACCATCATGTTTAACTGTAGGACTAAATTTTTTTGGATCCAAAGTAGTATTAGGCTTTCTCCATTTAGTACGATGGCTGTCACTGCCAAATATGTTGAGTTTTCTTTCATTATTAAATATAACTTTCTTTTAAAGGTTATGGATCTTCAATAGATGTGTTTTTGCAAACTTCAGATGCTTTTTCAGAACTTCCAAGCCGATTAATGGTTTCTTTCTAACAATGCTACTTTTATATCTAGCATGTCTAATGGCATTTCGCACAGTTTCAGCACTTACACTTCTGCCTATGATTTGAAAAATTTCTGCAACAAATTGGACAATCTAACAATCAACAATCTAAAGGAAAAAATTAAAAATTTGGGTTTAGATAGGAATTCCATTTTCCAGCAGGACAATGACCCCAAACAGAATGCACGTAACGTCAAAATATGGTGCCTTTTTCATTGTAAACAGCAGTTACGCACATCACCACAGTACCGAGACACCAATACCATTGAATATTCGTGAGCCATACTTGAAAAAGTGGTTCAAAAACACAGAATTAGAAATGAAACCCATTTAAAACAAGTAGTGCAAGAAGAATGGGATAAAATATCATCAGATACCGTCAAAAATTGGTCGAATCGGTACCACGACGTTTAGAGGCCATTATAGGGGCCAAAAGACATGCAACGTAACAGTGACACTTTGTTTCTTTGCGTGATATTGCAAAAATTTAATTGCTGCATTCTCAATTTTTTGAGGCAAAATTCTGCGTATGTTTATTTAAAATGCTTCTGAAACTTTTCAATTTAGAAGTTTTCCGTTGATTTTTCTTTATTTTTACTCTAAATTAAACCATTTGTCATGTGTAAAAATAAAAACATATTTGCACTTCCCGGTAATGTGTTATTTATATTGAAAGTCGGATTTATCAAGTAAAAGTAAGGTGTACTCTCAATTTTTTTGAGCCACTGTATGTACCAAATTTGGTAGCTGTAGATCAAAGGGACTGGTCTACAGAGCGTCGACACGCACACATATATACACAGACACATCCATTTTTATTAGAGCAGTGATTTGGTTTTTTACGGAACACTGGATCTCAGCGGTTCACAATCACCGACGACTAATCTTTAATTAATTAAAACCTTGTTGTTATGGATTTAACCTTATGACCGTGGATAATAATAATTATTTATTTATAAGAGATGTTGCTAGAAACGATAACATTTATCATAATATACACATACTCACTCATTCATATTTTTATATGCATTTTACATGCATACTCTCTTTCGCCCAACAGCAACAGCAGAAAAAAAGGGGGTATTTGTTTATCTACGTGTAACATTTTGTGTGTTCGGCTTAGTTGGTCTTTATTATAATTGTAGATAAGTATTCACTACGGAAAGGATAAATAAAAATAATTGCTTGAAAATACTCATGGGAAAAAAATAATCTAAATAGTACTAATTATGATCGACAGATGTCAGCACATGCTTATTAATAAATGACGAAAAATTGAATTAGGAAAGAAGCTCGATTCGACAGCCCTTTAATGACTCCTCACTAAACATCCGTGCGAAATGCGAAACATCTGTTAGTTCCGCTCAGACAACTTATGTGTGATGCTACCATCGAAGATTATTGGCTATTACCACATTTTCTTTGTTTGATAATATAAGAGCGTGAACAGTTTTTAAAAAAATAATTCTTCAAAAATATTGCCGCCACTAGGCTACGTTTTACGGCGTACATGTACGGCCATTAAAATGTTAACACATTATCAACCTACTCTTTTCATTCTAAAATTTAAAAAAAAAAAAATGACATGAGTTGTAGTTGCAAAGAAGAAATTTGTATATCAATTAGTATTAGTTTAATTATGTGCTTGAATTTTGAGCTTTTCAAAATTGATTGCATTCTCGATATTTATAACCTATTTTAATATTATTAGAAACTAATACCAGTTAATCTATGAATAGGAATAAATTTCCGTTCCATACTAGCAGTGCCATCTGTTAGTGAAATTAGGAAATAATGATTGTTCCTTTCAGAATATTCGTGATGGTTTAATATAAATTATAAAATAAAAATAAAATTATTAAATAAAAAAAAATATCTATTTTAAACAAACCAATAAAAGCACTTTAATTTTTTTTTCTTAAATTGACTTTTATAATTGGATTTATTTATCGGTGTGGTATAAATAAATCGCTTGAACGGTTTTGAAAAAAATGTTTTTTGGGAAGGGGGTAACTTGAGCCTATTCAATGAAATATTTCTTCTAAAGGTACAAATTTTCAATTCTTTGAAATGAATGTACTTTTTTCTATTGTTTGCTCTGTTGGGTTCGTTTTTATAACAGCTCCCCTCTCCCATAAAAAAAGAGATTGTATATTGTTTTATTTTATTCACCCAATAATTATATGCAACTGGTTGCCAGGTGTACTTTGTTCACAAATGGGAATTAAACTGCGATTTGTACAAAGAATTTTTTTTTTTTCTGTTTTGTGCAATTCCGAAAAAAAAAAAAAAAATACCTGCCAATTATTATTACAAAATATTTTAGCAATGATTTATGAATTTGACTATAATTGGCTTGTAACAAACTTAGAACAGTGATAGAAATTACTTTATCCAGTAGATGTGGCAGGTGTATTGAATAGGATTGGTCTGATAATTTAAATGAAATGAAAATAATCGCAGTCAATATACAGCATAGTCATGAAATGAACAATGATGATTTTTTTCCCCAAATTATAGAGCTAAATATAATTATCATGAAAAAGAAAAATTAGTCTATTTTTGTTTAACTGTTTATTTACACACAATACTTTGCAAATATTCTATAAGAAGATTTTACGATTTAAAACTCAAATTTATGACAATACACCGTGTATTTATGATTTCTTTTAGAGGTCATGGAGAAACCGAGTTGATTTTACGAGAAATGTATCAATTTTTTTATTAGTTTTACGTCATGCGCAATAATTGATTTTTACATCATCATCATCTCTACCTTTAAAACTGAGGTTGATTATTTGGTTTTGATCTAGTGTGGTTTGGAAGTTTGGAAAGGGGATGCCTGGAGAGGTTCGATAATAATGACGGACCTTTTTTGTATTTTAAAGATTTTATTGTTTCTCCGCTTTCGGGAGTTGGATTGAGCCTTGCCTTTCGGCGTTGCTGCTACGTCGATGATGTTACAAAGACTGACGGTTTTTTACATATACCGCTAGAGGGCGTTACAAGTGAGAGGCGGGGCAACATGCTTACGTAACATACTCCCGCCGTGAAATTGCACAATTTCAATATTCAGACACTATATGAATTTCACACATTATAATAAATTCGACAGAATTATTACAAAAAATGAATAAATGCAAAAACAAATAAAAAATACTGAAATAATTCTTAAATATAAATTTACACAAAATAGTACTGAAATAATTCTTATATATACACATTTATACAAATGAGTTAAAGTCTCTATATATTATTTACAATCATATACACATATAAATCCAATTAATTTTTTGGAAGTAAACATATTTGACTAAAGCCTCCTTTAATAACACCATTCAAAACTCTTATTACAACAACTCTGACTAAACCATCTGAACATTTTATTAATTCTTGAATTCTACCCAGTCTCCATTTATATGGAAGCAAATCTGGATCTTTGATTACAACCATATCATTAAGATTTACATTATTCTTAGTTAACTGCCATTTGTTTCTAAGATGTAAATTATTCAAATAATTACGTTTCTAATTTTTCCAAACTTGTTGTACTGATTTAGTTAATTTTGCCCTTTTGACAAATAATTAATTTCCTCTGAAAATTCAGAAGGTTGCACCTTGCTTACCATGAAGTTGGATGCTGCTTCAATTTCCATTATTATTATCTTACCTTTTTTTACATTTTAGAAGAACACTTCAAATGATTAATAAATCTGAAAAGATAACTTACAATTTTAGTATAGTTGTTACTTAAATTTAAAATATTACAAATAAAATTATTAGAAATATTAGTTAGTAAAATCAATTTACAATGAGTTTTAACTTCTTTCAGAAAATCATTATTTGCATTACAATTTACAGCATCCTTTTTATGGGGAATTTCAAACTGTAGAAATTGGGGTCCATTGAACCAAATTTGACTGTTTATCAAATTTGTTGCAGACGTTCCCCTGGAGATTAAGTCTGCTGGATTGTCTATAGATTTAATATGTCTCCAGTCATAATTTGGACACAAACTGTTAATTTTTCTAACACGATTGGAAACAAATGGTTTCAATTTTTCTGGGGGAGTTTTTATCCAAGCTAAGATGACTGTGGAATCTGACCACATATAGACGTGATTTAATGTCACTGGTAAGATCGAAATCACCTTTGATGCAAGTCGTGACAAAAGTAGTGCTGCTGACAGCTCCAGACGAGGTATTGTTGATTCCTTGATTGGACACACTCGCGATTTACTGCACAAAAGACTTGTTTTTACTTCACCGGATTTATTTTTTGAGCACACATAGATGACTGCACCGTAGGCCTTATTTGAGGCATCGCAGAAGCAATGTAGGTCTATGGTGGTGGGATTCTCGATTATAACACATCTTTGAATTTTTAACTGGTTCACTACCGGTAAGTCTTTTAAGAATTTTAACCAGTCATTCAAATCGTTTTGTGGAATTGTGTCATTCCAATTTAGCCTTTGTTGCCAAAGTCTCTGAAGAAATATCTTGGCGCTGGTTATAATTGGGCTGATAAGACCCAAAGGATCAAACAGTCTTGCTATGACTGAAAGGACTTCCCGCTTTGAGTAATTGTTGTTCAAACTGACAGTCACTTCAAATGTGAAAATGTCTGATGTGGGACGCCACTGCATTCCGAGCGTTTTAACTGTTAAGTCTGGAAATTCAAAATTTAAGTTTTGATTGTTCCCTAATAATTCAGGATGGTTTAAAACCCATTTGTGAAGTTGCATGCCTCCTTTACTTAAAAGTTCTATTAACTGCTGTTGTAAAGCCTTGGTTTCTGATAAGTTATTTGAACCAGTTAAAATGTCGTCAATATATACATCAGTAAGAAGTGCTGCAGATGCTTGAGGAAATTCACTTTTTTCTTTCTCAGCTAATGCCTTGAGTGTTCTGGTGGCTAAAAATGGAGCACATTTTGTTCCATATGTCACAGTCCGTAGTCTGTATGTTTCCACAGGAGCAAATTTATTAGGTTTCCACAGAATTTTTTGCAGGTCTCTATCTGCTTCTGCGATCAAAATTTGGCGATACATTTTCTTTATATCAGCACTAAATGCAAATTGATATGTTCGGAATCTCAAGATGATGCAAAATAGCTCCTGTTGAATTGTTCCGCCGTTCAATAAAATGGAATTAAGTGAAACTCCACTGCTAGAATTTGCAGATGCATCAAAAACGACACGCAAGGGTGTTGATGTGCTTTCTGGGCGAAACACAGCATGATGAGGAATATAATATTCACTATTGGCAATTTCAGGAGAATCTAAAATTCGTTCCATATGATTCAACTGGAAATATTCATCCATAAAAGCCTTGTATTGCATTGCCATTATTTTATTTTTATCTAATCTTTTCCAAAGTAAATTTAAACGTCTTTCCGCCATTTCTCTTCAATCGCCTAGTGTAGAACGTTTTTCTTCAACTATTGGTAATTTAACAACATACCTTCCGGTACTATCCCTCTTATGAGTGGAAAGAAAATGTTCCTCACAGTAAGTTTGTTCATATGTTTTTGATTCGACTGAATCATCTGTATTATCACCAGGAAAAGATTCTAAGTTAAAGAAATTTTTAACAGAATTCTCCAGATTATCATTTTTAAAAATTAATCCAGAAAAGAAATGAGAATTTCTGCCGTTGATTGTTCCAGTTACTAAATATCCGAACTCACTATTTTGTAACAAGAGTGAATTATCATATGATCTAAATTTTTCTGCTTTCAATAAATCAAAGAACAACTCACATCCGAGTAATGCATTAATTTTACTAGGAATATGAAAAGTCTCATCCGCAAGTTTTATCTCACTTGGGAAGTTAACTTTTGAGATATCAATTACTTTAGAAGGAGTTAAATGCGTTATTTTACGCATAATAAAAAATGATACAGTTCTGGAAAAATCATTGCTTTCATTAAAAATGGCAGTGGTTATTTTATTTTTAACGAAGAATTCTCCTCCGTTAATACCAGAGATGGATGCATTAACTTTTTCCCGCTTCAAATCTAAAGAATTGGCCAAATCTGCAGTTATTATGTTTACCGAACTTCCAGAATCCAACAGGGCTTTTATTTTTATTTTTTGACCAAATGCGTCTTCAATAAATAACTGTGCGGTGCATAGAATGTTTGAAGATAGTTTCGAGTTACTTGTAAGCGCTGACTCAGCATCAGGGGTTAGTTTTTGTGGCAACCTCGACGAGCCAGACGGTTCATTGTTTACATAAAGTTGCTCCCCCGAGTCTGGGGGCTTTACCTCTGCAAGGCGCGCACTTAAGAGTTTAGGATCCAGATGTATCAAAGAATTATGGCCTGATTTTTGACAGCTTCGGCAGAGGAATGTGGATTTGCAGGGTGGCTTATGCAATTTCAAACAGTTCTTACAAATGTTGTATTTTTCTAAAAGCTCGATTCTTTTAGAAACACTCAGTTTTAAAAATTCAGAGCATCGTTGTAAAGGATGTTCAAATTTACATAAAATACATGGCTTTACATTACTTAGTTTATTCGCATTAAGAAGAAAGTTTTTTGGCTTATTTATTGCGCCTTGAAATTTCTTGTGGAATTTGTTACTTGTGGGGTATTTCCCTAATTGATCGAGTACCATCGCTCTTGATTCTAAAAATTGCAAGAGCTTCTTCAATGAAGGTATTTGTTTTGATTGGATGGACATTTTATATGCCTTTCTGCTCTCTTTGTCAAGTCTTTCTAATATTATATTTACTAATATAGCATTTGTTAAGTCATTACATTCTAAATTCAAACTTTTTAAACCTCTCAGACTTTTATTTATTGTGTCTGTGATATTTCGTAGGCCTTTTGCAGACTCAAAATTTAATTTTTCTAGTTTTAGCATATTTTGAATGTGAATATCAACAATTGCTCGCTTATTTTCAAAGCGTTCTTCGAGAGCAGCAAACAGTGACTCAAATGTATCGTCACTTGTCTCTATAAATTTAGCTTCACCACGGAGGGCAGCTTTTAAATAAAATAACTTTTGATCATTCGTTAATTCGATATTATCGTTTAGTAGACACATAAATTGATTTTTGAAATTACTGAATTCTTCCATTTTTCCATAAAATAGCGGTAAAGGAATTTCCGGAAGTTTCGTTTTTAATTCAATATGATTCATATAAGCCTTCAAATTTGAATTTTGATCATTTATATTATACATTACATTTTCTTTAACATTATAATTAGAGAGTAAGCATTTCAAACTTACCTCTAATTCGTTTCTTTCTTCTTCGATACCCAATATTTCTTGATCGCACTTCTGGCTAAGTGTTTCATCTTCGTCGATTTCTTACATTTTCTTCGTCGATTTTCTTCGTCGTAATCCTTGAATAAAATTTCTAGTTCATTTTTTATTTCTTCCACAATTGCCAGCTTTTGTTGACAGCTGAATATAAATTTATTTTCTTCTTCAACCGTTGAACTATTTTCAACAAACTTTTTAACACTTGTTAGTTTCGCCTTTATCCTTCCACGGATTCTATTTAACTCTTTGGCTTTTTGAGTTTTATTTTTCTCCATATTTTAGCTAATTCGTCTCCGGATCGCTAGGACCAGAATGGAGAGGTTCGATAATAATGACGGACCTTTTTTTGTATTTTAAAGATTTTATTGTTTCTCCGCTTTCGGGAGTTGGATTGAGCCTTGCCTTTCGGCGTTGCTGCTACGTCGATGATGTTACAAAGACTGACGGTTTTTTACATATATCGCTAGAGGGCGTTACAAGTGAGAGGCGGGGCAACATGCTTACGTAACAATGCCTTCTCATGTGTCCTCCTCGACATCTAACCACGTTACAAAATTATAAGGTTCATCGCAAAATAGTCCTAGTGTTACTTTAAAACGGGACGTTAAAACTAAATTCGGTTTTGATTTGTCAAAATATAAGGTCACGAGAGTTTCCGCATCTGTTGTAACTGATTGAATTTCAAATTTGTAAGAATGTATACATTCAACAAGCTTTTTCAGTTTTTATAGAAGTTACTAGAAATGCAACATTTTATTTAGTGGAAAATACTCGAGGAAAAGCCAAAATTTTATGATGCAGTTTTCACGCAATGTAACATATGAAAATATTTCCAGACAAAAAAAAGGAAAACATTGTTAATCACAAAATTTTAAAAGACTGAGATGGAAGATTTGATCGCATAAGCTTCGATTACAACGAAGTTATGTGTTTTATCTCTTTAAATGAATAACCTAAACAAGTTTGCATCTGTTAAACAGTTAATTTTTAACTGAATATAAACTTAAAATCATATGACAATACTGTAGCGTAATTTGAGATACCTATATCACTTCCAAAGGCAAATTTTTTTAGCGTTTAAATTATGTGACTATGTTTGTGATGAATTTATTGAAAAATGCTCTAAAATAGTTGTATGTTTGAACTTTTACATAAAAGAGATTGAAAAAAATGTCTAGAAAACCAAAATATACAAGTGAAATAACAAATGTTACACAAAAGTGGGTAAAACGACTTTTTTTTTTTGGCTAAAAAGTGGTATAAGGCAAAAATCTTTTAATTCAGAAGTTCATCTGTTAGATCAAATGGTTTGCTTACAACTTTGCTGACAGCTTATTACCTAGCTCTTGAATTAGAAAATAGGCTATATTCCTATTCATTCTTTAAATATTGGGATTCAAATAGTAAATAAAATGAAATTATATATTTTTTTCCGCATTGTATAACATTAAAGTAACTATAGAATATTTCTGAATGAATGGATTATTATTTTTTTTTTCTAGTTCAGAAACAGCAGGACATATTGAGGAATTATTATACCTAATTTGTTTGCTTTAGCTTTTTATTTATGAAGTTTTTCGTAGGAAAATTCTATTATAGATTAGAATTTGGGTAAGTAGCATTTAAGAAGTAAAATAACATCAAAAATATATATATGCAAATATCAGTGTATTTTCCCAAAAAACTGGACTTAGAAACAAAATTCAAATGGTTTTGTAAAAAAAACTGTTCGAACACTTAGAATTTTAAAATTTATAATGCAGTGAGAACCGGCTAAAGAGTATTTTTAAATTATTTACTAGCTGCCTATGGCGACCAACTGGTTTATCCGGAAATGGTTGCATTTATTTCAGGTAAATCGTTTAGATATAACTTCATGCTTATGATGCCGCCAAACTGACAGACATTAAAGACAAGTTATTTTAATTGGCTTACATATGTTCTGCTCTTTGAGTACATGAACCATTCTAAAGGAAACCAGTCCCGTGACATCATGCATTATTAAAAAGAAAAATAATGGTTTAACTGTTTTCTAAATTTTGCGTATTTTAACATCACAATTTTATTCATCTTTTGAATTTTCACCAGTAAAAAAATAATCACCGATTAAATGTTTCAAGAAAGGGTGAAAATGATATTCACAACAAAGAAAATATTGTAAAATGTAATAAAAAAGTTAATTAAATGTAGATTATAGAGACTTAAGGAAACTTAATTATTATCATTGGAAAGGACATTTTTTCGTACTTTAATACGGTCTGTTAATCCTTTATGTGCAATAATAATTTTGAAAATTATCTACAATAAAAACTACGATAAAATGATTAAAAAGTATTTTTTTTAATGTTTCACACGACATAAATAATAAACAAATAACAGTTGCGCCATCTGTCATTTCCAAATCTTATTCGGAACAAAATATTTATTAAAACTGAATTCAATGGATGAGAATACAAAAAGGAAGGTAATAGGCAATTAAAAAAAATTACTCAGATTAAATATAAATTAGTAACTTTAAAATGTCATAAACTGGTTTCCACTGCATGGAACCAGTTTTATTACAGGGAAGGAACACTTAAGCGTAATTTTAGATGTTAGGCAACTTTACATTTGTGATGTGAATTGCATTGAAAAGATTTTAAAAGGATGCTGGTAGCCATTTAAATCGAAGACATATGAACTAAAACCTTCTTTATTGAAAATCATAATGAGTAAATATGAAAGTTGATGAGTAGAATGACATGTCTACTTCGAAGTAACATTCTAGCATTTCTAAATGACTCACTGATGTATGACTTGAATTGACTGAATATCAAAATAAAAACTACAGTATCGTTACAACACAGTTTTACATTACATTGCCACCTCACATAGATAGTATTATAATAAAACCAAGTAGTGCTTACATATTATCTGTGATTTAAAATGCGTCATAACTAGTCTGACGCAGGAACGCTGAATGCTTAATAGTTGCTAACATATAATATAGCTTTGAAATGTCTAATACAGATGTATCTCTTCTTTCCACTTAATTAATATACTGAACTCAGAATATTTACATTTAGAAATCACTATATGCAGAATTTAAAGATTATACATAATTATTATTTTTCGAAATTCGGTAGAAAACATGAAAAAAATTTTGATAGTCGCAGTCAATTACGAAATATTGATTTGCTTTTATGATATTTTTTTGCAGGTGCTATCATTTTATGATTCACGCATTCCATTAAAAATATAAATTGAATTCATTATTAATGACCTTGGAATTCTGAACGAGGTAGACGATACGTAAAAAAATAAAAATTAAAATCATATTTTTTCGTTGAAATTTTTTTTTTATTTATTTCGTATTTGATTCTTCGCAAGCTAGTATTTTCTTAGTATTCATTGGAAGAAAATCAGAAACACATTCCAACAAAAAAATTTAAACTGAATTTTCATTTACAAGTTTGAAATATTCATTGCAGCATGCATGAAAAACATAAAACCCCTAAAAGAAAATGATAAATTGCACAAGGAATATAGAAAAATAGTTTTACTCTCAGGTAATTAATTATTTAACAGAATGTAAATTATTTTTGTTTATTTTAGATGAAACGGTTGTAGTTAGGATACGTTTCTCTAGATGGCGCTAGTCTACCACTACTTTGAAAGCATGAAAATGTAAAATATCACTTGAATGATTGTCAGTTATTACACAATTTTGTCGAATTCTGAGTGCATTTTATGAATCCAGAATTTTTTAAGACACCAACAATTATTTTGTACCAAATAGTCAGTAATTTCTGTATGGAAAAATAAAGAAGACATATTTTAGCTATATAAGATAGTACAATAAATAAATAAAATGAATGTAATAATTATTGGGATGGGCGAGGTTATTAATCCTTACATCTGTTTTCAAATCATTAAATTAAAAGGAAGTGGATTAAATTAAATAGCCTTTATGACAGAAACTGTCATATGAAAAGCCACAAATAATGTTAAAATGCTTTAAGATTTAGTAATGCACTAACTTTTTTTGATTGACAACCATAATTAAGCTAATTTAATGCCGCATTTTTATTTTGATAAACAGCCAACATTCATGGTTTAATGATAGCCTCTTTCTCTCTTTGACACACACATAGTGGAATTTCCAAAATTCCGCTACAAAACCTGTAAATATTTTATTGATAGTTTTCTTTTCGAAAGCAGTCATTAGCATAATCACTCGCATATTTTAAACGCAATGAACGAGCACTTTTTAATGTATCTATTTTTAGTTTCAGCATTGAGAAAAAATGTGCATCTACAAACAATCCCAATTTTAGGGATGAAATTTCTTTCGTGCTTTTTAATTTCAGCCGTCCCCTACAATAACAAAGATTCTAAATTTTATACATTCAATCAAAGACGCAAAATTTTTATACCAACATGAAAGCAATTTTCCTATTTAATTAGTAATTAACATACCTTAAATAGAGTGTTTATTATCAAATGATAAAATATTTTAAATTTATAATATTCAATTACACTCGCAAATGAAATTTTGCATCACCATATAACTGAGAATAGTGGATTATAATATACTAGCCGCCTTTGGTGACCAGCCGGTTCACCAGTATTACCGCTCGCTACAATTTTCAATTAAATATTTTAAGTAACTTGTCTCTTAATAGATTATCAAACAAAACATTTTTAATCTTCAAATTTTGATAGTCATACCAAACTTATACTGTTGTTTAGATCGTTTCGTTCAATTTAATATATATATTTTCCTAATGTGTTGTCATTTCCGGTAAAACTTCAACTTTAATTTAAAGTGGAAATGCTGAAATTGCAATTAATGTAAAGATATTTTTTAATGAAACCAAGCGTTTTATTTTATTTATCATTTTTGTTGTTATTTATTTATTATTATTATTATTGAATATGAGTACTGCAAACAGAATCGTTCGGTATTAAAGTCTTATGTGAACTACAAAATATTTTTCATAATTTGCGTAATATCTCAAAGAATAATTCAACAAAAATTTCTCAGATTCAGCATAAAATTCAGTTTTTAGTTTTCTTTCAAAAGGATTGAAATGAAATCAATAATAATATTTTGTTCCGGCCTATAAATATATTTCAAAAATTATGAAGTCTAAATTTTATGCAGTAAGGTATCATATTCTGAGAAATATTCTGGACACACCAAATTTTAAATAAATGAATGTTTCTATTTTCCACGATTAACTAAGACTGATTTATGAAGTTTTCAATGTTAAAAATTTAGAAAAACTCAACATTTTCATAATCTTAGGCCTAATCTTGAGAAACCTGCGCGTTGATTGGCGTATTTTCTTTAAAACAATCGATAAAAAATCTAAAATTATCCTTTTTTTTTTTTTTTGAATAGTGATGTTCAAATATTTATAAATCAGTCAGTTTAAGTGATTGATTTTGTTGATTGGAAATTAATTCTTTATTTAAAATATTAGTGTTTCAAGAACATTTTGTTAAGCGTGATTTCCACAGCAGAAGTTTTATGTAAAATCAAAAATTCGTTATATATTAGAGTATTTATTGGATCAAGTTACATAAAATATAATCATTTTCCATTTAGACCATTTTAGCATATCTGTGTCTATTACTAAAGGTTTACAAATTAGCAGTGTGGCCCTGATTTGAATGCATATCCTGTTCATATTAAACAAAACTTGCCTTAAAATAAAACTGATTTATTGGATTAATAATACAGATAGTGTAAAAGATCCTAAAATAATTTTTCTTGAATTTATTTTTTAGAAAAAATAATATTTCATATTTGTTTCATTTCCTACAGACACGTGACGAAAATTATATTTTTGGAGATTTCATTTCCAAAAAGATTTAATTTATTTTTAAATGGAGCTTTAATCAATGTGATGGCAACACTTCGAAAAAAGCTAATTTTTCCCATGAATGCGAAACGTGCTCGTGCGGCTTAAATTTTATTTTTATTTTGTATGAAAAGAATTGTTGAAAAATATAGTTAAAATATTTATTTAAAAATTCATTAAAAATAGAAATTTAATTTTAAGGTTAAAACATTGGTATCATTTAAAAGATAAATTTTTGATCTTTAACTTGATGTAAAAATCTTTTTTGTGCGGTAATATTTTCGGAAGTTATAGCAGAAACACGCCAAAATTTCGCTTATTTTTTAAATAAATAAAACTTTAATTAAAATTTACGAAAAAATAACCCCGAGGTGCACATTCCTGGCCTCCAAGGTATACACGTGCCAAATTTCGTAGCTGTTGGTCGAACGGTCTGGCCTGTAGAGCGCCAACACACACACACACACACACACACACACACACACACACACACACACACACACACACACACACACACACACACACACACACACACACATTCACACACACACACACACATTCACACACACACACACACACACACACATACACACACACACATTCACACACACACACATTGAGCTTTATTATAAGTATAGATTTAGATAACAGCAAGAGGAAAAGGCATAAAGAGCATTTGTTCAATGCAAGCAATTACGAGCTATGTCGAGTTTTACAGTGAGTATTTAAACATAAAGAGTATTATAACAGAAGGATTTCGTAAATAAATTATTAAAAGTAGCAGACGTTTTATAATAAATATGTACGCTAACAACTGATTATCTGAAATGAGAAATATCGTCTGCCATTTTTAAAATAATATTTCTTTTAAAATAAGCTATGAGTTGAAGAATATTTTTTTTAGCTTTTCGTAAAGAAATATTCGCGTTCCATAATTCAAAAATGTTGAGAAATACATGATATCGAAATTTCTAAGCTCAAAATACTAATAGGAAACATAATTAATAGGAAAGTAAAAATACTGTCAATTCTTTCTTCTACAAAGAAAGATTCTAAAATAATACCTGCTGAAGGTATGCACTGTTTCAAATATTTCTATAACTGAAATTATTGGAAAAAAAAGAAACACGGATGGAAATTTTTTTATCGAAATTACTCTGTAGCAGAATGTCTTGTCACAAAATCATTTCGCTCCACCAAGCCCGATGTTGGAAACTTAACAATCTGGTGCAAAAATATAGTTCAAAACAAATGTGCATCTCAGAGACTCAACTTGAAAGAAGGCACGATCATTGAGCAAGATGCTTTCAATGCCGTATTCATTCACTATGGATACTTTGCGCATTATTGTATCTCTGAATCTAATTGATGTTGAAAAAGTGTTTTTTATCAGTAAACCTTATCAGGTCAATTTCCTACAATAATATTATCTCTGCTTATAGTAAAGATTATTGCGTGGCGGATTGGTATGAGTGAGGATAGGACTTTGGACCTTGTGGTTCGCAGCCGAGTAACAGGACCACAAGACAAAAGCAATTACTCGTGTGGCGTAGCTGTTAACTGGCTTATAAGCTTTCACCACAAATGTGTGTGTATGTGGTGGCACTCCAAAAGACACATGTTTTACCTTGAGCTACCAAATTTAGCCAGATATACTTTGGATGGTGGAAATGTGCACTTGGGAACAACGTTTTTGAAATTTTCATTAATAAAAAAAATATAGATCTTAATGTCTTTTTTCTCTATAGCGACCGAAAATATTCCCGCACAAATATGAATTTCACATATGAAGCATTCATTACTTTTTTTAAGCTTTTTTTTGAATTTAGGCTGTGAGAACCGGCGTAACAATATTTTTATTATTTAATTTTTATTCCTTCTTATGAAATTCATGAGCGCTTTTTGACTGCAAAAAAAGCGTACATAATATTTAATTCGATATATAATAAATTCATTTTGCTGGCGAAATATTTTGCTTGGTATAAAGAAATTTGAAATGATATGCAGAAACTATTTTACTAATGAGAAATCAAGATATCTGTTAAAAATTCGACATCTAGAGATTTTCATTCTATGAAAATTTGATATGTGATTATTATTATTCAAGAAAAAAAAATGTTGAAAAAGAATTTTTTGAAATTTTCTTATGACAGAAGTGATGAGCGAATTAAAAACTACGCCATTTGGTGTTCTCACGCTTTTGTCGGAACAAAAGATTTATTAAGATTGAAATCAGTGAAAGAAAAGATAAAGTAAAAGAGCTAAATAAAGAAAGCATCAAATATAAATTGGTAGCTTATGATTCTGATGGAACCAGTTCCCACCGCATGGAACTAGTTTCATCTCATGAATACGCGCCGGAGAAGAAGCACGATACCAATAAATTAATCGGTATCTTAATCGGTATCAGTGTATAACAGCATACAACAAATATAAAAGCAAAAGGTTTTATGGATGTCTTTAGTTGATAGGTCATAAATAAAAAATGTGGATATATTTATGTTGGGTTTTAATATTTTTACCTTTCATTCCATCACTTCTGCGTATGTTTGCAAACAATAAGTAGTTTTATACGCTTGAAATATTTTGTTTCTTTATCTATTATTTATTTTGCTTTTGCACTTATAAAATTGGGCGTGTTTGAAGAAGCGAATGAAAGATTTCAGCATTTCTGGTTTGTGATTTTTTTTTCAAAACACAATCATGAACTTTGCCGTTACTTTCAGCATTCTTGCTTTCATCTGTACTGTCATATACTCTATTGAATATGCTCCAAGTAAATAAGCAAGATCTTTATCCTAGTGATTAAAACGGCTATGAAATAACTGAATTATATTTTTGATAGAAATAAAGACGGATAATTATAATCAATTTACTTGTTTCATAGCCACAGACAATTATACAAATAATCGTCCACCATGGATTGCAAAATTTAAAACATTGCTCTATTAAAAAGAGCATAAAGGTCCTATTATATATATTCTGACCATAATTCTTATCATGACCTTCTTTAAGAAATAATTCCCATTATAAAGAAAAGAACAATTTACTTATTCCTCTATCACAATGCTAATTTGCGGAAGGGGTTACAGAGTGATTCGTAACTTCCAAACGGAGTTATTCTTTGGAAAAAGTGGTGTGACAATTCATGTATTCAATAGATACGGAATGCTTTTAAGAAGATAAACGATTAAATAAAAAGCGATACAATTATAAATGAGGAGGGAGATAAAAATAAAAAATGAAAGCACAAAAAGAGATAAAACTATAAATGCTTGTATAGAAAGAGATGAAAATGTAAATGAGTGGAGAAATATAAATAAATATATGAAAAGAGGTAAAAATATAAATAAATGCACAAAAAAACAGTTAAAAAAGTATAAATGAATGCGTAAAAAGAGATAAAAAATAAAAGAATACATAAAAAGAGAAAAGAGATAAAAAGATAAATGAGTAAATAAAAGGCGATAAAATATAAATGACTAAGAAAATAAAAATATATATGAACGTATAAAAAGAAATAAAAATATAAAGGAATGCACAAGAAGCGATAAAAACATCTAAATGAATGCATAAACAGAGATAAAAAATATAAATGAGTAGAGAAAAAGAGATAAATGAGTAAATAAAAAGCGATAAAAATATAAACGAATAAGGAGATAAAAATATAAATAAATACATAAAATGAGATAAAAATATAAAAATGAGTACATAAAAAAGAGATAGAAATGTACGAATTAGTTGTAAAATAGAGATAAAATGTATAAATGAATACATTAAAAGAGATAAAAAAAAATAAAGAATGCTTAAAAAGAGAGAAAAAGATTAAGAATTTGTAAAAAGATATCAGAAACATAAATGAGTTCATAAAAAGCGATATAAAAATATAAATAAGTATATAAAAGATAAAATGAAATAAAGTGTCATATGTGAGTCAAATAAACAAAATGAATGCATAAATTTGAATGCTTACTAAATAAAATAAACTCAATAAAATCTACTAAATAAAATCTATCGGGAATTTCATTTTCACAGTCGAGTTGGTGCAGTGGGACATGAAGCAGTTAGAATGTTAGTTGGAGAGCAATCTTCTGCGTCTCCTATTATTTTCGATTATCAATAAAATGCCCCCATTTTCCGGCTATTGAGATCTGAAACCTATGAGAAATGAAAAAGAATACATGAGAATTATTTAAACAATGCAGAAGTAAATTGAATGTGCGAAGAAGAATCGTCAAGATAGAGAAATACATGACTTCTTTTAACACTAAGGAATGAATTATTTTTTGGAGGTTGCAAACTTCCCTATTTGCTCTTTATAATAACAATAAATAGTGCAGAAACTTTTTCGAAATAGTACTTAAAGCACCGTTTGTGCATCCTTCAAGAGATTGCAGTAAAATGATGCATAATTAAGGGAAAAGATTGTGGCGGTTTGAATTGAGCGCTGATAGAACCTGGGACCTTGTGGTTCGCAGCCGAATAATATGACGACAAGACAAAAGCAATTGCCCGTGTAGCATAGCTGTTGACTGGCTTATAAGCTTTCACCACAAGATACGCATTCGAAATTTGTAACTAACATAGCTGAGGGAATTGAAAATCCGATGTGCTACTCTGTTTGAAGCGATAAGCTCATATGAATGTTTATTTAGACATCATGTTTTAACCAGCAGAAGTGGTATTCCCTAGACTTTCTCGCATATACTATACAAAATAAACACGCCTTACATGGCACAGGCGTTCAACATTTAGGAAAGATCAACTTTTGGCACGTATTTAGTATTTTTAGTGAATATATGGCTTGCCATCCATGGCGAATTATTTGGCGATTATTCCTTGGTAACTGTATCTGAAAAGTAAATTTTAATTTTAGATGCATTTTCTCCAGCCAATTGGAACAAAAATTTGACACAAAATTACACTGGCAGTGACAAATTCCCATACCAAATGTGATATATTTAAGTCATTGCGTCTCGACTAACTGGAATAATGGGTAACCCGAAACATCAATAAACCGAGTTGAATATATTCAGAAAGCCTCTTGTAACTCGAATAATAGATGATCCAAAACATAAGTAAGCCGAGTTCACTAATGTTGACAAGCATTTATGTTTGAAAATTTGTTTAATTTTCAGATTGTAAAGGAAACTCAACCGCAGGAGATTAAAGCACCTGCGTTGTCAGATGCGATAAGGGTAGAAAGAAACCAGATGCCTGTAACGCTGGAATAAGCTATGGATGCACGTGCATTACCTGCTCGTGGATTCGAACTTACCTGTGAGATGTGTGAAGAACCTTCACGATTGTTCGAAATGAAAAGCGCAACAGGTCTGTGATGGTAATCGTTTTTAATGACTCACATATAACTTATGAGGTCTGTTCTGGTGTTCTGTCTGTTGAAGCAATTTGTAAGCATTTTACCGAAAGAGAAACAAAATTATTATTTGCAGTGTTTAAATTGTTATTAAAGCAGTGTTATTATGTCTTATTTCAGTTATGTCTACTGTGTACACGAATCTTTCTAATGAAGAGCAGTCATAGTCATCAGAAAGCTGTTAAAATGTAAATGTCCGATTCATCTGTCTTCTGAATCGCGGTATTGTAATTTCAATTTTTATTACTTTCTCTATACGTTGAGTAGAGAAAGTATAGACATCATCAAAAAATTCGAATAGATTTAGACGAATTTCCACGTTTTAGACCATCCTGAATTCGAAAAACACATTTTTTGAAAATGTCCATCTGCCTGTGATAAATTTAATTCAAAGCTTTGAGCTAGACAGCTGAAAATAGTCAGGGTATTAATACGGCCTTTACCCCGAATGTCCAGATTTCTATCAAATTTTAAGTAAAATCTGTTCGGAGGAAGTCCGTCTGTCCATCTGTTCTAATATAAGTTAAAGCGATAACCACAAAACGAAGAGAACTACATAAATAAGATTCAGTACACAGATTTAACATCTATAGTGAAGAGACCTGTCGAATTTTGAGTCTAAACCATCAACAGGTTGACTATCTTTCAGTCTGTAGTTTCAGAAATATATAAACTCAATAATCCAAAAATCTATAACTTAAATATATCAAATTTTGTGATTACAGATGAGTTTTTCTGTCAAATCTTTTGTTTCAGTCGATTGAGAAAACACCTCTAAAGCACAAATTCGATTTTCGGGTACTATTGACCTCATGCCAAGAATTAATAGTCCAAAAAACTCTCCAAGAATGAGACAATAGATTCAGTAAAAATGCTGAACTCTCACCAAAAGTTTATGTTTTGTAATTAATGCACTCGAAAGCTATACAAGGCGTTCTATGGCATAACAAGTTTGTTAGAGACTTTGTGAGAAAGCTTTGAGGAGACCACTTCCTGTAGTATCATCCTGTGTAGTACACAGATCTTAAAAGAAATCTTCTTCAGCTTTCAACAATGGTACAAAATCATGTGATTAAATATTGGATGAAACAATGAAAACAGTTTGAATTTCAGGAGAACAATGTAATCTATTTTTGGAAATTAGTCAAAGTGATATTTGAAAGCATTGTTAAAATTCAGGAATAATTCGCACGAATATTAAATTGGAAGCATTAAGATGGTAATGTTTTAAACTTTGAAACGGTATAAATTTATTTTCATGCAACCCTATTTTCAGCAAATACCCAGAAAAAATTGCAAACTTCAGCTTAATTTTTAATTAACTGAAATTCTAATTAACCTTTCAAAAAATAGCTCCGTGAGCATTTTCGTCCTCCAAGGTATATATGTGCCAAATGTGGTAGGCGTAGGGCAAACGGTCTGGGCTGTTGAGCGTCAACACACACACACACACACACACACACACACACACACACACACACACACACACACACACACACACACACACACACACACACACACACACACACACACACACACACACACACACACACACACTCACAATTGTTTAAATCACAGAAAGTCACAGTCTATTAGTGACAATAATCATTGAATTTTGAAACTGTCTGATAAGAAATTAGTATCAGTTCCAAAAAGGAATAAAAGAATTCGTCTCAGCTTGCTTTAAATTAAAATAATTTGAGGAATTAGACCTTTTGCGAATGGTATATAGCTTATGACTGGATTCTAATGGCACTTTGAGTAAAGGATTTCAACTTTAGAAATTTTTATCAATTTCATCAGTTTTCAGATTATACTTTGCTTTATTTTTCAAATGGCATGGCGAATTTACATATTTAAATTAGTAAGAATACACTGTCTGAAATACCTCATTATTTTTAGGCATTTCGTTCAGAATTCTGAAAATGTAGTATTTAGTTATATAAGGTACACTCAGTAAGAACAAAAGAAGATGTATATGCGTAAGCGGATAACTGAGAATTTTATTCCATTAAGATTAATACTACAGATTCATACTAACATTCTTTTTTTTTCGGTTCATCAAAGCCAGCTAAGTTCATCTTCTGACAGAAAAAAAACTATTTCAGTTAATGATGCAAAAATAAAATCATTTACTATTTGAAAATTGATGCAATTGCAAGGTCTCAAGTTCTTTATAGGTTAATGAAGATTATTGTGAGCACTTTAAAGTCATTCTAAATACATGATGTTTCTAAATAATTAAACAAACTTAAAGACTAGATCAGGGATAAAAAAACTCTAGCCAAAAAGGGCTTTTTTCTCTATCCTTGTTTGTTTTTTGTTGGCAATAAAATGTTAGGTCGTAAACGTAAACGGGGGCACTACGAGGAAAGGAAATATTTGCCAAAGGAAGAAAGGCCAAAGTAAAAGAAAGAGAAACACTAGATAAAAGAGGGCGAAATGGCAGGTATAACGAAATACAGATTTGAAAAGACAAGACAACATATTTGCAAGAATAAATTCTAGTAACGAAATACTTTCGATACTTTCTTGAAGTACTCCAAAGATTTATTGTTGATACTCTCTCCTACTCACCGTTATTGGTTAGCTAACTGGTTGTTGCATTACTATAAATTTTTGTTGTCTTTCATTAATCCTGTGCCACACACTTGGATTTTTACTGGTGAAAAACAGTTCCGTTACTCCATCGTCAATTATAAAACATTCGCTTATTTTATATGCCTAAAATATTCTTTAAATTTGTCTCGTGATTTTAAAAACGCTCCGTACATATATTATATTTTCACTGCATCTAGGATTCGGTTCGGGTCACCTCCATTCCGGTGATGCGTTGTGGCTCAAATCGGAGGATTTGGCCCATCGCTAATGATAACTTTTAGCGCACCATCCACTCATTTGCGTGTTATTATCGCGATGACAAAGGTTTTAATTTGTCCCAGTGCATTAGGCAGTGCGGAAATTACTCTGTGTGGTGTGATATGTCTTAATGGCATGTCGTTTTATTTATTTATTTTATTTTTTCGGGCATTTGAATAATTCGAAATATTGTAAACTCCACTGTTGCAGCTGATATAACAGTTTCAGCTAGTTCTAAAACACATCCTTTTTACTTTCAAAAATATTTTATCAAAGACCTGAGCAAAAAATTCCATATGTATACGTCAGGTATTCCATAAAGTCAGAGAGTTATTTTCACATGCTGACTGATATTATGGACCCTGGGTAAAGCTACAGATGCTAGCATGGGTTCTCTAACAACAGTAACGAAATATTGCACGAATATGTATTTTAAATGATTTTTGTCGACCAACCTATACTTAGATATGTTCCAAATTTTATTTTGTTATATTTTGAAGGGATCGAGTTTACTTGTAATCGAACAGCCAGAGAGACTTTTTTTAATGGATTTCACTCAAAATTTATAGACATATACAAATTTAGTTGTAAAGTTTATATACTTAATACATCAAAATTTTGTTGGTTGGAATAGTGTAATACTTCCAGATAAATAAATTGATGATAATTAGATCAACTGAAAACTTTTGAGATTTCAGTTTTATAAGATTTATTTCAGAAACTTCATATACGAAGAAAATGATGCAATCCTGGCAACGCTTATACCAAAGCTGAAATAAGGCAGATAGGGATTATTGAAACTTTTACAAATCATAAAAGTAAATGGAGTATATGTTTAATTGAGATTTTTATCTTGCTCTCTTAGACCTTTTATGCCCAAAGTTCAAAGTTTTGAAACAGCTGAAATACCTTTTTGTGACCATTTGACTTTTATGCTGCGTCAGTGGAAAGTAGGCTCGGTGTATTTATACGGCAATGAGACAGAGATTATCTGCTTCGAAATTGTGACTTCTGTATAGAAAGCAATATGAAATTCCTTTTCCCATTTTGCCTTGTCATTTTGTTCGGCGCTGTCTGCTCTTTCAAGTTCACTAAACCTGGTAAGTTGGTTAGTTAAAAATTAAGCTGAAATTTGCAATTTTTCCGCGATAAAATATCATCACAGAAAAATAAATTTTTACACCATTTAAAAATTTTCAAATGTTTTTTTAATGCTAACAATTTATTAATCGTGCAATTGTTTCTCAATTTCGAGATTTCTTAAAAAAATATTTGTTTGCCCATTTTCCAATAATGCATTACATTT
This sequence comes from Argiope bruennichi, assembly GCF_947563725.1. Taxonomy (NCBI): domain Eukaryota; kingdom Metazoa; phylum Arthropoda; class Arachnida; order Araneae; family Araneidae; genus Argiope; species Argiope bruennichi. The sequence goes on along the minus strand of NC_079151.1, from coordinate 137,815,459 downwards.
TTGCTTTGAAATTCAAATCGTTTTCATTGTTTCATCAGCTATCTCACCTCGTTGAAGGCTAAAGAAGAAAGATTTTATTTATCGATAAAGTTATAATACCGTGAAATTTAGAGGATAGATGACGGAACGTTTCACTTTTAATAGTGCTATAACGTGCTAGGAACGATGTCTATTAAAAAGTTTATGTATACATTGAGCAGAGCATGTGTAGGACAATTAAAATAACACGGCTTTGATGTCTTATAATTTGCCAGAGTCATGAATATGAAGTTATGTTCATATGATTTGAATAAAATTAAATATAAACAATCTTCTTGACAAAACATATTCTCAAGAAAGGCGGCTAGATATCTTCGATAGAAAAATGACTCAGTGACGTCATGTAACTTTACACTAATAAAAAGATTTAAAAATCTATGATAATTAAACGATACAGCCTACAATATTTAAACGAGAAAAAAAAATAAACATTTACAATTTAAACTGGCATATAAAACATTTTTATGCTGTAATTATTTCAGAAGATGCAACCTGACTGGTTTCTATTGGAAAGGTCCGTGTACACCAGGGGTGGACATTAAGTCGATTGTGATCGACCGTTGGACCACCAACACATTTTGAAGTGACCACCCACTAAAACGCGTATACTAAACGAAACAAATTCTTACATTCGTTTATTACCCATTTTGCAATGTTGATGTGGAAGAAATAACTACAAAAAAAAAAAAAAAAAAAAAAAAACAAACTATACAGAGTGTTTCAAAAACCTTGACCGCGGCTTTTATTCTTTAATTATTGATCGTAGACATATACTGTAAATTACAAAGTTGCGTAAAAAAAGGTGCAAAATGATATGAAATCGATTAAAATTTTCAGGGGATTAAACTTTAAAACATACAAAGTTTAAATTTTTATACGGTTCCCTAACAAAAAAAATAATCCCCAGTGAGTTAAATATGCCTCATCCTCTAATAAGGTCATGTACAAAATTTCAGAATTTTATAATGAAAACTCTCAAAGATATGTTAAAACAAAGTTGGGGAAGGATCAATCACAAATTAAAATGATAATGTTTATAGTTGCAGTGCAGATGTCGCGACTCAGGAATGCACCATGAAGAAATAAAATATGCTTTATATCTTTAGTTTTAAATGCCAATTTTAAAATCTAGGCATCCTGAAAAATACTTTAAAATTTTATATCACGAATTACAGAAAATAACTCAAAAATAGCACAGTCAGTGATCTTGTAAAAAATCTGATGTAATCTTTCCTTTAAGTTAAAATCTTTCCTTTAAGTTATTATTTCAGCACATTTCAACATTTTTAATACTTTTGGATCAATAAGTAGTGTAATTATTTTTTATTTATTCAATCATTACTTTCTTTGTTAATTTGTGTACGATCCCTAAAACACGAACATCCGACATGATTTTTTCTCTTTGCGAACTCATATCCAGGCATCGAAAAGTGGTTTAAGACAGCATTTATGTAGTTTCATATCTTTGAGACTTTTTCTGATAAAAGGCTGAAATTTTGTACGTGACCTTATTAGAGGATGCGGCCCATTTTATTCAATGGAATTTTTTTTTTGTACGGGGTCCGTATAAAAATTTAAATTTTGAATTTTTTTAAAGTTTAATCCCGTGCAAACTTTAATTGATTTCATAGCAATTTGAACCTTTTTTTACTCAACTTTGTAATTTACAGTATATGTCTACGATCAATAATTAAAAAAAAAGTCTAGGTCTAGGTTTCTGAGACATCCTGTATATTTTTTATCTCTTATGAAAAACGAAGCTTTCTCCTTCAAAATGACAATTTTAAAAGCACATAATTCAGAAACTAAGAATGACTTTTGGAATCTAGTAGACGATGTAAAATAACCTAATTTTAAAAAAAGTTGCACATGATTCTTTGGCTCAACCTACCTACATTTCCATCTCACAGACTACCACACAGAATCGAGTCGAAGATTAGCAGTTTATGACTATATACCGAGATATTCCAAATTGGCGGACAGTACGCTGACTGTCTTATATTAACTATAACTACTAGAACTAATTTTAAATGAAAATGATTTTTTTTAATATTTTGAATTTTCTGATATTAAATGAATCATTTGATATTATTATATTTTTTTTCTATTATTACTATGCTTGTAGTTATATTGGCAAGTACATATTCCGTATTTATTATTAAGTAGTAATAAGTATTGTAGACCATTTTTTTAACTTACCACATCTATGCCTCTGCATGGACCGCAACAACTTGAAAAAAATTAGCAGTAGGCAGCACCCTGGTAAAATCTGCCCACTCCTAGTGTATAACAATAAATACAGCATATGAAAGAAATTAAAATAACATTTTTTAAATATTTGATATAATTTGAGAGAATCATAAACATGAATTTATATCTAAAGATTTAACTGAAATTAAATATAGCAAATATCGCCGTCGAAACCCACTGGATCACCATAAATGGCCACAACAGCTGTTCTTCACAAACCACTATGTCTCCCTCATGCTAAGAGAAGGAGTCAGTAGTGTTCTATAACCTTAACACTAACAAAGACGATTTACAAATCCACGATGCATCCTATAATATTTAAGCCAAAGTCTTCGAAAAGATAAGTATTTACACTTTAATCCGGTATATAAAATATTTTTTTTGCAATAAATATTTCATAAGTTGTGGTATGTTGTAAAATTAAAAGTGAGCTAAATTATTAAAATTTGGCATATATTTTATCATTTCATTAAATGTTTTAAAAATAATTCATTAAAGATAACAAGTAGCAGGGATTATTTAGAAATGGACCCCAGTATGACATGTGCTAATTTCATGTCGTAAATGTTTAATATTGTAAAAGCGTTTTTTTAAGGAAATCATTAAGACATAATTTCATAAAATATTTATTTTTTAGCAACCATTAATCCCGGCGAAACAGCTGGTTACCAAAGGCGGCTATGTGAATGTATGTGTGTTTATGTTGGCTTTCAACAGACCAGACGATTTGATGGTAGATTTACCAAATATGGCAAGTGGATATTTTGAAAAGCGAAAATGTGCACCTCGAAGCGATTTTTTTTTGAATTTTTAACTGGGAATCTTTAATTACACCTCGAAACAAAATATTTTTAATTAATTAAAAATGAAGCAAAAGTTTAGCGTTTTTCGACGATAACTTTCGAAAATATTACTGTACACAACTGGATTCATGGAAAACTCATGATTAATATGGAATGCATTTAAAATATGGGTGGTTATAATTCAAATTCCATTTTGAAATGGTCATAAGAGGAAAACTACTGAACCAATTGTTATCACACTTGGTAATAGTTTAACGGTCTGCCAAAAAGAAAAAGAAGTTCATAAATTCACCGCCAGGGAGGAAATGGCACTGTATTCATACTGTTAAATAAAACAGTACAACAGTACGGGAAATAAAAACTTGGTACAAAACTTGGTACGGGAAATAAAAACTTCAATACAACAGTTTAATACAACAGAACAGGAAGACATCGGTTCAAAATGTGTTAAATAGTTTCTGAAACGTGTTACAAAACATGCTCAGTGTGTGTTATCTCAAGAGCACAGTTTATGATGATAATCTAAATAATTTGGCGGAACTGAAAGAAGCGATACGCCGTCATGTGAGTAACATTCCTCATGGTAGGCTAAGAGCTACTGTTGAGAATGCAGAAAAGCAATTTAACTTGCTTTCAGGAAATGGCGGAAGCCACATTGAACATGCTTTACAACACTTTTCAGAAACGATTAAAAACATTTTAAGCTGATGTCTTCATGTCCAATTTCACTTAACAATATTGTATACAGCGCCATTTTCCTACTGGTGGTGAATTTGTTTTTGAGGAAAAAAATTCCTATGACCTTTTTTAAACTATTACCAAGTTTGATAACATTTGATCCAGTAGTTGTCCATTTATGACCATTTCAATGTGGAACTTTAATTATAAACACCCTGCATTTCACGTTTTTCTAATATTATTGAAAATCCTGAATTCATTTGAATTAATCTATTGCGAATAAAAAAATGTAAATATTAAGATATAAAATCGGAAGGGAAAATTCCTATTACGGAATTGATGATTAAAAACATGGGATTGAATGTTTTGATGGATACAGTTTGAACTCGATTGTCCCATTTAAAAATATTGCTACAAATAGTGTATTAATATGAATTAAAATTATTTTGAAAATTAAGGAAAAATAGTACGGAAACGATATTGATATTAAATTGATAATTTTCTTGAGTTTAAGATGAAGCAATTTTTGTAAGATATGGACATTGATTTCCGTATGCAAGTTTTACGATTACTCATCAGTTGATGAATAAGTTTATTTTTGCGCTCGATTAAATGTTGTGTTTGAAGCCTTGGGTTGAGAGTTCGAACTCCACTGGCCGAAGACTCCCCTCGTGTGTGGTGTCTGACCGCGTATAAGCCTGTCGTGGTCACAAAGTCTCCGAGAGTAATACCACCGGGGGTACTGGATCAGGGGGGATCGTTCTCTGATTCAGGTCTAAATTACGATCTGTGGATGAGTGAATGAAATGCAGAAGTCCGCCCCGTAAAAAGGGTTGTGACGTGTATGTAGCTAAGTCGTTCTCTTGGCCCTAGATGGCGCTACTGGAAAAAACAAGAGACTTAGCCTTGGCTTAAAACCACAAATGACTTCTGAAAGTCAGTGGGCTTGTCTAGGACAAGAGCCATTAGAAACAAGAACAACAATATATATATATATATATATATATATATATATATATATATATATATATATATATATATATATATATAGAGTGAGAGAGAGAGAGAGAGAGAGATGGATAGATATGATGTAAGAAAGGTTAAGAAACTGAATCTAAACAATAATTTCCTTCCTGAAATAAATCTTTTCTATTCTAAAAAAAATTAATGTGATTTTCCTTTTTTTTCTAGACTGCCGTGGTAATACAACGTTTGGCGGGTACAACAACTGCCGATTGAGATGCGACAACTTGAACAATCCACCTCGATTTTGTCCTCAGTTCTTATTGGAGGGATGCACCTGTAAAACAGGATACATTCCTGTTGATAAAAGCTATAATCCATTGAAGTGTGTAAAAAGAGAAGATTGTCCAAAATAAAAATTTAAAAAAATTGTAAAATTCCTTTGGATGTTCTATAATTTCCAACATTTAGAAATTATACTGCTATTTCTCCATCAAGTCACATATATATTTATCAGAGCTCTAAGCCTGCGGTGGTTTTGAATGTAAATAAAAAAGTTTGGAAAGCTTTTCTCTGCGAATTAATTTTTTTAGAGAAGAATTCAAGTTCGATATGTAAAGATTCAGTTGTAATGTAGTTAGGATTATTTAGTTTATTTATCTGCCTACTTTTACTTTTTTTCTTGATCAAAGGGACGATTAAACAATTTCTTTCCAATTTTAAAAGTTCTCGTATTTAAAAGCACAGAACCGTTAAAATGAAATTCCTTTCGTATTTCTTTCGTTCGACCAGTGTCTCGTTCTTTTACATTACTGAGTTATAAAATTCAAAATATTTTTATAACTTAATAAGATTTTTAAAAAATCCATAGTATTGGAATCTTTTTATTGTAATGGAATACTACCACCGTCAACAACAACAACAACTAAAGCAACAACAAAAAAGGGGCACTTTTGTAACATTTTTTTTATTGTCGCATCTTCACAAATTTGGTGTCGATTGAAATGGCTCGAGGGGGCAGACTTATTACAATCGACAAACTGATTAACCGAGTTTATTAATTACTATCTCGAAATTTTTTCCATTACGGATATCAAGATTTTCTAACAATTCAATTCATAAGGTCTTTTTGTATATGTGTATCAAATTTCGTTCCGAAATTCGCAGTAGTTCTTGAGATATACTTAATTTTGTTTGCTCAAAACTCCACCCCAAAAGAACCAACCCACCGGGGATAGTATATTAAGTAACTCTCAGCTTTTTAATAATTGTCAGTAAAGAGAAAAGAATAATTAAACATTCCTATAGACAATCTGTCATGCAATCAAATTTCAGTTCATCTTGTGAGTGAAAAAAAAAGATTCGTTTTTGAAAAAGAAAACAATATTAATATTAAATTCAAATGCTCTGAAAATTAACTTATTATTTAACTAACGGCGATATTATAAAGCTCGTGTTTCATAAAAATTAGATCTTTAAATACAAATAAATTTAAGATACGGTCCTTTAAAAAGTGAATATTGCAAATCGACTATGGAAATTTTACAATTTTTGTCTATATTTCAAAAACTATTTGAAATATGCTCACAATTTTTTTGAATTCAGACAGTTTAACATGTCAGATTTGCACCTATGTAAAAATTTTACAATGTTACTATTCCCTTTTTTCTCACATTCATTTTTAAAAATTCATATAAAAATATTAAATTTGTGTTTAATTCGTGATTTAATGAAAAGTGACAATTTTCTTTTAGTGAACGAAAAAAGTTTTGAAAAATATATAATAGATCCCAAGATATTGCCGCAAGAGTATAAATTGCATTTAATATTATCAAAAATTACAACATTTTTACAAATTACATTACGACATTATAACAAATTTATTTAGAAGTTAATTACCAGCTGATAAATCGATTCAGCTAAAACTGTCGACTTCCGTAATGGAAAAAAAATTCGAGATTGTTAATTAATTCGGTTAATCAGTCTGTTCTGTCGGTTAATCAGTGTCTGGAATAAACCTGTCCTCTCGATCCGTTTCTTTCGACACCAATTTTGTGGAGATGCGACAATAAATAAAAAAGTTACCGAGGTGTCTTGTAGACGACTGTACTATATCATGCTGTTTAACTTTCAGTTACGAGTTTAGATGTCGGACTCGGAAACGTTCATTATTATTAATGCGCCAAAAAGAAACCGAGTTAAAAAGGTTTATTGATAAACCAGTGGGAGGGGTCTCTGCGAAAAAATCTAACATCTTCTTCTATTAAGAACTTATCTCCTGCATAAAATTGTGGATCCTGGATAAAGCCGCAGATGTTTGCATGGGTTCGCGAACAACAGTTACGAAATATTGCACGAACATGTATTTTAAACGATTTTTGTCGACCAAAGGGGACTAAATTTTGACACGGAACAGTAGGTGTATTCACAAGATAATATATCACATTTCATAGATTTAAGTCATTTAATTTAGGAATTATAGCATCTAAATGCATCTAAAAGTACAGATAGACAGACGATCAACTCTTTGACACATATGGTTCAAAATTTGATATGAACCTATACTTAGATAGGTTCCAAATTTTATATATCTAGCTTTTTATATTTTGAAGTGATAGAGTTTACTTGTAATACAACAGCCAAAAGACCAAGGGAAAAAACAAGCACCACAGTCTCCTGTCACACATTTCAATCAATCAGAGATTGTCTTAGTTTCCATTTCTCAAATTATGTTCCATCTGATTTTTTTTAACTGCATCCTGATCTGCTATATAATAAAAAATAAGTGAACACAGATTATATGCATATTTTTACACATTTTATCTCTCAGCACTATATTTCTAAGTTTATTACTACAAATTATATTTCTAAGTTGAAAAATTATGTAAACGGTCTCATCTCAATATAATTTCTTATATAATTGTAAATTCTGTATATAATTATTTTCGTTTCGTTTCTCTACTGTAAATATTTTGTTAATTAAATAAAATTCCCGTAACATGCCCACCAAACCGTTCAGTGACCAGAATGGTCACGGATACGGGGACACGAGACGGCGTTCTGTTCTGTAATACAACAGCCAGAGAGACTTTTTTTTAAATGGATTTCACTCAAAATTTATAGACATATACAAATATAGTTGTAAAGTCTATATACCTAATTTCATCCGTATAGCTCAAAGTGTTTTTAAGTTATCATGGTCATATATATATATATATATATATATATAACCAATCTTAAGTAAGAAAAAGTTTGAAAACGAAACTAAAATGAAAACGAAACAAAAACAGTTTCGAAATCGCAACTAAAATTTATAACCTATTTAAACTAAAACCAAAAAAAGAACTTCATAGTATTTAGAGAGCGCAATTGCAGCTACTTCTAAAACACAGATGAATTGATACAAAAGTATTAAAATCAAGTTAATAGGAAAAACAAAAAATCAAAAAAAAAAAATCAAAATCAATAGTAGGGATAAAAGGGATGATTTCAACTTTAAAATAACAAAACTATGTAACTACCATTCCAATCTAAACTCTAAAATTTTCAAAAATCTAATTTTCTCACAAGTTAACAGGATCAAAAGGGTTTGCAATAATAAAAATTCTTATATTGAAGCATCAAACAACCTCCTTAAAAATTTAATTAAAAATGAATTTCCTAGAAATTACTGTAATGTCAATTTTTTAATTAAACAAGGTATGGTTTGGGATTAATCCTTTGGCTTAAATAAAAATAGAACTTTCCTTGCATATTGGATCACTCAATAGATGGCGCTGGGAGCCTACATCTGTTTACATAATTTACCGCTAGTTTTTTAAAAACAGGGAATCACAATCAATAGTTTAAAGTTTTCTTGACTGTTAATGGTATGTACTGGCCTTTTCGTTTTTAATTTTTAATTTTAGTGCTATTGTTTGTTTTTATTGTTATTTTTGTTATTGTATTTTTACTTTGTTGTGGTTAATTTCTTCTTATTTGTTGTTTCATATTTCCTTTCTGTTAAAATGGTATATCTCTTGAACATAATTTCAGGGGATTTTCGGGTCACGAGGAATCATTTTTAGACAATGTCTGTTTTTCCTCACAGAAAAAATCCCTTTCTTTGAATCCATGCCTGAGGGTGACCCTTGAAAAAGTCTTCAGGCCGGATTCTTTTTTTATATTTTTTATAATTTTTTTTGGTTTAATTTTTTTGATTTTTTGTTTTTCCTATTAACTTGATTCTAATACTTTTGTATATATATATATATATATATATATATATATATATATAAATGTATTTTTTCGAATTCAGAAGGTCTGAAAAGTGAAGATTCCTAAAAATCCTAGGTTCGATCTCGTTTACCAAATTTCAAAGATTATGTTTAACAACAACAAAAAAAAAGCAATTAGTTCTCTCTTAAATATATCTCAGAAATTACATCAAAATTTTGTTTGTTGGAATAGCATAATACTTCCAGATAAATAAATAATAATAATTCAGATAAATAATTAGACCAATTGAAAACTTTTGAGACTTTAGTTTTATAAGTTTTATTACAGAAATTTCATATACAAAGAAAACGATCCAATCCTGGCAACTCTTATACCAAAGCTGAAATAAGGAAAACAGCGATTATTGAAACTTTTACAAATCATAAAGATAAATGGAGTACATGTTTAATTGAGATTTTTATTTTGCTCTCTTAGACCTTTTACACCCAAAGTTCAAAGTTTTGAAACAGCTGAAATACCTTGTTGCAATCATTTGTCTTTCATGCTGCGTCAGTGGAAAGTAGGCTCGGTCGTATTTATAGGGAAATCAGACAGAGATAATCTGCCTCGAAATTGTGACCTCTGTCTAGAGAGCAATATGAAATTCCTTTTCCCATTTTGCCTTGTCATTTTTTTCGACGGTATCTGCTCTTTACAGCTCACTAAACCTGGTAAGTTGGTTATTTAAAAATTAAGCTGAAATGTAAAATTTTTCCGCGATAAAATATCATTGCAGAAAAATGAATTTTTACACCATTTCAAAATTTCAGAATGTCTTTTTAATGATAACAATTTATTAATCGTGCCAATGTTTATCAATTTTCGGATTTCTTAAAAAAATATTTGTTTACCCATTTTCCAATAATGCACTGCATTTTTGCTTTGAAATTCAAATCATTTTCATTGTTTCATCAACTATCTCACCGCGTTGAAGGCTAAAAAAGAATTGTTTTATTTAAGATCTGTATAGTTTACGAGACGGATTAAATAAAATTGAAGTTACAATACCGTGAAATTTAGAAAATAAATGATGGACGTTTAGATTTTTAACATTGTTATAATGTCCTAAGAATGATCTCTGTTAAAAGGTTTATGTATACATTGAGCAGAGCATGTGTAGGATAATTAAAATAACACGGCTTTGATGTCTGATAATTTGCCAGAGTTATGAATATGAAGTTATGTTCATATGATTTGAATGAAACTAAATATAACCAATCGTCTTGACAAAATATATTCTCACCAAAGGTGGCTAGATATCTTGGATAGAAAAATGACTCAGTGACGTCATGTAACCTTACACTAATAAAAAGATTTAAAAATCTATGAAAATTAAATGATATATCCTACAATATTTAAACAGAAGAAAAAATAAACATTTACACTTTAAACTGGCATATAAAACCTTTTTATGCTGTAATTATTTCAGAAGTTGCAACCTGGCTGGTTTCCATTGGAAAGGTCTGTGTACACCAGGGGTGGGCATTAAGTCGATCGTGATCGACCGTTGGACCACCAAAACATTTTGATGTGACCACCCACTAAAACGCGCATACTAAACGAAACTGATACATTCGTGTATTACCCATTTGGCAATGTTGATGTTTATTTTTAACTAAAAATAAAATTTATATATATCTTTATCTCTTAAGAAAAACGAAGTTTTTGTCCTTCAAAATGCTAATTTTAAAAGTACATAATTCAGAACTTTCGAATAGCTTTTAGAATCTAGTGGATGATGTAAAATAACCTAATTTAAAAAACAATTGCAAATCATTTAACATCGTTCTTTGTCTCAATCTACTTACGTGAATTTGCGTTTTCAACGATGAATATAATTAAGACAACATATTGTTTCCATCTCACAGACTACCACGCAGAATCGAGTGCAAGATTAGCAGTTGATGACTATATACCGAGACATTCCAAATTGGCGGGCAGTATGCTGACTAAGTCTTATATTAACTATAACTACTAGAGCTAATTTTAAATGAAAATGATTTATTTTTTAATATTTTGATTTTTTTGATATTAAATGAATCATTTGATATTATTATATTTGTGGATATTATTATTATGCTTGAAGTTATATAGGCAAGTTCATATTCCGTATTTATTTTTAAGTTGTAAGAAGTATTGTAGATCATTTGTTTTTTAACTTACGACACCTATGCCTCTGCATGGACCGCAACAACTTGAAAAAAATTAGAAGTAGCCTGTACCCTGAAAAAATCTGCCCACTCCTGGTACATACAATAAACAGAAAATATGAAAGAAATTAAAATAACATTTTTTAAATATTTGGTAATTTGAGGAAATCATAAAAGGAATATATATATATAAAGATTTAACTGAAATTAAATATTGCAAATATCGCCGTTGAAACTCACTGTCTTGCCATAACTGGCCACCACAGCTGTTCGTAGCCCACTATATCACAAAATGGCGCAGAATATATATGTATATATATATATATATATATATATATATATATATATATATATATATATATATATATATATATATATATATATATATATATATATATATATATATATATATATATATATATATATATATATATATATATATATATTGTTTGCAGCAGAAGGCAGGTTTTAAGACATAGACGAGACGAGACTTTGTATTTTTAATTCCGTTTTATTCTCTTTTTAATATCCATCTTGGGTAAGCAATTTATTTACAAGCAGCTCGGCAGAAAAGCAGAAATAAGAAAGAGCAAAAAGGGTCCTAAGCAAATGATCACTAGTCTTATATAACATAGGATTTCTGGCCACGCGCCGATGGAATACATATTTTAACCTTTGATAAGGGCAACGAAAGTATCACTTTCATTTGATACGTAGTACTGATGGTGCACTATTTTTACAAAGGAATTAATTAAACCGAAAGTGGAATTGGATCACGAAATAACAGAATATTTGACTTAAATTAAGATAAAGTTTTGGAAATTAATTTGAATTAAATTAAGAGTTTAAAATATCATTACATCTCCCTCCCCCCACCGCAAGCCATGGAAGTGCATCGAGGCCGTCGACACACGGCCATACAGTGGTGTCTGAGTAAATTTAATTTAAAAGTATATTGAAAGTGACACCTGAGTTTCCCTTACCATCACATTATGCAAATATTAGTACAGACATGATTTTATATTAGAAGTATAAAAAAGAATTTTGTTTGATAAAATATTATATAAAAACTTTAATAATCAACAGTAATAACAAAATATTAAAATTTAAATGATATAGAGCACAAAGTTATTTTGACCATGTTTCTGTAGAAACTCAGCTATTGAATTCAATTTAATGAAGGCAGTCTATGGTATATTTGCCTATATTATTCTTAAATGCTAGGAAGTCTGACTCAACCAAATTATTAAATTAGAAGTTCAATATAATATCAATATTGTTTGGATTTTACCCAAATAAAATAACAATATGATTTATGATTTTAAGTAAAGTATTTTAGCTGTAAATAAAAATACAAGATTCAAAACTTCAGATAAAAAACTTGGATATGAAAATAATACTGGCAAAATTGAAATATTTCATATAAAACTTTTGGAATTGTAAATAAATGTAAGATTCATGTATTTCAAATAAATCATTTGGAAATGATAATAATAATTGCAAAATTCAAAAATATCAAATGAAAAACTTGGAACATAAAGTAATAAATGCAAAATTCAAAGATTTCAAACAAAACACTTGTGACTGAATGTAACAAACGCACGATTCAAAATACTCTTATCTGAACACAATGATATTAAAGGGCAACTTAATAACTGTCAGGGGTTTAAAAATTTCCCTTGAAGTATTTACTACCTTAGTCTAATTATCATATGCCATTAATTATTAAGTATATAAGAATCTTGGTATGCTACTTTTTTCATTCACAAGGTTTGTATGCATATTTTTTAAATAATATATTTGAAAAAATTTAAAAAACTCAATATTTTAAATTAAAACTCATGATATTTTGAAAAATAATATAAAAAGATTATTTGCAATTATATTTAATAGAAAAATGCAATTTTAAATAAAATCAAAAGTACAGAATATACATTTTGAATTTAATCCGTAGAGTCATTTGATGGTAGGCATTTTTTAAAACTAATCACTTTTTGATGATCCATGGCACATTAGGAGTTGGAACTTTTTGAAATTAAGGAGCATAAACACATAACGTTTTTGCTTAATCATGGCACATTAGGAGTTGGAACTTTTTGAAATTAAGGAGCATAAACACATAACGTTTTTCCTTAATCATGGCATATGTTGGAACTTCTTGAAAATAAGCAGCACAAACACAAAGGGAAATGGAGCACAAACACGTCGGAGAGCTGGAACGTCGGATGAGGTCTTAGGTTACGGCAAGAGTAGTGATGATGAGGTAACAAAAACAAAAGCATCCTCATTCGTAGAATTTCAGCGACATAGTCGGATCTGAAGACGCTATACCACGGGAGGTAACCCGGCGAGGGTCGGTAAGCAATCGATCGAGTCCGCACGGAACCATTTTCAGAGTAACGGCATATAAAGGAGACGTACCGTAACATCAAATTGCCTCTCATTCCGTGGATTTAATTCTTTTCAAATTTTTTCACAGGAAACTATCCTTGTTAACTAAATAATATGTAATGTTATTTCGAATCCTGTCGGCTAAATAACATGTAAAATTATTTTGGTTGAAGCAGAGTGCAGGTTTGATGACATAGATGAGACGTTGTATTTTTAATTTCGTTTTATTCTCTCTTTAATATCCATCTCGGGAAAGCAATTTATTTACAAGCAGACGCAGAGCGCCGCAAAAGCAGAAGTAAGAAAGAGCAAAAAAGGGCCGAAGCAAATGATCACTAGTCTTATATAACGTAGGATTTCCGGCCACACGCCGATGGAATACATGTTTTGACCTTTGACAAGGGCAACGAAAGTCTCACTTTCATTTGATACGTAGTACTGATGGCGCATTATTTTTACAAAGGAATTAATTAAACCGAAAGTGGATCACGAAATAACAGAATATTTTACTTTGGGCTAAATTAAGATAAAGTTTCTATTCTAAAAAAATCTGGTTTTCTTTTTTCCCAGATTGCCATGGTAATACAACTGCCGAGGGGTACAACAACTGCGGATTGAGATGCGACAACTTGAACAATCCACCGCTATTTTGTCCTCAGTTCTTATTGGAGGGATGCACCTGTAAAACAGGATACATTCCTGTTGATAGAAGCTACAATCCTTTGAAATGTGTAAAAAGAGAAGATTGTCCAAAATAAAAAAAAATAAAAATGTAAAATTCCGTTGGATGTTCTATAATTTCTAACATTTAGAAAGGATGTTGCTATTTCTCCATCACGTCACATATATATTTATCAGAGCTCTAAGTCCGCGGTGGTTTTGAATGTAAATAGAAAACTATCGAACATTTTTTAAAAAAAGAGGTTTATTGAAATGTCTACGAATAAAAAATAGGAATAATTAGAATAAAAAAATTTAAAATACATTTCAAAAAGATAGAATTGTTTTTACAAGAAAATAGAAATAATTTGGAAAACAATTTAAAAGGATGAAATTGTTTCTGCAACAGAAAATAGAAATAATTTGAATAAAACGATTTGAAGTACAATTTAAAAGGATGATATTCTATTATATATAGTTTCTATAATATACGATTTCTTGAAAATAAAGCATAAAAACTGTTATTAAATTAAAATGTCGCATTATTGTTTTCTTTTGATCACATTCATGGACAGTAAAAAGCGAAAATAAAACTGTCAATTGAGAATTTATCTATAAAGTATGAATATGCAACCAAATATAGCAAAAGAAAGAAAAGAAATCCATATATATATACAAAAACTATATGCATTGGTTTAATATATTTTCTGAAATAAAAGGGTATGTAGGAGTGGAGTGTAAAATAAAAATTAAAAATATTTTTTTTTTCGCATTTCACTATTTGACTAAGTTTTTTTTCAAAATTAGATTTGGCATTTTCAGGCTCTTCCAAATGTGATCCCATACATTATGAACTTTAACAGTTAAATTATAAAAAAAAGTATTTTTTGCTACATTCTATATATTTATTTAAATAAAATATACAGTAATGTCACTAACATCTAAATTTGTATAAAGCACAAACATTTTGTATTTTTTAAATTTAAAAACTACTTATTCCATTGATATACAAATTGCATTTTAATTTTTAGTATAAGAATATTCATGCAAAGAAATAATTTTTATTTATATATTACGAAATATAAATTAATATAACAATTCAACTCATAATTATTTATTTGAGTGATCAAATAAAGAATTATTTGATATAAATATATTATTTAAAAATTTAATAGCATTTGTTTAAGACAAATTCAACAATAATTTTGATTTAATTAATGTTTTCTAAAATGTCACATTCTAACGATAAAACACTTAAACAATTAATCTTCTATCGTCCTAAAAATGATCTTAAACAATTCTTTATCGTTTTATAATGATGAAATTCTTATTTTTCTTTAGTTACAAGATCTGTACATAATTTTACTTTTATCATGCTAAAGATATGCAAAAACTAAGTTCTACCAAGGAAGTTAAAAAAAAAAAAGAAGGAATTGATTCCTAGGAAAACACTTTTGTTGAATAATAAAGCAAATTGATTGGATTATTCAAAAAAGTAATCACCATTGTTGAAGTATTTATCATAATGGGGCACGAGCCTTTGTATACCCTAAACAATATCTTAATGGTGAATCTTTTGATCTTTTTAAGGTATCTCAATAGATTATAAAGGTACTTTTTTTCTTGAAAAATTCGAATTTTATTTTATGATCTAAAAATAAAGTTTAGTAAATTTGAAAACAGCCTTTATTTTCAACTAAATAAGATAGAACAATATATGCAGCATTAACAATAACACTCAACAGATAAAAATGAAACCGGAAATATTAATACTTTTTTTTTTTTTACAGTAAAAATTTCCAAAATTACTATTTGAAATGTTTATACTAACTTTGTACCTTTTCAATGGCATTTTGCTTATTTTAGGCAATTCTGTTAAAAAGTTTTGAAAACAGCCTTTATTTCTAGTGTAATTAAATAAATTAAACTGCAAGTATACTTTTAAATATATTTTCTGAAGAATAAATATTTCACTTTGATATGTTTCCGGAAAAGGTGATAACTGAAAAACAATTCAATAAAATTTAATGAAATTTATCAACCAAATTACGAAAAACCTTTAAGAGTGTAATAGAAAACAAATTGATAGCTTGATTATGATTAATAGCTTACATCTCAATTTAAAAACGTATATCGCATATCTGCTATTAATACTATTTCTAGCTATTTATTAGCTATTAAATAGCTTCAGTTAGAAACGTTTTGCGACACCTTCAGAGTAACGTATAGAGAAACGTTTACAAAATATCATTAGCGATTATTTCAAATGTTTTTGAAAAGTTTATTTATTAAAGTAATTTTTATTTTGTAGTAAATTACATTCTAAATAGCTTGAGCAGTACATTATTACGAAAAAATATCCGTAAAATTCCACTGGATAATTTCCGACACCAAACTGTAATTTATTAAGGATTGTAAGAGGACGCTGTATGGTGAAGCAGTCAACAGGCTCGATAATGAAGAACAACTTTTATTTAATACGAAGACACGAACACAAAGACAACAAACACACCCGAGATATACACAAGTACAGTACTAATTACAAACAGCAGCACACTAGAAATTAATCGGCAGTAAAAAAAATCCCCACGACAGCACGCAAAACGACCAGACAGAACATAGACGGAATAGAGACTTCACATGGTCGGCGCAGGATTCAGCGCAAGGCTCACTTCTCTAATCACTTGAGCGCAACTCAAAGCTGCGCTTCGGTGGATTGATCCAACTGAGCAGACAAGGAATGACTATATGATTAACTCTAGCTCGGTCTGATATTCTTTTATAGTTTCCGGAGCAAGGCAAAGAAGGTTCTGGAATGATCGGTATAACTCATCTTGGAGACTCTAGAATCTTCCATTTTGTAAAGTCGCCAAGCCCAGGAGTTATTGATCCGCTGTTTTGATACATTTTTACACTTACAATTTAATAAATTCGAACTATTGCCGGTGTATGCAGACAAGCATATAAATTCTGACGAAAAGTGAAACGAGAAGTTGTTAAATACAGCCAGATAGGCGAAGATAACAATTTAAATTGTTGCAATAAGATTGTATAATGTTAATCACACTATTTTATGTAATTTTTATTATTAGCAATATTTTATGTTTTTAAATTAGAATGTGCGGTTCGTTTTAGATTCAATAGCTTATTTACATACTTTATTAATTAAACTTTTTCCAATTTTGATATTGTCATAATATGTTCTGATAAAAAAAGTGTAATTTTAAAAGTTTCAATTTCTTCTTAAAATAACAAACAAATATTTTTATTCATCGTTCGAGATTAGTGCATGACGAATGCCAACATATGCCATTGTAGGTGAGAAATGATGATATTTGCCAAATACTTCGAATACACACCAAAAGAATGCTGAAAATCATCGAAGAATATTGACATGTGCAGGATACACATATCCGGCATAAATATTGTTACGGAAATTCTGGGGTTCTTTTGATTTGTTGGTCGATGAAGAAACAGTCCTTTACTAACGAACGACGACTTTTATTAAACACGAAGACACGAATACGCAGACAACAAATATACAGCCGAGACGAACACAGGCAACGTATAGCAACACACTGCAACAAACAATAGCCCACATGTAGTAATCGGTAGTAATAACAACCATACCACACAAAGCAGCCAGATAGAATTCAGCAGGAGGAGGGAATCTTCGTAGCTACACTCTACGGTCACTCCAAACGCCTTCAATTCTCCACTGTCTCCTCGCTTTAGCTGTATCCAACTGCCGACTCACTCTACACGACTGGCTACTCCACACACGACTCGATACTGCTTCTACAAGAAACACCAGGACTGGGCACACAGCTCAATTCAGCAAACGCTTGAAATCCACACAACGCTTGTGCTCCGCCGGGCTGATACAACTATTCTGCTGTCTCTTTCCACGACTCTGTACACAACTCAATACACGACTGTCTTCGGTTTGAGACTGTCGTCCTTTCATACATAGTTACTGGAGCTGGGCAGAGAAAGTTCTCGAACAATCAGGCATATCTCTGTTCCTATTGGATCTATCATTAACATTCTGGAAGATTCCAGTATTATCTATTTTGTTACCAAAGTCGCCAAATTCGTCTTCAAATGGTCGCCAAATTTGTCGCCAAGACCTGAGATAACTGATTCGGCATCCGATCAACATCCAGCAGAGCTGAAAGTAAAACGGTCTTTCCAGTGATCGAACTAACTATGCTGAGAAGCAACATTACAGATTTGAAACAATATAAACATATACATTATTTCAATTATTGAATTTTATGTATATAATATTTAACCTTTCTTATTATTAGATTTACTACGTGCTGGAAATAGAAAGTGATTGTAATTGATACAACTGATAAGATGTTACCATTCTTACAACTGATTGATAGTTACCCTTACTGCAATTTCGATCAACGCTCAATGTTTCATTTTAGCGGAATTTATTAGTATTGGCCCAAATTTTATTTAGTTAAAAAAATTTTTGATTATCATATTGGTTGATTTGGGAATCTATTTTTATTACAATGCATTAAATTTATATTCTAAAAACTTTCTCCAAGGCGTATACAGACTTCTAAAGATCTCATTAAGAATCCTCTCCTTCCCTTAACTATTTATCATCAGTTCTCATTACTTTAAAAAAGGAGACGGAAATCTTATAGTATAATAAGAAATCTTTGGCTAATTCTATAGAGGGGAAAAAATGAATTCAGCCGCTCTTATTGAAATTGTCCTAAAGTACCAAGAAAATGTTCTACAGATTTTCATTCATCATGTTACCTACAGCCTTATGCTCTTCTATTTGATTTGAACTGGGAAAGATACGCTGGAAGGAAGGTAAAATCTTGGATTATCCAGTTCAAAAGAAGCAGAAATGATAGGAAGAAATTTCCCTTTCTTAGCAGCTTTCTTGCGATTTACGTTATAAAACAATTTAATGAAGCGAAATAGCCTCATATCATATAGCTCAATTTTTGCATTGAACATTTTGTGATAGCTACAACAGCTTAAAGCTGAAAAGTAATTTTCAACCTTGCATTTCTAATCCCTTTTGATTTTTGCATACTTTGGAATTCTTATTGGAAAGCTTTCATAAATTATTGACAAACCCAACAAGGAACATTTTAAAACATAATAGACATTCTAAATCGTTTATAATTAAAGATATTAATCTGAAAAATGACACTGAACATTATATTTGCCTTATATTTCGGAATATTTATCACTATACATAAACGGACTTTTTTTAGGTGGTTATAAAATTTGAAGTATAATTTATTAGGCTACATTAGTGTCCCTTTTTGAAATTATGCGAGTACGTTTTGGTCTGAAATCGTTTTTTAACCCATTCTTAGATAAGAAAACGGAGCTTGAAATGGTAGAATTGTTGGAAGTGGGGTTAGGTAGTGGATCAAAACTGCTGAAGAATAACTACTTCAAATGTCAACTTGAAATAAACATAAAGATAAGGCAAAAAGAATAACAGCATAACAACTATCTCTATTCATTCTCCAGTACTTAAAAACTAACACATTGCTTATACACAGAAAAAGACACTTGACTAAATCAGATTGATCATGATGTTATAGATAATAATTCGCCATGGCAACATAGCCATAAAGATTGCATAATTAAATCGAAAATCAGTGTTCACTTTCAGAAAATGAAAGCAAACAATGCATCTGACTAAATTAGAGTTGAAACATATAAGCGATTTTAAGATTAAAAGAACAACTTATAAAAGACAGCAATACTCTGATTTCAAAATTTAGCACTTCGTTACGAAATTTCAAAGAAAGATTATATTTAACAAAGTAAACTAATTAGGTTTCCTTTAAATATATCTCAGAAATTACATTAGAATTTTATTCGTTGGGAAAGTTCAATGTTTCCATGCAAACAAATCCAAGTTAATTAGATCAATTGAAAACTTTTGAGATTGCATTTATATAAATATTATTTCAGAAATCTTATGTACCTAGAAAATGATTGAATCCTGGCAAAGCTGAAATAGAGCAGACAGCGATTATTACAAGTTTTACAAATCATAAAAGTAAATGGAGTATATGTTTAATTAAGATTTTTATCTTGCTCTCTTAGACCTTTTCCACCCAAAGTTCAGAGTTTTGAAACAGCTGAAATACCTTTTTGCGATCATTTGATTTTTATGCTGCGTCAGTGGAAAGTAGGCTCGGTCGTATTTATATGACAATCAGACTGAGATAAACTGTTTCGAAATTGTGACTTCTGTCAAAAAAACAATATGAAATTCCTTTTTCCATTTTGCCTTGTCATTTTGTTCGGAGCTGTCTGCTCTTTCCAGTTCACTAAACCTGGTAAGTTGGTAGATATTATACATTAATCAAGTGCAGCCAATAAAACTTTTCAATGGATGTTGGTGGCGGCATAAATAAACAATGATGATGATCATTTATGAAAAAATGCATCCTGTTTTATGTATTAGATTCCTAATTACATTTTTTATCTTATGCTAAGTTACAAATAAAAAGTACTATAATCGTCAAACAAAAAATAATGAGCTGAAGATTTTGTCAAATTTCCACATTCTACGCATACTTCGGACTAGAGCTGAGCCGACTTTTGATTTATGGAAAAAAAAATCGATTTTCCCAGATCAGTTTATAAAAAATATCGATTTATCGATATCATGAACATGAATCATGGTTTACAATGAATCGTGATGCAATATATAGATATTCGCAATTAATTTGTGTCTAATTTTAGTGTTTAATTTTGTTGCTTTTACTGTTTTTTACTTTCATACTTAATTTTTGTTAAAATTTCTATAATCTTGCTTCTTGAGTAGCAAGTGCTCACTAAAAAACTGCTTTTAGAATTTTTATAAGAATATTATTTCAATAATTTTTTTCCAAATTGTTTTAAAAAAAACTTTAATGTATTTTTTAAAGTATTTTTAAATAGATTTGACGACCAAATATATCGATGTTTTAGTTAGTATGCTTACATATTCTCATTGCGAAAATATTACAAATGCTTTATGCTTAAACATTATCGTTAATATAATTAAAAATAAACTTATATTTCACATTTCTAAATTTCAAACTTTTCAGATATCTTGGTTTGGTTTGATGGAATTTATTGTTGCAAGAACCATTTTTGATTAAACTGCGCCAAACATATGGTGAGAGTTAATCTTATTCGAAAGTTTGTTTCTAAATTGCTCTATTTTTCAGGACTTGTCAACCTGTAAAATCTGCTTAAAGTAGTAGAATGGTAAAACAATAAAAGTTATGCAAGAATCATATCGAAAAGAAAAGCCAATACTTATTAAAAAGGTAAAAAGATGGGGATGGGGAACTTTATCAAGAATGCCCTTTAATTTGATGAGGGGTGAATGAAAGCAGCGATTGCGTTGATTATTAAATTCTGGACATTCTATTAATGTGGTGAACACTGTCATACTTCATAGGACACTGACATATTGTACATTGGTATGCGGGTTTCTCCAACAACAAATGTTTATGTGTGAGCCGTGTTTGTCTAATTCTTAATCTGGTTAGAATTGTGTCAAGTTTTGTATTAAACAAACAAGGCCAACAGTCAATTAAGTGTTTTATTATTTTTAATTTATTTGCCTTTTTAAGATTCCATTGGGTTTGTCATTTGAAATGCAGCTTGGAATTTAATATTGTTTAATGGAATAGGATAATTTAATATACTGGTAGCAGATTTTACTAGACATCTTGGATTATCAATAGAAAAACAATTCCACTATATCGAATGAAGTAAAAAATTTTAACTATTCTGACTGATTGTTTTCTGTACTTTAATGAATTTTCAAAAATAATTTTAAGTATATCTTACAAAAACAATCATCATTATTTCAATTATTGAATTTGTATTCACATGCATTGCAGCAATATTAAATACACCGGATTTTTTACTATAATTAAGTGTAAAATTTTAATAATAATAATAATAATAAAACACTGCCGAACCAAGATTAAAATATTATTATGCTGTGATAATTCGATGCAAGATATGCGATTCTCCTTTGTTTTTATCTGGAAATGGAATGACTCGAGAAATTTTATTTGTGTTAGATTGTTTTTTAAAGCAGTTGAAACTTCTATGTTAAATTATT
This sequence comes from Argiope bruennichi, assembly GCF_947563725.1. Lineage (NCBI taxonomy): Eukaryota > Metazoa > Arthropoda > Arachnida > Araneae > Araneidae > Argiope > Argiope bruennichi. The sequence continues at coordinate 137,793,140 of NC_079151.1, read as the reverse complement.
TAAATGTTACTTTAAGAGCTAAAGTTTTTTTTAATATATTTTTTCTGCAGGAAGATATATCTATTTAAAGAGAAAAATTAGTGTAACCATGCATCCTCCTATAGTATGGATAAAATTAGCAATTTAAAAAAGATGATTTAAAAATATTTGGAAAGGTTTATTCATGTGATACTAACACTGTTATTTTTTTCTGTAAGTGACTTAATGTTCTATGCTCATTTTCTATTAAGAGAATCTACAAGAAAATGCTAAATCATATACAACGAATTTAATTATTACATTGCATTGATATTGTATTCGTTTTACTTATTTGCTATTTTTATTGTTACTCAGTTTTGTTTAATTTAACTTTTTTCATGTTTATAAAGATCCGAGTTTATAATCGAGTCTTTTATTCGCGTCCTACGGAGCTGAAGTTATAACATTTAGTAAACTTTGTACTCATTAATTCGTTATTTTATTATTATAGTAATTAAATTTTAGCTAAAAGATTTATTTGAATTAAATGTTGATTTTATATAAGAAATGAAATTAATAAAAAAACTACATTCTTCATTATATTCCTAATTATGAATTATAATATATATTAGATTAAAATTTTTGAAGCAATTTTTATATATTCAAAAGACATTTTATTTTTTGAAATACGCATTTAAGCATATTTGAACTGAATATTAAACGCATTTTACAAACAATTGAAAAAAATTACAATTTTGTAATCATATAATCTCGTTTGTATCTGGAAATAAGTATTAAATAGCAAGAGATAGTAAACATATATTTTGATTCGATTAAATTAGAATTATTGAACAAGAAAAAAATTATATGAAATAAAATAAACTTTTATTTTTTACGAAATGATCAATTTAAAAAAAGCAGTCGTGTATTGCAAAGATAATTTAGCAAATGAACAATTAACTATTGCTTTTATGATTATCATATCACTAATCCAATCTTACCAGGAAATTCAGTACGTTGTCAAAAAATTTGCGATTAGGCTTACTGGACATACTGAAAAATGATATTATTTTAGAGTATTTTAAATTAGTCTATGAGATATGTTGATAAATAAATAAGACTAATTCGTTTATAAGTTTAAGAAATCTCACATATCTTTCAAAACAAAAGCTCATTGCAGTGTTGGTACTCGGAAACTCAAATAGCTTTTACGCTTCAAATGGCCGATTGCGAACGCTTTCATGTTTACAGAACCCTTAAATAAGCTCTTTGCTGTTGGCTTTTTCTTAAGATGATGACAACAGTACAAATTAAGCGAATCCAAACAATAACTCACTTTCTGAAATAAAATCGTTTCTGTTCTAATATATAAACGAATTTCGCTTCCTTCTGTTTCAGACTGCCATGGAAATACAACTGCCGGCGGGTACAACAGCTGCAGACTGAGATGCGACAACTTGAACAGTCCACCGCGAGTCTGTCCTCTGTTCTTATTGCAGGGATGCACCTGTAAAGCGGGATACATACCTGTTGATAGAAGCTACAATCCTTTGAAGTGTGTAAAAAGAGAAGATTGTCCAAAATAAAAAAAAAATCCTGTAAATTTTATGGAATGTCCTATCTTTTTCTGCATCTATAAATTATTCTACTATTTTTTTTACCACGTTACATACCCATTTCTAGAACTCTGATCAGTGGAAATAGAAGTGAGTGGAAATAGAGTGGATAGTGGAAATCTTCAGTGGAAATAGAGTGGATAGTGGAAATCTTGAGTGGAAATAAAAAAGGGAGGAGTTCCCCCCTTTTTTAAAAAGAATCTACTTTTCAAGATTTATGAGTAGGAAACAAATAATTTGAATAAAATGATTTTAAATACAATATTAAAGGTCGGAGTTGTTTCTATGATAATAAATACAAATAATTCGAATAAAATAATTTTAAAAGGATGAAATTGTTTTCACAGTATACGAATTCTAGAAAATGAGTCCTCAAATTTTTTATTGTATCAAAATTTCACATATTTGTTCCGTAATACACACAAAAAAACCCCTACACATATTGATTTAATATATTTTCTAGGAGAGCAAGTCATGTAAAAATGATAAAACAACATATTTTGACTGCGAAGAATTAAAAAAAATTCCTTTCACATTTCAATATTCGCTTAGTTCTTTTCGAAATTGGATATGACATATCAGTTTCTGCCAAATGTGATAACATAAATGACAAATTTTAATGGTTAAATTATAATAAAAAGTATTTTTCTATTTTATTCTATTCATTTATTTTGCACAAGGATACAGTAATGAAACGAATATTTAAGTTTATATAACGAAATATAAACATTTTGTACTAAAACTATGGTTCAATCAATATTTGTACCAAAATATTTAGTCTATTGATATACAAATTGGATTTTAATTAATAGTATAATAATATTTTTCATATATAAAAATTATTTATATAATAAAATATGAATTAATATAAATACTCAATTCTTGACTATATATATTTGACTGTTCAAATAAAAAAAATGCATTTATAATTGATTTTTCTAAATAAATAATCTCATATAAATATACTTATCTAAAAATTGTACATCGTTTATTTACAACAAATTCAGTAATGATTTTGCTTTCATTAATATTTTCTAAGATATCAAATCCTATCCCTAGAGCACTTAAACCATTCAGCGTCTATTGTCCTAAAGACAATCTTATCCTTTTTAACTGTGAAATCCTTATAGAAGTCTAGTTATAAGCTTTAAATTTTTACTTTTAAAATACAAGAGATATCCAGAAATTAAGTTCCACCAAGGAATTAAAAGAAGGAATTGATTATTGGAAAAACACTTTTATTGTATAATGAAGTATAATCACAGAGTTGAAGGCTTAGATTAGTTTTTAAAAAGTAACCACCACTGTTAAGGCTGTTATTTTAATGCGACACAAGATTTTGTACCTGCTAATCGTAAAAGATTCCACCTACGATGATGAAGTGAATGAAATTTGAGGAAAATGCATTGACGATGTCGTAATGGCGAATCCTCAGATTTCCTTAAATTATTGAACAAGGTCGTAAAGATTCTTTTTCTTGATAAATTGGAATTTTATTTCATGGTCCAAACATAAGCTTTGTTGGTACGAAAACAGTTTTTATTTTTAATCTCTGCAAGATAAAACTATAGATACAGAATTTTCAATAACACAAAACAGATAAAAATAAAACCAGAAATAATGATATTTAAAAAAAGGAAGTAAATATTTTTTTAAAAAAATTGTATAATTCTTCAAAATTCTTCAAAATTAATATTTGAAATGTTTATACTAGTAATATATCTTTCCAGGAACAATGAGTTTATTTCAGGCATTCTGTTGAAAACTGAAAATATTTCTAATGTATTTAAATAACCTGAGTGCAAATGGATTTTTTAAAATATTTTCTGAAGAATAAATATTTTACTATGATTAGTACATTAAAAAGATTTCAGCTCAAAAAAAAAATTATGATAGTAAAATTTGGCATGCCTATTTTGAAAAAAAAAATTCTTGAGGCTATAATAAATGGAAATTTAATATTGTTTCCATTAGATATGTTTTATGATCCCCTTCAGTTCAAACCATAGAGAGCCCTTTTCAAAAATTCAATAACCACAGCTTAAAATGTTTTTAAAATATTTATTTATTAAAATAATTTTTATCTTCTAGTGTATTACATTACAAGATAGTTTCCTTTTTCTTATTATAAATCTAATTAGTTTTAGAATCATATATGTGAAATACAAATTAAATATTTCCGTTAATTTTTATTTATCTGTTTTTTTTTAACTTTGAAAATTTTGCAGAAATTTTCGTAACTAAGCATTTTTTTTCAAAAGCTAATGGTAATATATATACATATTTATATTCTTTTAATTCTGTTCTTTTAAGGCTCTTTCAATTATTTGGCACCGTAAAGATTTTTCATATATCATTTTTTTTTTAAAAATTCGTCTTCGAACCAAGCCAGATACTTTAATCTATATTTCAACTTCTGTAAACAAATAATCAGCAATCATGGCCGCCCACTTCTTTATTCTAAATGAAAATTTTTTGTCCATTATTGAATCTTCGCACCCACCTTTTTACCATGGAATCACTCAGCCCGTTTTGTCTGTAAATTTCACAAATCTCATCTGTGAATGTCATTTGGTTTTGTGTTCCTAGTAGTAAGAAAGCAGGGAATGTAACTTATATGCCGTTAAAAGTACATTAAAAAACACTTTGAATGCTCAACATGCAACCCAAGCAATACTCAACGATCTAAAAATTATTTCTATTGTTTGCCAGTGAATCAGCAAAGTGAACACGCATGCGTGAAATCATGAACGTAGTGGCAAAAATTGAAATATTCAAAAAGGAAGAAGTCTTTAATCGTCATAACGTCCATGTGTGGTTGGTGGGCAACTTGCACCAGACTCGAAATCGTGCATAACAGAGGACAAGGAAATGATGTTGTTTTGAGTTTTAAAATTAAAGAGAAAGAGCTATCGTGTAATCCGGGCACAGCTGTGCATCTGAAAAATTTTCACCTTCTGACCTTTGAGCTCACGGAACCAAAAAGATAATTAATTTCCATTGGAAACGCCTTTTTCTCTCTATTAATATAATCCCTGATCTTTTCTGCTAGTGGATTTAGTTTCTATCATCGTTTCTGCACTATGGGAATTCAAATTCCTTTAACTCCCCAAGGGTTAAATCATGACATTATAGATGTCTGTATTTTTTGATACAAGATTCTAAATGCAGTGATTTTACTCTTTAGTGATTGTATTTATTGTTTTCTTTTGGAATTTATATAATCGATTCAGTGATTTAATGGCTGAGCCAAATATTGTTTTTTAACCATTCGCAAGTTGAGATTTAATATTTGATTGGAGTGCGTTTAGTTATTAATCTTTTTAGTCTTTTACACTTGTAAAAGTTATTATATGCATAATTATTCTGTCATATAATATAAGGACTTGCTTATTGCTAAAAATAAATATAAATAACTTTTTAAATTTGAGTTTCCCCTAAATATTAATCTACATACTCTTACCACTTATTTAGCAATCAAAATAAAAAAATAAAATGTCAAAATGGTGCACCGTCGTGAACGCTGCTTGAAAGTAGCTATAAAGGGTTAAATGAGAGGGTTTGGATTTTTAAGGCAGATATTTTAACACACGAAGGTGAGAGGGAGAAACTTAGGAAACTGACTCTCATGATGATCGTGACGGATGGATGAGAGAGTTTAGGACCCCCTGCCTGACAATTTTAGTCATCTAACTTATTGTGCCAAGAGAGATTGGTGACAGATGACGCTTCAGGGAAAATTTTAATGCTTGTGTGTTATTTCTTACCCTTCACAACATTTGGAAATTGCTTACATGGTACACCTTCGATTCATATGTTCTCAGGCCATTAAATGAAGGCGCGTTCCTTTTTGATTCCCTGAGCCTACATTTCGACAATGATCGTTGAAAAGAAAAATGGCAATCACGGTGGACAGAGCATGAGATGTCGGTACATAGGGTTTGATGAATCAGATAAAGCCCACAGCCATTAGAAATACTCTCAGACGCTCCAGCCCTCTTTAGAATCTACTTCAACCGACCTGGTGTATTTTTGACAATTTGACATAAAAATTTCCCTCGCTGGGTCTGCATTATGTGCATGAAATGTAATACAAAATGTATTTACTCGACTTATTTAAGCATAAGAAGTAATATTTGAAACGATCCATCCATTCAAACGTAAATAAACATTAAGTTAACCAGAAATTGGAGACAAAATCACCAGTTAAAACTAATTTAAGTTCAATTGCACAAAAAGTCTACTATTAAATGTTTTATTTATACCATGAAATGATAGTTACTCTTTATTGTTAATATTGCATTATAATTTGAAATTTTTAAATATTATATTCAAGCAATAGTGAACATCAATGATTTAATTAAAATAAACTATTGCTACTATTCCTGCCAGAGGTGGTCACCAGAGGTATTTTGCCTGCATAATACTAATCTAATAAATTCAAATACAGTAATAAGGTATAATGTATGTTTGATATAATATGTATTAGATAGTTAATTTCCTTATACTCATTAATTTAAAATAGCTTACATAATAATGATAATGCCTTAAATAAGTATATTATCTTGACACAGACAATTATATTTTTGTTCGTCTTCTATACATAAAGATTTTTTATTCGCATTTCATGGCATTTTCTATTGGCAAGTGCGATTTTAGAATTCAAGCTGTTTCACCTGAAAGAAGCGTTAAACTTTTTTCTTAGGAGTAAAATGCAATCATATAAATATGCTCTTACCAGACACATCACGTCTTATCTGTATTTGTAGGTACATTTAAAGCAATGACCGCACATTGTACATTAAATATCAATAAGCTAGTTTATAGAGTCGAACGGTATAGTTACTCTATTGAAGCATGATCTATAGAAATGATTAGCGAAATTTTATGGTAGAATCTCAGATATATATGGTTAATACTCAGCAGTTATAACTGGTTTACTCTGAGAAAATCTACTGAAAAGTAATTTCTAATAGTCAGTAGTTAAAGAATTTTGCTGACACCATTATTATGAAAACTTTAATTATTTTCCTTGTTACAGCTCTTATTAGCTCAACATTAGCCCATGGTATGTATTTAATTTTAATAAATCATTGACTTATTTGATTAAAAGGAATATATTATCTTTTATTAGTTTTCAGCACACTTATATATCTCTGGACCTTGGATAATAGATTTAAAAGATGATTTCAGAGAAATCGCACCATTCAGAAAACTTTAGTGTATGCTTTTTAATAATGAATGAAAGTGATAGATTTTTAATTAGTGTGACATTTGAAAATTACACCCGGATATGTTAATCCAGGATACAGTTATTAATCAGCCCATTCAGCTAATAGGACTTGCATTTCATGTAAATATAATTCCAATTTATCCTCCTTTCTAAAATAATTATTTCTTAATTATCTGAATTCGGGTTTCATTTCAATTTATGCATAGCCTTGATTCTTATTTTCCTACCTTGAATCTTACATTTATTGAACACAAATAGATATTTCAGCGAATTCGCTTCTGAAACAGTATAAGCTCAACATATTGTCACAAGAATTCTTTTCCATACTTTTTACTTTCCTGTTCGCACTATTCCAAGCCTGGTCAATTTTCAGTCAATCACATCTGTTCTTTGCCAAAAAACTACTTCATATATTTTTTCACAATTCACAGGGCAATTTTGAAGTAAGGAGTAGAATTTAAAATATTTTTTCCTAGTGAATAAGAACAGTCAGAAACACATAATGCATCACTAAGTAGAGGAAAATTTTAAATTTTATTTTATGTATTTTGATATTTATTTTATGCATTTCGTTAAAAGCGAAGCTATTATTTGTTTATAATTTTTTTTTGTTTGGATGGGAAATTTTTTTGTCTGCTGAAGTATCCAAAGAGTGAATCCATTACTGCAGTATGTAGAGGTGAATCCTTTGCTGTAGTATGCAGTAAGTGAATCGGTTATTGCAGTATGCAGAAAGTGAATTTATTTCTGCAGTATGCAGAAAGTGAATTTATTTCTGCAGTATGCAGAAAGTGAATTTATTTCTGCAGTATGCAGAGTGTGAATTCATTGTTATAATATACAGAAAGAGAATCCATTACTGCAGTATTCAAAGAATGAATCCATTGCTGCAGTATGCAGAGAGTGAATACATTTTTGCAATATGGAGAAATTGAATCCGTTGCTGCGGTATGCAAATAATGAATTTGTTGTTGCGGCATGCAAAGAGTGAATCCATTGCAGCAGTACATAGGGCATTTCGTTGTAAGCATTTCGCCCTTCATCATAAATATATTTCTAGCTGGAACAAGAAATTTCTAGTAGTTGAATGAATATACAAAAGAAAAGAGAACTGGTCAATCTCTCACATCAAATTGAGAATTTTGAGCGTATCCGAACTGCCTATAAACATAGGTCTACCTATGGAAGTACTTGAAAGATTGCATGAATGCACTACTTGTGCCTGCCATTTTTCAAAATCTGATAAGTCTAATAGTTTCAGCAATAAATTTCAAGTAGTGACTAATTTATACATATGAGGAAAGAATAGATTCCCCCTTCGACGTTTGCCTCATAACGAATGAAGTTTTTGTTGAATACTTAAAATCCTCTATCCAGCTATGAATCGTACCCTCTTCTCATCATTGTCATTTCTTACAAATAAATGTTATAAAGTTGCTTTTTCTTTTTGAAACACCCTGTATGTAAAAAATAATAAAGTTGTTTTCTAAATTACACTCAATTAGTTTTAAATGTAATCATTATTTTAATGAAATGATTTTTTAAAGATAATATTTAAAAAATAATTAAACATTTGATTTTTGCTTGTAAAATTATTTTCAAAATTTAGACGTATCAACTTTAATAATATTGCAGTACTTTAATGTAACTATAAAAGTATCCAGATACCTTTTATGTAAATAATGTATCTATTGCGATCAATGTGAAGAATCGATTATTATTAATACTAACCGGTCATTATTAATAATAACCGCTTCTTTTGGTCCAAGGGAGCAATATCACCAATTATTCACTTTAACCGGTTATTATTAATAATTCCCAATGAAGTTTGGTCAGTGTGATTAAACTGTTTATATAGTATTTGGGCATGGGTGTACCTCTTTGTATATATTTTTAAAACTCGCGATAAAGTTTTTTTATGATATATGTTTTCCTTTTTCTTTATTTCAAAATTAAATAATTATGAAATAAAGAAAATTATCTCGTCTATTACTTCTAATTCATCATTCTTTGTGTAGTAGTAAAATTTGTTAAAATAACTATCTTAATTTGTGAGAAACAATAATATAAACGCCAAAAACTGACAACGAAAGAATCGGGAGTAGGGATTGCAATACCGGTATACCGGGATACCGAATACCGGTATTTTGAGCTATTTGTACAATTTTGTAATACCGGTATTCACAAGTTTAAATACCGGTTTTTCGGTATTTACTAGAAATTTTTAAAATTGTCTCCACTAAATGTTCAGGGATTGCCAACATAGCAAAATAGTATACGTTTTTGCTTTTATATCTCCCTAGCGGATGAAATTAATTAGCTAATTAATGGCTTAATTAATTTCTTAAATATAAATTAGCGAAACATGGATTATCCCTGAAAGGAGATATTGTATCCATAACGACTATTGGAGCTGCAGTTATGAAAAAAAGTTGGAAAGTTGATTGGTGCAAATCAGCAATTGTGCTGTGCTGATGGAATTCAATTAGAAGTAATAGATGCATTATATCAAAAAATAAAGAACAGAAGAATCCAAATACTGTGGATATAGAAACTTCCGATTCCAACTTTGAAGAGAGTAAGAGTGAGAGTGATATTGACAATGTAATTTTGAAGAAGATATTGATAATGAGGATGAAATATTAACCCATCACGAATTGCTTCCTATAGCTTATAAAGGTCGAAAAATTGTTAAGATATTTAAACGTTCCCCTATAAAAAATGACATATTACTAAAATATATACTAACTGAAAATAAAACAGAATATATGTTAATATTAGATTCTAAAACACGTTGGAAAAGTTTACTCTTAATGATGGAACGATTTTAGAAACTGAGAAAACAAATTCAAAAAGCAATAATAGACTTCAATTTGTAAATTAATTTTTCAGATAGTGAATTCGACTCAATATCCAGAACTGCATCAGCACTACTTCCAATAAAACTGACTGTTGAGGCATTATGTCGGAGAGATTCTAATTTATTAACAGCTAATGCAACAATAAATTTCCTGTTGCAGTCACTGAAAGAACAGCACACATCACTATCTGAAGAATTATATATTACATTGAAAAATCGCACAGAAGAAAGGCATATCAAAATAGAAAATTTCTTATGGTATTTACTTAATTATAATGATTTTAAAAATGCAAATCAAAAAGAAGAAAAGAAAATAACCAATTCAAATCTGATTAAGTTTATAGTAAATTTTTCTTAAATTTTTTACCCACAAACCTATCCACATTCAGAAGAATACGGTTCAGTTATCGAAGATTATGATGACACTAATGTCGATAGTGAAAATGAATTGTCTCTTGAACAAAAATTAGAATTAGCGACAAATAAAAGAATTTCAACGAACCAAAATACAATATAAAAATCAGCTATATCCAAAACCATCCGACGAGAAATCGATTTATTTGAAGATGAGGGATTTAGAGATAAATACTTGAAAAAAGTATATCGCGCATTGCTAACAGTACCACCAACTAGCGTAGATGCCGAAAGAGCGTTTTTGACAGCTGGTCATTTTTGCACAAAATTACTTTTCAGGCTTAATGATAGTACAATTGATGCATTATGTTTCTTATTATCAAATTTCAAAAAATTGTAATAGTACCACAGACTGAATAGTGATATTTACACTATTTGTGATTTAAATAAATAGGATGTTCCTTCACTTTTTTGGTGATTCTTTATATACTGTTATAATTTATAAGTTACAAATTATTTTTGTGATATTTACACTGTCTAACAAAACTGGCAAATAAAACAAAGAGACACATGTGTTTTCTTTCTTTTTCTAAAATTTCTAATACCGGTATTAAAACCGGTATCCCGGTATTAAGATTTAAAAAATACCGAATACCGGTATTGAAATTTTGGTCCTGTATTGCAATCCCTAATCGGGAGCTTAATTTTGTAAAATAAATAATCAACTAATGTCCAGCTGTTGACAAAACATAAAGAAAACCTGAAAAACTGACATTTACTAAACTGGTTAATTGGTTATTATTAATAATAACTGGTTAATGTGATAAATGTTCGTAAATTATTCACTTTCACCGGCTTATTCGTCATCTGACAGCGGCTCAAAATTACGAAGTCCATCCCACAATAGGCCTAGTGTTACTTTAAAACGGGATGTTAATATAACTAAACTAAACTTAATCGGCTTATTTGGTTATTATTAATAATGGCAGCTTAGTATTAATAATATCTGATTATTCACACTGACCGTAACATACCCATTATTTAAAGCTAAATGATCTAGAATGCACAGATTCTTTGTTCGATTAAAAAATTAATTCTTCCCCTTTTTATTTTCTCGTATACGAAGATATTGAAAGTATTGTTCATAACACCTGAGTTCGACGAATCTCCACGTTTAGGCCTTTTTTAATATAAAAATCATATTTTTGGCATTATATTTCTTTGTCCGGCAGTCTGTTTAGTAGTGACAAAAATAACTGAAAAATGCTTTAACCCTTTCTAAGGCCCTGGGAAGTATACTTCCCACCAAATTTATCAATCTTTGTATGAAATTATGTAGATTGGCATAAGTTCTGAGAAATTTTTTTAGAAAGACAGAAAATTAGATGGTTCAATTCTTTATCTCACACAAAATAATGTCTCTTGGTTTGTCACTTAATTATTAATTAACCAAATTAATTAATTAATGAAATTAAATTTATCTAATAAGCTAAATGGATCTCTTTTCTTATTCTAATTTCAAGTCTAAAAATATTTTAACATAATATGACTAGAAAAAAATGGCCTTTTAAAGGGTTAAGCTAGACGGATAAAATTAGGTATACGGTTCTTACACCAAATTTGCAGATATCTATGAAATTTTGAGTAAAATCCATTCAATTAGACTGTCTGCTCGGCTGTACAACAAAACAAAGAGAGCTAGATGGATAAGATTCTTTACATAGATTTAACATCTATAGCTCACACACTATCATATTTTAAATCAATTCCAACACCGGGTGGACTGTCTGTTAGTCTGTGCTGTCAGAAGCATGTAAATGGCATAACTGAAAAACTCAGTGACTTAAATATATCAAATTTGGTAGGTGATTTCGTGACCAAAATTGTAGTTCTGTGTTAAATTTTAGTTTCAATAGGTTGGGAAAAACGCGTCTAAAATACAAATTCGATTTTCGAATACTATTAACCACCTATTAAGGATTAACTGCTAAAAAATCCCCAAGAATCGCATGATATATTCAATACAAATCCTAAAATTCTAGCTATAGGGTAAAATTTCGTAACGATTGTATGCCAATGTCATGCAAAGTGTTCTTTATGATAACATCTTTATTAAAGGGCATGCGCGAAAGGAGACCACTTCTGGTTTTTCTTGCTATTTTTTTGTTCTCTTTCGTCACTGCTTTCAAACTTTTTGATGAAAACTGGTTTATAGATTCTGTAGAATTGCAATAATTTCAAAATACAAATTTAATCCCAAATTTATGTAATTATTCTAGTAGTAGTAGTACTTAAATCCATAAATAGTAAAACATAATCTGATTTTAATGGTTTTTATCTTCAGAGAAAATGTTGGGAAAATAACATTCTAGCCTTATTTCCCTGTTATTGTTCACAGCAGCTGGTTATTTAGATACACTGGACAACTAAATGACGGATTTGGATGATTCCTTAAGTATTTTAAATAATTCATTATTTAATTAAAACGGACAAAAATATAATGATCACTTTTATATTGACTGATTATTAAAATTTTTAAAAGTCGAAAGTAGAGTTTTAAACACCACCTTCATAGTACCAATGTACAACCCACCAATGACGTCTTTATTGCTACGAAACAAATGGCTTTCAAGATTATCATTTGATTTTACATCCTTTCCACAAAATGAAAAGCATATAGATGCCACATATCATACGTGTTTTGTCAGCTGTTTCTTTAATAAAACGCCAAGTCATAAATTTTTATCAAATGCAGGAACAGAAAAGTATTTGAAAAAATAGAAAACTGATTATTCTAATTTTTCCAGTTGTGTTGATTTTCTAGCTGCTGTTATTTGCTGTTAAAATAAATATCGCACATTCATTCGCCTTCTACTTAGTCAAAAATTGCTATCAAAATTTGCTATTCAGGGATTAATCCTGCTCTTGAATCAGGGATAAGAAAACGTTCTATTTTGACATTTAAGGAAAATAACAAATTAGGTTTTAAAAATAAAAGTCATCACTCAATTTGAATAGTTGAAAGAAGATTCACGGTATCCTACTGACTTCTAGCTACTACTTCTTCTATTTGACTTCTAGCTGGCAGAATTTGAGGGTGACCATTACGAGGCTTGTTTGCAATCCTTTTTCCCTCTCTGTAACGTTTTATTATGCTTTGCTCCGTTGAATGAGGTAGATTAGTTATAGTTGCAATGCCTCTAATTGATTTTCCAGCTTTAAAATGAAATATAATTAATTTTCGTACATCTAAACTCGTTTCTTTACGAATGCGCGTCATATCTAAGAATAAAGTAAATAGAATAAATAATTGTGATATTAAATACTGAAATCAAACGGTTTTAGTGTATTTTTCAATTAGAAGAAAAATAAGCCGCAAAAGATATTTTTATGATGAATTTAGATAAATAATGTTTGGATGTACGAAGACTTTTGTGTTCTAATTGTGTGACATTTTTTTTTATTTATTTTGTAGAACAATACTACTTGATTTTTTTTATAAAAATATTTGTTCAGTTTTATTAAGAACTATTTAAAGATGCTAATTAAAAAAAACCCTACTAATAAAATGCTTTATTAAGAAGTATAGAACACAATTTCTTCAAATTTCTTTAGTGTACGAACACTTTTGGGAGCCACTGTATATAAGTACATTTGTTATAACGATTGTAATGAATAATATTCTTTTCTTAGATGTTTTAAAATATTCTAATGTCTGTTTGTTTGCTTTTATTGACTAGTTTTGAGAAAATCTTCTCTTGTATTAAAAAATTAAAGATACGAGACGGAATTCTGCCATTCACACTTTGAAAATCTTCTAATGATTCCAGCATTTGAGTTGAAAGAGTCATACTCTTTCCTTCCATGTTGTTGAAATTTATGTTATAAATATTAGTTGTAAAAGTTGGTTATTGTAACCATTGGCGAAAAACAGAATTTAGAGTAATAATAATATTAATCTTGTTTTTGTTTAGTTAGGAAAATCAAATGAACATTTTTCTCATCAAAATAGGAAAAATAAATTTAAAAATTTAAATTATTAATTATTTCGTTTTAAATTAATTAAATTTATTAAATTTTAAATTATTTTCAAGTATATACAATCACATGTCTTATTTTTCAGTCACTTTTTTAACAGACTTTAACTAATGTTAGGTTGTAAAATAGTAGTACAAAATCATAGCACTCAAGTATTTGTTTTAGAAAGTACAAAGAAAAAGAATATATTTTGTAATGTTTTAATATGTACTCGAGTAAAAATAGAAAAATGAAGGTTTGGTTTCTTAACTTGTGATATTGCTAATGTTGTGAGTAGTTCAGAAATTTTAATGAACTGATTTTTTTATTATTTTGTACGTTAGACATTCTTTAAGATGAAAATAAAATCTTTTCTTTAATAACAATAATGTTTTTTTTACTCTTCAATAAATATTTAAGCAAATTAATTTTTTAAAAATTGTTTCATTTTGAGAAGAACTGAGCGCCGAAACGTTGTCGGATAGATAGTATCTATCTACAGGTAGTCGGTTCGAGTCCAACCGAAAACCTCTAACTTTTGGTATAATCTATGTTTAATCTGTAACATGTACAGATTTATTTCACTGATTACCCATTAAAGACTATGCAAAACTATTTAATTTAAATATTTCTCTCTGAAATTTGTATTTAAACAACAGCTATATAGCTGATGGCTGTTAGGTTATTGGTTAATATCTTTTTGTTCTAATGTGGCGAATAAAAATTTCTCCCTTCCCTAATCTAATCTTAACTATGAATAAATTTTACATGACAAATTAAACACTAAAGTTTATCTTAAAGGGTCTCTTTGTTTCAACAATTGCCTTTGTTTGGCACTCCAGTTTGGGCCAATGGACAACTCCTGTGAACATTCATTTAGACTTCAACTTCAATAAATTAATTCAACTTCAATAAAATACATTCTTTTGTCTTTCTGATCTTATATCACATACAAATTGATTATAAAAGAATATCTAAACTTTGCAGGTTTGCTAAAAACAAACATAACAAAGTCCATTCTTGGTGTTCATAGGTTATCAAAATTAACAATTGAAAGTTTAAATTTAGCGCAGCTATAAACGTTGAATGCGAACCCTCCAGAAATACAATACATTCCACAATTTTTCTTTTTGAATGCCTGTTGTGGAGCTTTAGAAGGATGCAGGTATGCGTGTATCGAATCGAATCGAATATTTTTTTTTTTTATTGGGCTACATCAAACAGCAGAAGTTTGATCACCACTATTAACTGACATTAAAAACTTTAAGATATGCATGCCTGCAGGATTTCAAAGCGCCACATCAGAGATGCTGGTAAGGTGTCACATCGCTTTGATATCGTTCGTATTTTTGGAGAGACTCACAATCAACACTTATAATTGTGTTGAATTTAAACTTTTAACTGGTATTTGTAATATCCGATGGACACTAAGGTTACATTTTTTTTAATAGATCTGCAAAGCTGCGATGCTTATTTACCCTGTATAAAGAAAAAGAAGGGAAAACGGTGAAGGAAAAAAAAAGAAACCTAATACTCAAAAGCAATATTTCATTTTAAACCGAAATCGATCGCCTTTTTTTCACTCTTCAATCTTCAATCTCTACTATACTGTGTGTGATTTAGTGTGTATTTAGTACCAACATGGTTACTAAATACAAAGCATGAAAAAATTTCAGCGAGAAGCTAGCCTTTTCATCCCTGAAAGATGTCCAAGCGCATTTTGCTGAATCTGGAATAAAATAAAATTGTCGCTTCAATATGATAACGGGAAATCGTCAAAAAGGTCAGCCGATTCATTCAATCTTGGGATAGAACACACAAATCCAATAATTAAATCCTTCATTATTAAGTCAATAA
This sequence comes from Argiope bruennichi, assembly GCF_947563725.1. Classification (NCBI taxonomy): domain Eukaryota; kingdom Metazoa; phylum Arthropoda; class Arachnida; order Araneae; family Araneidae; genus Argiope; species Argiope bruennichi. The sequence continues at coordinate 137,777,245 of NC_079151.1, read as the reverse complement.
GTTTCGGTAAAACGGAAGACATTATTTGCCATTCATTTACGCCGCAGTGTACCCTAGCTCTGGGATTACATTTGCTCTATTGTATAACCCCGAAATCAATCAGTATAGTTTCCTATGGTTGGTTGAATACACGCGGAAGTGAGAAAACCGCACCAACTATGATTCGGTCTCTCCTCCATTGTGCAAGAAAAACACCAGAGGACATTCACCGCCTCTCGAACAGTTTTATTAAAATACAAGATATTTAATCACGTGATAAGTAACCTAATATGATGAATGAAAAGAAGTGGTACACTGCAGAGTTGACAGATGCCATCTTCACAACACTAGAGAATGTTATTATTTAAAAAATTAACACAGGTTCGATGCACATAATTAGGGATTTACTTTCACAGTTAAAAAATAAAAAGTCAACAATATTGGGAAATCGAAGCCAAAACAAGTTTTATCTTTTTGCAGGTATATTTAGGAATGTTCGAATGAAGCACTGCCTTTTTTAGAGAATTCTGTTTGAGGAACAGTACTTTATTGAAAATTTTACAAACTAAAGAATAATTATTATTAGCACAACGTCGCGATACGTTCCACCACTGACTGTGGGCTTTTTCAAATATCAAGCGATTAACGCTGCTAAAAAGCAGACAGAGGTAATAACATATTGTTTCTTAATCTTATTTAAAATATGTACTTCATTAACAACATAAAATTTTCTTTTGCTTGCTTAGGCCCTTCTAAAACAAAAACAAAGAAAAGAAGAAAAAAAGCGGTAGTTTAGCCAAAAAAATGGTGAGACTACCAAGTATATAAAAAATTAGAAACAAATTTTAAAGTTCAACATTTAACTATATATTATCTTAAGCTATGCATTGGCAATACATTGTTTCTCTTACACACACACACACACACACACACACACACACACACACACACACACACACACACACACACACACACACACACACACACCAGCCGGCCGAAGACTCCATGTCGATAGTAATACCACTGAGGGTGCTGGATCAGAGGTGATCGTTGATCGTTCTCTGATTCAGGTCTAAATTACGATCTGTGGAGGAGTGAATGAAGTCCGCCCCTTAAAAAGGGTTGTGATATGTGTGTAGCAAAGTCGTACTCTTGGCCTCAGATGGCGCTATTGAAAAACAAGAGACGCACCCTTGGCTTAAATTCACTGATTTCTAAAGTCAGTGGGCTTGTCTCTGACAAGTGTCATTAGAAACAACAACAACGACATCAATTTTAGTTAAATATTATTAATTTTGTATATATTTTTTTCTTCAATTTTGTCAATGGATTTACATATGTTTACAGGTAAGAGGAAAACTTGTGACGAAGCGCCAAAGCAGGGAGAGTGTGATGCCTATTTTCCAAAATGGTACTATCATCCACAAACACAGCATTGTTACATGTTCGTCTACGGGGGTTGCCGGGGCAACGGCAACAGGTACGACACAGAACAGGAGTGCCTGGATAACTGCAAGAAAGATTAGAAAGGAGTGAACATACCACGATTAACAGATAAAAATTTTATCAACCTGTATCCTGGTTTCAGATCAGTTTCACAAAAAATAAAATACCTCTGTAAGTTCTTTATGGTAAATTTTTCATGTAACTGCTTTTACCATGCAATAAAAACCATTTAGCATTGCTTTTTGTAAAAATATTCTGAGATAAATGAAATGAATGTACTTTCATTGAAGAATTTCTAAATAAATGGTTTAATGGTTTTTGAGGCATTTTTAAAAGATTTCTAAATAAATGGATTTAATGCATTTTTGTAAGATTTATACATATAATGATTTAATGCATTTTCTCAAAAGAATTCTTAAATAAATGGTTTAAGTGTATTTGTTTAAAAGAGTTTTTAAAGGAGTTAATGCAGTTTATAATTGTTTAAACATGACAAATAATTCATACACGTAGTTTGTTGTTTCTAATGATATAAACAATATTCTACTGCTTTCTAATGGTTCTTTAGCAAATAATTAAACTATGTAAGCTTTGTTGAGTGATAAATAAAATGATAAAAAATATTGTTTCTAAGGATATAAACAATACTCTACTGTTTACTAGTTGTTTTTTAGCAAGTAATTAAACTTTGTAATCTTTGTTGAGTGATAATTAAAGTCATAAGAATTTTTTCATTCTTGTTAAAAATGCAAATATTAAATTAATCTATACTTATATAAAGCTCAATGTGTGTGTGTGTCAGTTGGCGCTCTATAGGCCAAACCGTTTGACATATGGCTACCAAATTTGGCACATGCATACCTTGGAGGTCGGGAATGTGCATCTGGGGTCCCTTTTTTGAATTTTTAATTAGAATTTTAATTATTAATTTATTATTATCAAATATTAAATTAATAAATAATCAAAAACGATCCATGTAGTTATTTTCAAATGGTTATTGAACAATAACCAGATTATGCATTCTGTGCTGAATTACAATTAAAATGATAAGAATCTTTCATTTTCGACTCGTTAGAAGTTCAAATATTAAATTAATAAATAATCAAAAACGATCCATGTAGTTATTTTCAAATGGTTATTGAACAATAACCAGATTATGCATTCTCTGCTGAATGACAATCAAAATGATAAGAATCTTTCATTTTCGACTCGTTAGAAGTTCAAATATTAAATTAATAAATAATCAAAAACGATCCATGTAGTTATTTTCAAATGGTTATTGAACAATAACCAGATTATGCATTCTGTGCTGAATGACAATCAAAATGATAAGAATCTTTCATTTTCGACTCGTTAGAAGTTCAAATATTAAATTAATAAATAATCAAAAACGATCCATGTAGTTATTTTCAAATGGTTATTGAACAATAACCAGATTATGCATTCTGTGCTGAATGACAATCAAAATGATAAGAATCTTTCATTTTCGACTCGTTAGAAGTTCAAATATTAAATTAATAAATAATCAAAAACGATCCATGTAGTTATTTTCAAATGGTTATTGAACAATAACCAGATTATGCATTCTGTGCTGAATGACAATCAAAATGATAAGAATCTTTCATTTTCGACTCGTTAGAAGTTCAAATATTAAATTAATAAATAATCAAAAACGATCCATGTAGTTATTTTCAAATGGTTATTGAACAATAACCAGATTATGCATTCTGTGCTGAATGACAATCAAAATGATAAGAATCTTTCATTTTCGACTCGTTAGAAGTTCAAATATTAAATTAATAAATAATCAAAAACGATCCATGTAGTTATTTTCAAATGGTTATTGAACAATAACCAGATTATGCATTCTGTGCTGAATGACAATTAAAATGATAAGAATCTTTCATTTTCGACTCGTTAGAAGTTCAAATATTAAATTAATAAATAATCAAAAACGATCCATGTAGTTATTTTCAAATGGTTATTGAACAATAACCAGATTATGCATTCTCTGCTGAATGACAATCAAAATGATAAGAATCTTTCATTTTCGACTCGTTAGAAGTTCAAATATTAAATTAATAAATAATCAAAAACGATCCATGTAGTTATTTTCAAATGGTTATTGAACAATAACCAGATTATACATTCTGTGCTGAATGACAATCAAAATGATAAGAATCTTTCATTTTCGACTCGTTAGAAGTTTAAATATTAAATTAATAAATAATCAAAAACGATCCATGTAGTTATTTTCAAATGGTTATTGAACAATAACCAGATTATGCATTCTGTGCTGAATGACAATCAAAATGACAAGAATCTTTCATTTTCGACTCGTTAGAAGTTCAAATATTAAATTAATAAATAATCAAAAACGATCCATGTAGTTATTTTCAAATGGTTATTGAACAATAACCAAATTATGCATTCTGTGCTGAATGACAATCAAAATGATAAGAATCTTTCATTTTCGACTCGTTAGAAGTTCAAATATTAAATTAATAAATAATCAAAAACGATCCATGTAGTTATTTTCAAATGGTTATTGAACAATAACCAGATTATGCATTCTGTGCTGAATTACAATCAAAATGATAAGAATCTTTCATTTTCGACTCGTTAGAAGTTCAAATATTAAATTAATAAATAATCAAAAACGATCCATGTAGTTATTTTCAAATGGTTATTGAACAATAACCAGATTATGCACTCTGTGCTGAATGACAATCAAAATGATAAGAATCTTTCATTTTCGACTCGTTAGAAGTTCAAATATTAAATTAATAAATAATCAAAAACGATCCATGTAGTTATTTTCAAATGGTTATTGAACAATAACCAGATTATGCATTCTGTGCTGAATGACAATTAAAATGATAAGAATCTTTCATTTACGACTCGTTAGAAGTTCAAATATTAAATTAATAAATAATCAAAAACGATCCATGTAGTTATTTTCAAATGGTTATTGAACAATAACCAGATTATGCATTCTCTGCTGAATGACAATCAAAATGATAAGAATCTTTCATTTTCGACTCGTTAGAAGTTCAAATATTAAATTAATAAATAATCAAAAACGATCCATGTAGTTATTTTCAAATGGTTATTGAACAATAACCAGATTATGCATTCTGTGCTGAATGACAATCAAAATGATAAGAATCTTTCATTTTCGACTCGTTAGAAGTTCAAATATTAAATTAATAAATAATCAAAAACGATCCATGTAGTTATTTTCAAATGGTTATTGAACAATAACCAGATTATGCATTCTGTGCTGAATGACAATTAAAATGATAAGAATCTTTCATTTTCGACTCGTTAGAAGTTCAAATATTAAATTAATAAATAATCAAAAACGATCCATGTAGTTATTTTCAAATGGTTATTGAACAATAACCAGATTATGCATTCTCTGCTGAATGACAATCAAAATGATAAGAATCTTTCATTTTCGACTCGTTAGAAATTCAAATATTAAATTAATAAATAATCAAAAACGATCCATGTAGTTATTTTCAAATGGTTATTGAACAATAACCAGATTATGCATTCTGTGCTGAATGACAATCAAAATGATAAGAATCTTTCATTTTCGTCTCGTTAGAAGTTCAAATATTAAATTAATAAATAATCTAAAACGATCCATGTAGTTATTTTCAAATGGTTATTGAACAATAACCAGATTATGCATTCTGTGCTGAATGACAATTAAAATGATAAGAATCTTTCATTTTCGACTCATTAGAAGTTCAAATATTAAATTAATAAATAATCAAAAACGATCCATGTAGTTATTTTCAAATGGTTATTGAACAATAACCAGATTATGCATTCTCTGCTGAATGACAATCAAAATGATAAGAATCTTTCATTTTCGACTCGTTAGAAGTTCAAATATTAAATTAATAAATAATCAAAAACGATCCATGTAGTTATTTTCAAATGGTTATTGAACAATAACCAGATTATGCATTCTGTGCTGAATGACAATCAAAATGATAAGAATCTTTCATTTTCGACTCGTTAGAAGTTCAAATATTAAATTAATAAATAATCAAAAACGATCCATGTAGTTATTTTCAAATGGTTATTGAACAATAACCAGATTATGCATTCTGTGCTGAATGACAATCAAAATGATAAGAATCTTTCATTTTCGACTCGTTAGAAGTTCAAATATTAAATTAATAAATAATCAAAAACGATCCATGTAGTTATTTTCAAATGGTTATTGAACAATAACCAGATTATGCATTCTGTGCTGAATGACAATCAAAATGATAAGAATCTTTCATTTTCGACTCGTTAGAAGTTCAAATATTAAATTAATAAATAATCAAAAACGATCCATGTAGTTATTTTCAAATGGTTATTGAACAATAACCAGATTATGCATTCTGTGCTGAATGACAATCAAAATGATAAGAATCTTTCATTTTCGACTCGTTAGAAGTTCAAATATTAAATTAATAAATAATCAAAAACGATCCATGTAGTTATTTTCAAATGGTTATTGAACAATAACCAGATTATGCATTCTGTGCTGAATGACAATCAAAATGATAAGAATCTTTCATTTTCGACTCGTTAGAAGTTCAAATATTAAATTAATAAATAATCAAAAACGATCCATGCAGTTATTTTCAAATGGTTATTGAACAATAACCAGATTATGCATTCTCTGCTGAATGACAATTAAAATGATAAGAATCTTTCATTTTCGACTCGTTAGAAGTTCAAATATTAAATTAATAAATAATAAAAAAAACGATCCATGTAATTATTTTCTAATAATTTTTCAACAATAATCAGATAATGCATACTCTGTTGAATGACAATTAAAATAATAAGTATCTTTCATTTTCTATCTTTTACAGGTACATATTTTAAATTAGTAAGACGTTTTATCTGTAGTACTTCAGAGTTTTTGGGAAAAGTTACAAAAGTAAAAGGCAAGATTCCCATTAACATACAGAAACAAATTACTTACATACTATTCGTAATTCAAATATTTCACGGTTGGCAGCATCTTAAAAAGTATCATATTGTATGAAATGAAAATCTATGAGTTCAAGTCAAAAATTAGTTGCATTTCACTTTGAACAGTAATAGAAATTGATACTGAATAAAGATGCCAATTGTTTCGACACGGCTTCCTACATTTATTGAAACAGAGTCACAAGTTTGAACATTTTCTGGAAAAAGATAAGTGGATTAAGTGAACTATTGATGAATTGCTTAACCCATTGTCTTCCAAAAGGGCTTCAACCTGATGCTTGTTTTAGGGGTGGTGCCTCTATGATAGAGTACATCATGTGTTGCATGAGAATGTTCCTATTTATCTCTGTCTCAATAGCATTTTCCAAACAGATGAAAAGGTGGATTGATTTTTATTTCTCCCTCCCTGATGAGCAGTTGACATGGAGCTAAAATTTCTTTTCAGCAAAACAAATAGAAATGAGAATATTATAAATAAATGAAATTCGATCGATGATTGATCAGCAGCCAAATATTTTCTAAGAGCCAAATATCTTTTTGCCTTCACTTCTAATCAGCTAAATATCTTTTTTTCTAACCTAGTACAAAACAAAGAATTATTTATTAGAGAATTATTTTTATAAAAATAATTTTCATTAAAATAATAATGCATTGATGTTCGTTAAATAATACTTTCTGCGGATCATCACGAAGTATTAAAATCCATGCATCTTCTGTTTCTGACAAAACATCTCTTCATTCTTTGAGCTTTCTTCAGTATTTTATTTCGGATCATTTTGAGATCATTAGAAAAATTTTGGCATTTCAGACTTTTTTGTTTTCAACTAAGAAATGAGACTGTGGGAGAATTGTGTGGACTGTGGGGGACTGTTGAAGAACCAGCAGATACTGTTTGGTGGAATGCTTGATCTAACATGGATCAAACGTTTGTCCTTTGGAGAAGCATGGAAGTTTGTAGAGGGTGCCTCATTTCCAGTGTCATCCTTATAATCTATCAAAAAATCAAAATTGTTCCGAAAATCTTAGCCTTAGCGCTGCGTTAAAAGTTGATATTAAGCTACTAAAGTATTCATGATGCACCCCAAATCTTTTCATTTAGTGTCACAATCACTAAAGATTAACATAACTGCGAAAACGATAATACAATCATGCATCCGGATAGCAAACTGATTAAAATTTCATTTTTCAACAGTATTGGCTATTCAATTTAAATTGATGCTGAGGAATTCATAAAAAAAAGGCACCTGTGTATTAACTGCATGCCTTAGCGAAATTTTAATCATTAGCATGGAGTGGTGAAATTAGGGTTAATCGCATATCTTTGGCAAACACAGCCTATAGATTAACATAACTTTTCATTCACGGATTCAAAATCTCGGCGATTTTCCGCATGTGTCAGGATGGGTTTATTCGGTCAAAATAAGGGTGAAAGGAAACATAAAAGGAGAAAATATTGCATTTAACTTTAGAGTGAATTCGAATTATCTGCGGACATGAGAGGCTAAAAACTGCTGATAACTTGCAATATTGTCGAAAACATAGCTAATTCACAAAAAAATACTTTAGATAGCAAATTTTTGATTTTTATAAGAGGCCGAAACATTAAATTATGATGAATAAATGGATGATTTCTGTTCTTAAAATTTGGCAGTTCGGTTTTCATAAAATTATAATTTTTTTTTTAAATACTAAGCACTTTATGTTTTTGAGTTTTTTGATAATATTTTGATATTAATAACAGTAGACAAGCTTGTTCTCATTTAATGATGTTATTTTATATATTTTTCGTACTACTTCTGAAAGATTTTCTTTCCATGTATCTAACGCAGCGGAAATCAAAGTTCAAGAATTCTTATCTTTTAGCTTCTCACCCCTTATAGAGGAAGAATCGTCGATAAGTGTAATCTCGGGATATTGAACAAACAATATATTCAAAGATTCTTTGATGATTAACCGTTGTTATAATAAACATATTTTTGATAACTGCAGCTTTAACAGTATAAAAAAGAAAGTGAAACGTTTTTGTTAGTAACTACTTTAAGAACAACAACAAAGGAATGAGCCAAACCCCCAGATAGAAATATCGAAGCACAATAATGTTTTAGACTGTCTTTCTATTTTTCCTGAAAATTTATTCTTTATTAAAGTAAAGATAACATGCAATGCAAACGATTACACCAAAAAATATTTTAAATATTATCGTCATGAACTTAAATATTAATGCAATGAATAAAATAATGAAATAAAAATTGAAATAGGCATAATATTTTTTTTAAATTATTAAAATTAGAATTCATATAAAATTATAAAGCTAAATTTTCCAAATCAAAGAGCTAAATAAAAAGCTTTTTTTTATTTTAAAGTGATGTAAAAATGGTTGCGTATGGTAATTTACACCAAACCTCGTGAAAAAGTTAAACATTTTGATTAATTTCTAATTACAAATTTAACTGAAACTTTGTTATACTATTTCTCAGACAGCACTTACTAACCAAGAAATAACTGCATTTAGCTTTGCAATTGTAATAAAAAGTCGGCTTTGATATCAGGATATATTTGAAGGTAGTACACAGGGTGATCAAGAAATAACAGGAGGCGTTCGGAGCCCTGTAACGTGTTATGTACTGGACGAAATATAACAAAATTTGACCACCATACACATTTAAGTATGTGGTTTTGATTTATCAAGAAAAAAAAATTAACACCAAAAAACGCCGATAGGGGAAACTCTGGCGCAGCAAACGCATAATATGTGGAGAAAGAATACATAACTGTCAGTGGAAACAGTAAATAGCAACACACCAGTTATCAATGAAAAACGTTTATTTTAGCAACTTACAAATTTGGCTTAAGGTGACCACCAACTTGATGTTCCAGCAACTGCATACGGTACACGAGGTTTTCGGTGGCTCGCAGCATATCGGCATTTATTCGTCTGACACGCAACGTTATTTGATCTTTTAAAGTAGGAATGTCAGGAACATGTCCTTGATACACACGCCTTTCAAGTGAACCAGAACTGCCTCTCAACCAGAAATCGCCAAGATTCAGATCAGTGTCATCAATTAATGGGTGTTATCTTATACGAATCAAGTTTCAGGATCTTACTCAATATCTTCTGCGTCGTCGAGAACGGGATATCTTTTTATCGCGATATTAAACGTGCACTGCTGGTACCCTGCTTATTAGTTATCGTCTGATCTATAACGGTAGTTGCAACTTCTTTAACTTGTTCCTGCTTGATAACTTTTCGTTCTCGGCCTGGTTGCACACCAAGAATTCTTGTTGTTTCAAATCTTTTGACTATTCTTCGTAAGTTAGTAATGGTCATCGGTCCTCTACGTAGCTATTTTAATCGCCGATATTCACGAAGAGCAGCACTGGCATTTTTATCCCGCTGATAAAACAGCTTGACTAATAAGGCGCGTTCACATGGTGGCAACACAATCGACGGGCTAATTCTTGCAGAATGACATAAATTTCCGCAACCCTACCTTTTATCTTCGATGTCATGTCACTAAATACCCATATAAGCAAATTACGTAATAAAGTTTCCGATCGCTGCGCCAGGATTTTCCCTATCGGCGTTTTTTGATACTAATTTTTTTTTCTTGATAAATCGAAACCGCATACTTTTTATGTGTAAGGTGGCCAAGTTTTGTTTGTTTGTTTATTTCGACCAGTACATAATACGCTACAAGGCTCCGAACACGTCCTGTTATTTCTTGATCACCCTGTATTTCGGTTTATTACAGGCCTTTACTTAATGCTTTTTTGAACCAACTTCTTCAGTGTTACCGTTTTCTGATTTATAATGGATATCAATGGGTTTTTTAAAAATCAATTTTAATTTTTAAAATCCTGGTTGCACTCTGTATTGTTTGAGGATTTTCCTACATTCTGTTCATGTAGGATAGACACACGTTCTTGATGGGTATGATAAAAAAGAGAGGAGTTCCCGATTTTCGAATTAAGTTGGATGTAAACCGTGTTACATTAAGTTTTTGATTTTATGAAATACATATCTATGTTTAACTGAACTAGAAATAAATATTAAGTTTAAATAGAAAAATAAATTAAATGGAATAAAAAAGAAAAAAAAAAGAATGAATCCGGCTTGAAGACTTTATTAAAAGTAACCCTCAGGTGTTGGATTCAAACCAGTATGTGTATATTTAGATAAGTCTACTGAGCAGAAACATTATTGATTAATCATAAAAAATAAAATGTTTAGATTATTGTCTCAAACAGAGCGATGAAACGACTCTAACTTTTCCACTTTAGAACAAACAAGAAATTTGTACTTTTAATTTCATACCATTGTAATCAAAGTGCACTGGAATCTTCATTAAAAATGGAAGATTTAACCAAGCATAAAAAACAGAGCCATCTCCCGAATTTCTTTGAATACAGTATAGCGCGTTTTCGGTTTAACTTTACTCTATGTTCAGAAAATTTTCATTTTCACATCTTCTTCGACTGATTTAGCTTAAAGTTTGATACTGGTTTTCAACATTAGAGGTAGGATCACATGCTACAATTCATCCAACTAGCATGCATTTTGAATTTATTACATACACAAACATACAGATAGAAATAGTAGTAAATGCAGAGATAAGTTTGATCAAAAATTTGATACATAACAATACCAATGACAAATCTCTATGTTGAATCTTATCCATTTGGATCTTTCTTTGAGTTAATCAGCAAACATACAGTATCAGTACAGAAAGATGCACTGTCGATAAATTTCGCTTAATTTGAGCAAACTTCACAACCAAATTTCCATTTTTTTTCTTCGTTGGATTTTTGAGCTATGCTCGTAGACAGACAGACAGGTACGATTCCAGAAATTTTTTTTCACGCTCTAAAACATTTGAAATGTATACATATATTAAAAATTCCGACACAAATTTATAGACGATTTCAATAATTTGTCTTTTTTTTCTATATTTAGAGTGCGGGAAACTAAAAGAGGCGCGAAATATGACTTTGAACACACAAAAACAAGATTGAAAAACCTTGAACTTTTTTCAAGGCTATGGAAATACTTTCCCTTTAAATCGCCGTGATAGATTTGTATTTTTTCAGCTTACATTTATCTTAGTCAATAGGAGGAAAAAGGAATCGACTCTCGCTTCTAGTTCTAATGAATACGAAGGTCTAAATGAAAACAAAGAACTCTGTAATCATTTATACTTCACTGACGTTTCATTCCAAAACTGAATCAATTTTCAATGATAATTCTGTAAGTGTACCCATAGTTAAGTAGGAGGGAAGATGTATTATAATTAGGTATATTTCTAATATTATCATCCATTATAAATTACACAATGCCTTATAAACTTTTCTAATTTTTTTAAAGAACATAAAAATTGTTTGCTAAAAATTTTCACGATAAATTTAGTGACAGGATTTCTTTATAATGCATTTAATATTCAATTTTTGACATGATTATATTTATAAGGTAAAAAAATATTCTGTGTAAATCCACGTGATGCAAAATATATTGCTAAAAACTCTGACCATGTACAACTAAATTTCATCAGATTTGAGCCACCAAATTTGGATTTAATAATTCTCGGGTAATAAGTGCTTATTAAGAAAAGGTTTTCTTTGATTAAATTTTTAATTTGAAATTAATTTAAATATTTAAGATTTTCCTCTATAATTAATTAATTTCCTCTATAATAAATCTATCTATATACTTATAATAAAGCTCAATGTGTGTGTGTGTGTGTGTTGGCTCTCTACAGGCCAGGTCATTTGACATACAGCTATCAAATTTGGTACATGTATACCTTAGAGGTAGAGAATGTGCACCTGGGGTCCCTTTTTTTGAAATTTTAATTATTAATTAAAAACAAACTTTCCCACCCAAAAAATTTTCCATTTTCCGCACCGCCAACTTTTCCACCAAAAAAAAAATCTTCCATGTTCCCCACCGCCAAATGAGTAAGGCTTCAGTATTTTTTCTCCCAACAGTAATGAGGCTAGGGTTAACATTTTTCGGCGGATTATTTCAAACGATTCTGTTTATTTTCTTAATGTTTTATGCATTTAAAACTAAACATTGTTAATTAATCCTTGTTTCAGATTCATTCTGAAGTACATTTGAATTAAAATAACACAGAATGAAGGAAATTAAAAATGTCTAATCTGCATAGCGTTACCCCAACTGGCGTAGAAAAATTCACGTATTTTCGTTAACGTAACTGGAGAAGAAAATTCACGCATGCGCATTGTGTTCTGATTGTTGACATGGTAACCAATGGATGATTTAAATTATTTTTAGGTTAGTTGCATGCTTTTATAAGTAAATTGTATTTTTGTTAGTTATATATTTTTTGTATATGCTTATAGTTTTAAGTACATCGTTTTTTAAGTAGTTTTTTTTAACCCGTTTTCAATGATTTAAATTATTTTTAGGTTAATTGCATGCTTTTGTAATTAAATTGTATTTATGTTAGTTATATATTTTTTGTATATGCTTATAGTTTTAAGTACATCGTTTTTATGTAGTTTTTTTAAACCTTTTCAACCGATTATTTTAAACGATTCGTTTTATTTTCTTAGTGTTTGATGCATTTAAAATTAAACATTGTTAATTAATCGATCTGTTCATGATGAATCTGAGAAATTTTTGTTGACAAATTCTTGAGATATTACATAAATTAAGAAAGATATTCTTTAGTGCCCATAAAGTTTAAACGCTCAGTGACTCTATTATCAGTACTCATATTATTAAAAAAAATGCTTTGTTTCAGTAAAAAATATTATTATATTAATTGCAGATTAATCATTTACACTTTAATTTAAAGCATAATTTCTACGAGGGGTAACAGAAAATTAGAGAGATTCATATCACGCTATGACTGAAGGCCTTTAGAATATTACGAGTGATTTATATGACTATCAAAATTTGAAGTTTTAATATATTTTGCTGAAGAATCTATTAAAGTTGGAATTGCGTAAAATATTTAATGGTACGACCGGAGTTTAACTCTCTGCTTGGCGCAATTTTTAAAAATCGCCAACAATGGTCTTGCGAAATGTTCAAAAGGGAAGGAGCAGATGTTCAATTATAGTGCATAATAAAGATTACCAGCTTTGGAGCGTTATCGCAACTTGGCGAAGAAGAGGGTTAAACTCCGGTTCAACCTATTTAATTATTAAAAGTTAAACGAACATTAAGATTGGCGAACCGGCTGGTCGCCAAAGACGGTTAGTACTTATAATAAAGCTCAATATGTGTGTGTGTGTGTTGGCGCTCTACAGGCCAGACCATTCAACCTACAGCTACCAAATTTGGCACGTGTATACCTTGGAGGCCGGGAATGTGCACCTGGGGATTATTTTTTCGAATTTTTAATTAGAAATTTATTTATTTAAGAAATAAGCTAAATTTTGGCGTGTTTCTGCTATAACTTCCGAAAATATTACCGCACAAAAAAGATTTTTACATGAAGTTAAAGATCAAAAATGTATCTTTTAAATGATACCAATGTTTTAACCTTAAAATTAAATTTCTATTTTAATGAATTTTTAAATAAATATTTTAACTATATTTTTCAACAATTTTTTTCGTACAAAATAAAAATAAAATTTAAGCTGCACGAGCACGTTTCGCATTCATGGGAAAAAATTAGCTTTTTTCAAAGTGTTGCCATCACATTGATTAAAGCTCCAATTAAAAATAAATTAAATCTTTTTGGAAATGAAATCTGCAAAGATATAATTTTCGGCACGTGTCTGTAGGAAATGAAACAAATGTGAAATATTATTTTTTAAAAAAATAAATTCGAGAAAAATTATTTTATAATCTTTTACACTCTCTATATTATTAATCCAATAAATCAGTTTTATTTTAAGGCAAGTTTTGTTTAATATGAACAGGATATCCATTCAAATCAGGGCCACGCAGCTAATTTGTAAATCTTTAGTAAGACACAGATCTGCTAAAATGGTCTAAATGGAAAATGATTATATTTTATGTAACTTGATTCAATAAATGCTCTAATAAATAACGAATTTCTGATTTTACATAAAGCTTCTGTTGTGGAAATCACGAATAACAAAATGTTCTTGAAACACTAATATTTTAAATAAAAAGAGTTAATTTCCAATCAACTAAATCAATCACTTAAACTGACTGATTTATGAAAATTTGAATATTGCTATTCAATAAAAAAAGGATAATTTTAGATTTTCCATCGATCGTTTCAAAGAAAATACGCCAATCAGCGAGCAGGTTTCTCAAGATAAATTGGCCTATAACAAATCCGGAACAAAATATTATTATTGATTTCATTTCAATCCTTTTGAAAGAAATTTTTGTTGAATTATTCTTTGAGATATTACACAAATTATGAAAAATATTTTGTAGTTCACATAAGACTTAAATACCGAACGAGTCTGTTTGCAGTACTCATATTCAATAATAATAATAATAATAAATAAATAACAACAAAAATGATAAATAAAATAAAACGCTTGGTTTCATTAAAAAATATCTTTATATTAATTGCAATTTCAGTATTTCCACTTTAAATTAAAGTTGAAGTTTTACCGGAAATGACAACAAATTAGCAAAATATATATAGTAAATTGAACGAAACGATCTAAACTACAGTATAAGTTTGGTATGACTATCAAAATTTGAAGATTAAAAATGTTTTGTTTGAGAAGCTATTAAGAGACAAGTTACTTAAAATATTTAATTGAAAATTGTTTCGAGCGGTAATACTGGCGAACCGGCTGGTCGCCAAAGGCGGCTAGTAATTAATATATTACACATATACAGAAAAAAAATGGCATTTTTAATTTTTTAATTTTTTCAATGCCTCTTTAATTTTTGTATAGTTTTTCCTTTAATTTTAAAAAGTTTTTTAAAAAATGCATGTACATGATACAACAATACTTTTTAATATTTTATTTTCTCGTTGATATTCATTCTGGTCAGATGATGTTAAATAAATTTTTGTGAGCATGTGATAGTTGCTATAATTAAAATTAAATACATAAAAATTATAAAAACAGATTAATTAACCAAGATAACAAGCAAGAAAGTTTTGAGTTAGATATTGGAATTTCCCTTAATGGTTTTGACTCTAAAAAAATTTCTGAAAAATTTAAATGCTGACTTAAAAATAGTCTCTGATATTTTAAAAACATATAACGAGATATTAGGCCGAATTTTGAAATATGCATATTAGAGAAAGGACTGCTGGGGGGGGCATAGGCAAGTCAATTAAAAATTGTTATTGGTAAAATAAATAAATCTTTAAAACATACAAATTTACTGAATTATAAAATTTTAGGAAAATATTAACACCTTTTCAAGTGTAATTGGTTAGGTTCTTACGTATTTCATTACATTCAATTTGCTTTTATAGTACTTATAAAAAAATGTCTTTGTTTAAAAGTATTGGTGCAAACATACATACCACGGAATTATGAGTTATAATAAATAAATAAATAAATACTAATGTACATTTTCGCAAAATTGATGAAACAAAAGATTAATCTAAATCATTAAAATGCCTAAAAGTTAAAATATATTAAATCGTGGAATTAAATTGGCAAGTTTTTCAAAAGTCTCATAATGTCCAGAGTTTAATGTCGAAAAATTCCTGAATCGACCAATGCTTACTTTAAAAAAATGAACATGTTTCGTCTTAAATCAAGAAGTTGCGGTATTTGAGTGTACATTTAACTAAAGTTGTGAGACTAATTCGATTGAACTTTTAGTGCACTTTTTCCAGCATTTTGTATCATTTGTCCAACATTTGTCAATTTCTGAGTATAATGAAGAAAAAAGCGATTATAGATTGTGTCCATAGTTTTATACAGAAGTATTTTGGTGTAAAGGTCTCATTCAAAATTTTATTTAAATTATCTTTTGCATCTTCGAAGTATCTAATTCTTAGAGATAAATATTTTCGTGTTTTAGTAATTTTATTTTTTGAGGTTATTTAAGCAGTATCATGATCATACAGTGGAAGACAAATCACTCTTCTGAGAGGGACGACCTCACTTAAATCTCTCAACATCTAGATCCATTTTTTCTTTAAACTTAAGAAACTTAGAACGATTGTGCAGTAGCCATTAGGTTGTATAGAAGCTTTCTTGTGTTACCTAATTAAATTCTTTTGAGGATTTGTAGGCTTTCGTGTGTTATCTAACTAAGTTGTTTCGCTTACCATGAATAAGTTGGTAAATAAGACTTATAAAGGAACACAAAATTACCCAATTTTATCACCTACAAAACAAAAACAACTAAAAAAAACGCAGAAAATTTGCAAGATAAGAAAAATGCTATTTACAAAACAAAACATTAATAAAATTTTGAAAAGAAAAAATAATGAATAAAGAAAAGAAAATATGTACAAAACTGCACAGTTTGACCTTCGATCTTTTGTGTTCAGCATTACTTAAATTATCATAGAAAACTACGATTTGGTTCAAGATTTTATAGAATTGATTAATGATTAATTATTCGTTCAAGTGGTGGGGAAAGTAAAGTCAGAAGTGGAAAGGCAGGTAATAGTCAGTTCGTATTAAAGAAAAAAATATATAAATCGAAAAAAATCATATCTGCACAAAAATAAGACTAAAAATATGCAGGAATAACGGGAATCGTTTCCAGAAAACTTTTTCTACTCTCCAATAGAGCGTGGTCTCCTTCATCGCATACAATTGTTAATCTTGAGAAAAGTATAGCATTTGCAAAAAATAGTTTCGAAATATAGATATTTGGTGTTAAAATAGCGCTTTTACAGATTCTGTCCTGCGAATATACATTTTTTAAAGCTTTTATTTTATGACGGATTGAAGCCAAAATTTGGCACGAAATTATAGTAGTGGGGAAGTGAGCATTGGCTAGGATCGAACTTGCAACGCTGCGGTGTGTAGCCGAGTAACAAGACCACAAGACAAAAGTAATTACTCATGTCCCGAAGCTATTAGCTGGCTTATAAGCTTCACCACAGTAGCAGCCACAAGATCACATACCGAATTTCACTGATGTAAATCCTAGCGTTAATTTATTATTCCATTTGAAATATGGAAACAATAGAAAGTTATTCTTTGATAGATTTTGTTCAACATTCGACAGGAATTTATAGTTTAGATGTTATATCTTCGTAACAGATTTTCTCTATCTAGATTATCTTGTTTTAAAATTAACATGCTCGCTTATACACGGATAGACAGATTTCCTGCGAATCAATTTCGTTCAAAATCTGAAAGAAATCTGCAAAGTCGTTAAGTCAATATACCAAATTTTAGCCGCCTAGCTCAAAGCATTTTTAAGTTATGGGCAGACAGATAGACGTAAGCCAAAAATGTGTTTTTTGTACTCATGGTGGTCTTAAGCGTGGAGTTCGGATCACAGGACGGGTTTTTTGACAATTACAGTATTTTCTCTATAATTAGTATGAAAGAAAGTAAAAATGAGATAAGTGAATGAATTTCAAAGAAAGAAAAAGAAAAAAAAATTCATTATAGTAATTTATTAATCGTACTTATCATGCTATAAAAAATTGTATGTATAAAATATATTTCATTATTTATTTTTGATTACTAATTTCGAAAAATACGATTTCTCATTGCTTCACATCCCTCTTAAAATATGAATCCTTAATAACAAAGAGAAATATTGGTTTAACATTCCATTAATACTAATCTATACTTATAATAAAGCTCAATGTGTGTGTGTGTTGGCGCTCTACAGGCCAGGTCATTTGACATACAGCTACCAAATTTGGTACATGTATACCTTGGAGGTCGGGAATGTGCACCTGGGGTCCCTTTTTTTGAAATTTTAATTAGAATTTTAATTATTAATTAAAAACTACCTTTTCCATTTTCTAAAACTAAACTTTCCATTTTCCCCACCGCCAACTTTTCCGCCAAAAAAATCTTCCATTTTCTCCACCGCCAAATGAGTAAGGGTTCAGTTTTTTTTCTCCCAACAGTAATGAGGCTAGGGTTAATATTTTCCGGCGGATTATTTCAAACGATTCTGTTTATTTTCTTAACGTTGGATGCATTTAAAATTAAACATTGTTAATTAATCCATGTTTCAGATCCATTCTGAAGTACTTTTGATTTAAATTAACACAGAATAAGGGAAATTAAAAATGTATAATCTGCATAGCGTTACCCCAACTGGCGTAGAAAAATTCACGCAGTTGCGTTACCGTAAATAGCGAAGAAAATTCACGCCTGCGCATTGTGTTCGGATTGTTGCCATGAAAACCATTATCAACGGATGATTTAAATTATTTTTAGGTTAGTTGCATGCTTTTGTAAGTAAATTGTATTTATGTTAGTTCTATATTTTTGTTATATGCTTATACAGTACACTCCCGATTATCCGCGGAATTGGGTGGCGCGGCAGCCGCGGATAACAAAAATCGCGGATAATCCGAAAAAAGCTAAAAACGGGTATAGCAAAAGAGAAAACAGTCATTCCAACTTTGAAAAATCGTTTTATGTACAATAAAACGTAAAATGAACAGCAGGAAATGTTTAACTAACGCTGAATATTTTAGTATATCACTCAAAACTAACCTAAAATGCATTTTGTTAATGAAAACAGAAAAGTGCTTTGTACTTACGAGAGGCGTCAAGGATACAAAAATTAATACATATGTACTGTTTTAATACTGTAATGTATTATGTAATTACAAAAGCATAACTGTAAAACGACACCTTTTTGAAGAAATCAGTCATTTGTGTTTGCTTCTTGCTTTCGAAGCATTTTCTCTTTGCTTGAAAGCAAAAAAAAAAAAAAAAAAAAAAAAAAAAAACTTAGTGCGGCAGGCGCGGATAACCCGCCCGCGGATAATCGGGAGTCTACTGTAGTTTTAAGTACATCGTTTGTTAAGTAGATTTTTTTAACCTGTTTTCAATGATTTAAATTATTTTTATGGTAGTTAGTTGCATGTTTTTGTAATTAAATTGTATTTATGTCAGTTATATATTTTTTTGTATATGCTTATAGTTTTAAATACATTGTTTTTTAAGTAGTTTCTTAAACCTGTTTTCGACCGATTATTTTAAACGATTCATTTTATTTTCTTAGTGTTTGATGCATTTAAAATTAAACATTGTTAATGAATCGATCTGTTCATTATGAATCTGAGAAAATTTTGTTGACAAATTCTTGAGATATTACATAAATTAAGAAAGATATTCTTTAGTGCCCATAAAGTTTAAACGCTCAGTGACTCTATTATCAGTACTCATATTATTAAAAAAAATGCTTTGTTTCAGTAAAAAATATTATTATATTAATTGCAGATTAATCATTTACACTTTAATTTAAAGCATAATTTCTACGAGGGGTAACAGAAAATTAGAGAGATTCATATCACGCTATGACTGAAGGCCTTTAGAATATTACGAGTGATTTATATGACTATCAAAATTTGAAGTTTTAATATATTTTGCTGAAGAATCTATTAAAGTTGGAATTGCGTAAAATATTTAATGGTACGACCGGAGTTTAACTCTCTGCTTGGCGCAATTTTTAAAAATCGCCAACAATGGTCTTGCGAAATGTTCAAAAGGGAAGGAGCAGATGTTCAATTATAGTGCATAATAAAGATTACCAGCTTTGGAGCGTTATCGCAACTTGGCGAAGAAGAGGGTTAAACTCCGGTTCAACCTATTTAATTATTAAAAGTTAAACGAACATTAAGATTGGCGAACCGGCTGGTCGCCAAAGACGGTTAGTACTTATAATAAAGCTCAATATGTGTGTGTGTGTGTTGGCGCTCTACAGGCCAGACCATTCAACCTACAGCTACCAAATTTGGCACGTGTATACCTTGGAGGCCGGGAATGTGCACCTGGGGATTATTTTTTCGAATTTTTAATTAGAAATTTATTTATTTAAGAAATAAGCTAAATTTTGGCGTGTTTCTGCTATAACTTCCGAAAATATTACCGCACAAAAAAGATTTTTACATGAAGTTAAAGATCAAAAATGTATCTTTTAAATGATACCAATGTTTTAACCTTAAAATTAAATTTCTATTTTAATGAATTTTTAAATAAATATTTTAACTATATTTTTCAACAATTTTTTTCGTACAAAATAAAAATAAAATTTAAGCTGCACGAGCACGTTTCGCATTCATGGGAAAAAATTAGCTTTTTTCAAAGTGTTGCCATCACATTGATTAAAGCTCCAATTAAAAATAAATTAAATCTTTTTGGAAATGAAATCTGCAAAGATATAATTTTCGGCACGTGTCTGTAGGAAATGAAACAAATGTGAAATATTATTTTTTAAAAAAATAAATTCGAGAAAAATTATTTTATAATCTTTTACACTCTCTATATTATTAATCCAATAAATCAGTTTTATTTTAAGGCAAGTTTTGTTTAATATGAACAGGATATCCATTCAAATCAGGGCCACGCAGCTAATTTGTAAATCTTTAGTAAGACACAGATCTGCTAAAATGGTCTAAATGGAAAATGATTATATTTTATGTAACTTGATTCAATAAATGCTCTAATAAATAACGAATTTCTGATTTTACATAAAGCTTCTGTTGTGGAAATCACGAATAACAAAATGTTCTTGAAACACTAATATTTTAAATAAAAAGAGTTAATTTCCAATCAACTAAATCAATCACTTAAACTGACTGATTTATGAAAATTTGAATATTGCTATTCAATAAAAAAAGGATAATTTTAGATTTTCCATCGATCGTTTCAAAGAAAATACGCCAATCAGCGAGCAGGTTTCTCAAGATAAATTGGCCTATAACAAATCCGGAACAAAATATTATTATTGATTTCATTTCAATCCTTTTGAAAGAAATTTTTGTTGAATTATTCTTTGAGATATTACACAAATTATGAAAAATATTTTGTAGTTCACATAAGACTTAAATACCGAACGAGTCTGTTTGCAGTACTCATATTCAATAATAATAATAATAATAAATAAATAACAACAAAAATGATAAATAAAATAAAACGCTTGGTTTCATTAAAAAATATCTTTATATTAATTGCAATTTCAGTATTTCCACTTTAAATTAAAGTTGAAGTTTTACCGGAAATGACAACAAATTAGCAAAATATATATAGTAAATTGAACGAAACGATCTAAACTACAGTATAAGTTTGGTATGACTATCAAAATTTGAAGATTAAAAATGTTTTGTTTGAGAAGCTATTAAGAGACAAGTTACTTAAAATATTTAATTGAAAATTGTTTCGAGCGGTAATACTGGCGAACCGGCTGGTCGCCAAAGGCGGCTAGTAATTAATATATTACACATATACAGAAAAAAAATGGCATTTTTAATTTTTTAATTTTTTCAATGCCTCTTTAATTTTTGTATAGTTTTTCCTTTAATTTTAAAAAGTTTTTTAAAAAATGCATGTACATGATACAACAATACTTTTTAATATTTTATTTTCTCGTTGATATTCATTCTGGTCAGATGATGTTAAATAAATTTTTGTGAGCATGTGATAGTTGCTATAATTAAAATTAAATACATAAAAATTATAAAAACAGATTAATTAACCAAGATAACAAGCAAGAAAGTTTTGAGTTAGATATTGGAATTTCCCTTAATGGTTTTGACTCTAAAAAAATTTCTGAAAAATTTAAATGCTGACTTAAAAATAGTCTCTGATATTTTAAAAACATATAACGAGATATTAGGCCGAATTTTGAAATATGCATATTAGAGAAAGGACTGCTGGGGGGGGCATAGGCAAGTCAATTAAAAATTGTTATTGGTAAAATAAATAAATCTTTAAAACATACAAATTTACTGAATTATAAAATTTTAGGAAAATATTAACACCTTTTCAAGTGTAATTGGTTAGGTTCTTACGTATTTCATTACATTCAATTTGCTTTTATAGTACTTATAAAAAAATGTCTTTGTTTAAAAGTATTGGTGCAAACATACATACCACGGAATTATGAGTTATAATAAATAAATAAATAAATACTAATGTACATTTTCGCAAAATTGATGAAACAAAAGATTAATCTAAATCATTAAAATGCCTAAAAGTTAAAATATATTAAATCGTGGAATTAAATTGGCAAGTTTTTCAAAAGTCTCATAATGTCCAGAGTTTAATGTCGAAAAATTCCTGAATCGACCAATGCTTACTTTAAAAAAATGAACATGTTTCGTCTTAAATCAAGAAGTTGCGGTATTTGAGTGTACATTTAACTAAAGTTGTGAGACTAATTCGATTGAACTTTTAGTGCACTTTTTCCAGCATTTTGTATCATTTGTCCAACATTTGTCAATTTCTGAGTATAATGAAGAAAAAAGCGATTATAGATTGTGTCCATAGTTTTATACAGAAGTATTTTGGTGTAAAGGTCTCATTCAAAATTTTATTTAAATTATCTTTTGCATCTTCGAAGTATCTAATTCTTAGAGATAAATATTTTCGTGTTTTAGTAATTTTATTTTTTGAGGTTATTTAAGCAGTATCATGATCATACAGTGGAAGACAAATCACTCTTCTGAGAGGGACGACCTCACTTAAATCTCTCAACATCTAGATCCATTTTTTCTTTAAACTTAAGAAACTTAGAACGATTGTGCAGTAGCCATTAGGTTGTATAGAAGCTTTCTTGTGTTACCTAATTAAATTCTTTTGAGGATTTGTAGGCTTTCGTGTGTTATCTAACTAAGTTGTTTCGCTTACCATGAATAAGTTGGTAAATAAGACTTATAAAGGAACACAAAATTACCCAATTTTATCACCTACAAAACAAAAACAACTAAAAAAAACGCAGAAAATTTGCAAGATAAGAAAAATGCTATTTACAAAACAAAACATTAATAAAATTTTGAAAAGAAAAAATAATGAATAAAGAAAAGAAAATATGTACAAAACTGCACAGTTTGACCTTCGATCTTTTGTGTTCAGCATTACTTAAATTATCATAGAAAACTACGATTTGGTTCAAGATTTTATAGAATTGATTAATGATTAATTATTCGTTCAAGTGGTGGGGAAAGTAAAGTCAGAAGTGGAAAGGCAGGTAATAGTCAGTTCGTATTAAAGAAAAAAATATATAAATCGAAAAAAATCATATCTGCACAAAAATAAGACTAAAAATATGCAGGAATAACGGGAATCGTTTCCAGAAAACTTTTTCTACTCTCCAATAGAGCGTGGTCTCCTTCATCGCATACAATTGTTAATCTTGAGAAAAGTATAGCATTTGCAAAAAATAGTTTCGAAATATAGATATTTGGTGTTAAAATAGCGCTTTTACAGATTCTGTCCTGCGAATATACATTTTTTAAAGCTTTTATTTTATGACGGATTGAAGCCAAAATTTGGCACGAAATTATAGTAGTGGGGAAGTGAGCATTGGCTAGGATCGAACTTGCAACGCTGCGGTGTGTAGCCGAGTAACAAGACCACAAGACAAAAGTAATTACTCATGTCCCGAAGCTATTAGCTGGCTTATAAGCTTCACCACAGTAGCAGCCACAAGATCACATACCGAATTTCACTGATGTAAATCCTAGCGTTAATTTATTATTCCATTTGAAATATGGAAACAATAGAAAGTTATTCTTTGATAGATTTTGTTCAACATTCGACAGGAATTTATAGTTTAGATGTTATATCTTCGTAACAGATTTTCTCTATCTAGATTATCTTGTTTTAAAATTAACATGCTCGCTTATACACGGAT
The DNA here is from genome assembly GCF_947563725.1 of Argiope bruennichi. Lineage (NCBI taxonomy): Eukaryota > Metazoa > Arthropoda > Arachnida > Araneae > Araneidae > Argiope > Argiope bruennichi. The sequence goes on along the minus strand of NC_079151.1, from coordinate 137,753,091 downwards.
AGACAGATTTCCTGCGAATCAATTTCGTTCAAAATCTGAAAGAAATCTGCAAAGTCGTTAAGTCAATATACCAAATTTTAGCCGCCTAGCTCAAAGCATTTTTAAGTTATGGGCAGACAGATAGACGTAAGCCAAAAATGTGTTTTTTGTACTCATGGTGGTCTTAAGCGTGGAGTTCGGATCACAGGACGGGTTTTTTGACAATTACAGTATTTTCTCTATAATTAGTATGAAAGAAAGTAAAAATGAGATAAGTGAATGAATTTCAAAGAAAGAAAAAGAAAAAAAAATTCATTATAGTAATTTATTAATCGTACTTATCATGCTATAAAAAATTGTATGTATAAAATATATTTCATTATTTATTTTTGATTACTAATTTCGAAAAATACGATTTCTCATTGCTTCACATCCCTCTTAAAATATGAATCCTTAATAACAAAGAGAAATATTGGTTTAACATTCCATTAATACTAATCTATACTTATAATAAAGCTCAATGTGTGTGTGTGTTGGCGCTCTACAGGCCAGGTCATTTGACATACAGCTACCAAATTTGGTACATGTATACCTTGGAGGTCGGGAATGTGCACCTGGGGTCCCTTTTTTTGAAATTTTAATTAGAATTTTAATTATTAATTAAAAACTACCTTTTCCATTTTCTAAAACTAAACTTTCCATTTTCCCCACCGCCAACTTTTCCGCCAAAAAAATCTTCCATTTTCTCCACCGCCAAATGAGTAAGGGTTCAGTTTTTTTTCTCCCAACAGTAATGAGGCTAGGGTTAATATTTTCCGGCGGATTATTTCAAACGATTCTGTTTATTTTCTTAACGTTGGATGCATTTAAAATTAAACATTGTTAATTAATCCATGTTTCAGATCCATTCTGAAGTACTTTTGATTTAAATTAACACAGAATAAGGGAAATTAAAAATGTATAATCTGCATAGCGTTACCCCAACTGGCGTAGAAAAATTCACGCAGTTGCGTTACCGTAAATAGCGAAGAAAATTCACGCCTGCGCATTGTGTTCGGATTGTTGCCATGAAAACCATTATCAACGGATGATTTAAATTATTTTTAGGTTAGTTGCATGCTTTTGTAAGTAAATTGTATTTATGTTAGTTCTATATTTTTGTTATATGCTTATACAGTACACTCCCGATTATCCGCGGAATTGGGTGGCGCGGCAGCCGCGGATAACAAAAATCGCGGATAATCCGAAAAAAGCTAAAAACGGGTATAGCAAAAGAGAAAACAGTCATTCCAACTTTGAAAAATCGTTTTATGTACAATAAAACGTAAAATGAACAGCAGGAAATGTTTAACTAACGCTGAATATTTTAGTATATCACTCAAAACTAACCTAAAATGCATTTTGTTAATGAAAACAGAAAAGTGCTTTGTACTTACGAGAGGCGTCAAGGATACAAAAATTAATACATATGTACTGTTTTAATACTGTAATGTATTATGTAATTACAAAAGCATAACTGTAAAACGACACCTTTTTGAAGAAATCAGTCATTTGTGTTTGCTTCTTGCTTTCGAAGCATTTTCTCTTTGCTTGAAAGCAAAAAAAAAAAAAAAAAAAAAAAAAAAAAACTTAGTGCGGCAGGCGCGGATAATCCGCTCCGCGGATAACCCGCCCGCGGATAATCGGGAGTCTACTGTAGTTTTAAGTACATCGTTTGTTAAGTAGATTTTTTTAACCTGTTTTCAATGATTTAAATTATTTTTATGGTAGTTAGTTGCATGTTTTTGTAATTAAATTGTATTTATGTCAGTTATATATTTTTTTGTATATGCTTATAGTTTTAAATACATTGTTTTTTAAGTAGTTTCTTAAACCTGTTTTCGACCGATTATTTTAAACGATTCATTTTATTTTCTTAGTGTTTGATGCATTTAAAATTAAACATTGTTAATGAATCGATCTGTTCATTATGAATCTGAGAAAATTTTGTTGACAAATTCTTGAGATATTACATAAATTAAGAAAGATATTCTTTAGTGCCCATAAAGTTTAAACGCTCAGTGACTCTATTATCAGTAATCATATTATTAAAAAAAATGCTTTGTTTCAGTAAAAAATATTATTATATTAATTGCAGATTAATCATTTACATTTTAATTTAAAGCATAAATTCTACGAGGGGTAACAGAAAATTAGAGAGATACATATCAGGTTATGACTGAAGGCCTTTATAATATTATGTGTGAATTATATGACTATCAAAATGTGAAGTTTAAAAATATTTTGCTGAAGAATCTATTAAAGTTGGAATTGCGTAAATTATTAAAATTTAAACGAACATTAAGATTGGCGAACCGGCTGGTCGCCAAAAGCGGCTAGTATCTAATAAATCAATTAGCAATTTACATCTATTAGGTGCTTTTAATGAATTAAGATCTCAATCTTTTTATAGTTTTTTTATTTGAATTTTCAAGAACACATAATTATAGTTATAAAAACAATCAAATGAAAATATAATGGAATAATTTTACATCTTTATCATATTTAAGCATAAATATGATTGTTTCTAGCAAAATGTTAAATAACATTTTTCTCTATAATTTCTTATATGTGAAAAAGAAAAGAAAAAAAAAACTTTTATTTTTACTTTATGTGAAATAAATTTGTAGTTTGATGTACAATGTTAGCAATAAAACTGCTCAACGTAGTAATTATTGGTTTATTATGAGACACAGAATTTACATAAATTTGAATGCGTCTCTAAAATTATTCAAATTCGCTTCAAAAACCGCCTTCTTTTTATCCTTGATTTCTCGAAGTAACGTTCGATTACAAAGTCATACTTGACTTGTTGAATCACTTAACAGTCCTTGAAATCTCAGAAAAATAAAATATGAAAAAAATATTTAACCTCATATTTTTTCGCGAGATACTTCAGTTTTCTTTTTTCCGAAGTGGTGCAATTTAGGAATCTTTTAACACTGCTTTAAGAACACACAAGTAGTCAGATGATGTCATTAAACAATTGATGGACCTTGACCATTCGGACATCCGCTTTCTCTAGCAACGATAACAATTTACATTTCGGTGCCGCAGGTCATATTTGTTGCCAACTTGTTTTAGTTATTTTTAGATACTAAAAGTTGCCTCAAACGAAAAACAAAAAGAAAAGCCGACACTGAAGAAGAGTTTCCAAGTTGTTCTTGAGAAGTCATACTAGTTGTTCTAGAATTACGCAATCTTAACTTGAAGACATTTCGTACAATATTTAAGGGCACTTCTTAACTCGATCGGCTAGGTTTGTTCAGAAAAAGTCTGCCAATATGAAGGTTCTGATTTCTTTGCTCTTGTTAGTCGTAGTGGCTGTGGCCCAGAGTAAGTTTTTTCCAAGATAAATAATTTTTAATTATTGAGAATTTAATTAATTAATGCTTTAACATATTTATATTTGTCAACTGTGAATCATAAAGTTTGTGGCATTTTTTTTATTTTTTTTTTATTTTGGAAAATGAAATATATTATTTTTATATTCTAGTCTGGTAAATATTAAAGAGTAAATATTTTCAGTATGTATGCTTAAATAATTAAAGAAATGAGCATTTTTAATAATTTAATGCATTAATTTATGGTTCATTTGTTGATTGTACAAAATACTTATAAAATATAAAATTTGGCAAAATGTTTTATTCTAAAAAAAAAATATACAAATCTATAAATTAATCAGTTGTATTTTTTGCTAAGACTTGTAAGCAAATCTTGTAAAAAAAATATAAGGCTCTCTAAAGTGTCAAATATAAGAATGAAAGTGAATGAATAATCCGAAGGTAGGGAGGCTCAACATAAATTTATTTTATTAATATATAAAAAATATTTATTCAGCACTTACAAATGCTGAAAAATATGAAATCAGTTTTAATTGAATGTTTGAATATTAAATTTATTTGAACACACACACACACACACACACACACACACACACACATATTATGATTTGTTACACTTAACTATGTTAGTTTGTATCTAACTATTCTTCAGTTTTATTTCAATTTTTTAGTTATTTTCGTAGAAATATTTTGTTTATTTCACAAATAAATACGTACATTAAAAAGAATATTAATTATAAATTTTGATAGCAAAATACATTTCTATAATAAATTTCTTAATAAAATAATAAATAAAACTTTCTCTAAAGTGAAGCAACGAATCTTGAGATTGTTACAACTTTCATTAAATGGAGCTAATAAGTATATGAAATTGTTTAAGAGCCAAATTTTTGTCCAAATTGGATTCAATCACCTATCAATCCGTTACATACCATCATTTACTATAAAGTTAATTAAATTAGTATTTGAATTTCGGCTGAGACTTTCTTTTTCCAAAACTTTACAGGTCAAATTATTATTTCTATAAGGAAATTTAAATAATCATTTAACTTACTTTAATTTTTTAAGTATCATTTTTAACAAAGAGTGTTTACACATTTTAAAATAATTTGATTCGACAATTTTCAACAATTTGGAGGTTGAACTATTGTTTGAACCATTGTTGAAAGAACATGTGGTCATATAAAGATGATATGCTACAGAATCAGTTATCATGTGAAATTTAGACTCCCATGTTGTTATTCTGAAATGAATGAGACTTAACGATTATTATAAATTTGACATATGTTTTTCTTTAATATAGATCAAGACTGCCCTGCAAACAAAACTTACGGATCCTTTGGTGATTGTCCAATGTCTTGCTATCTTCTCACCCCTCGTGACCCCGAACCATGCACCATGAGAATGAACTGGGGCTGCAAATGCCAAGAAGGTTATGTCCTGCTGGAACACAAGGTGTTCAGTTCGAAATGCATTAAACCGGAAGACTGTCCTGCAGAATCCTAAGATGACACAAACATTACTCAAGGTCAGTACTATTACTCAGAGAAGACAATAATATCTTACGATTTAGTGTAGTAGAATATTTATGAGGAAATTTCATATTTGTTATTTTAGCATATGCAGAACGAGGTTTAAAGTTATTGAAGCCAAAGGTATGTCGCCAAAGTCTTTAAAAACATAAAATACCACAAATATCATTCTAGACATAACACGCCAAATTCACCAAAACTTTGCCCATTCTATCAGCCTTTGAATGAGCCAACATTCAACTGTATTGATGCTATATATCAATGAAAAATTTAACATTTTATTTACAGTACATAATTGAAATCGGCTGTCTTTGAAATAGACATTCATTGGAAAGTCCGAAAATGAAAGGATACTGGATAAATGGAATGTATGTAAATCCACTAATATAATTATTTCCTACATATAGATAGTTTGTTTCCATCACCTTTCTAACTCGATAAAAGTGATTTCTTAGTTGGCTTTAAAATTTGATTTCTTGAAACTAATCTATACTTATAATAAAGCACAATGTGTGTGTGTGTGTGTTGGCGCTCTACAGGCCAGGTCATTTGACATAAAGCTACCAAATTTGGTACATGTATACCTTAGAGGTCGGGAATGTGCACCTGGAGTCCCTTTTTTTGAAATTTTAATTATTAATTAAAAACAAACTTTCCCGCCAAAAAAAATCTTCCATTTTCCCCACCGCCAACTTTTCCGCCAAAAAAATCTTCCATGTTCCCCAACGCCAAATGAGTAAGGCTTCAGTTTTTTTTTCTCCCAACAGTAATGAGGCTAGGGTTAACATTTTTCGGCGGATTATTTCAAACGATTCTGTTTATTTTCTTAATGTTTTATGCATTTAAAATTAAACATTGTTAATTAATCCATGTTTCAGATTCATTCTGAAGTACTTTTGAATTAAAATTAACTTTAGAATAAAGGAAATTAAAAATGTATAATCTGCATAGCGTTACCACAACTGGCGTAGAAAAATTCACGTATTTGCGTTACCGTAACTGGCATTGAAAATTCACGCATGCGCATTGTGTTCTGATTGTTGACATGACAACCAACGGATAATTTAAATTATTTTTAGGTTAGTTGCATGCTTTTGTAAGTAAATTGTATTTTTGTTAGTTACATATTTTTTGTATATGCTTATAGTTTTAAGTACATCGTTTTTTAAGTAGTTTTTTTAAACCTTTTCAACCGCTTATTTTAAACGATTCATTTTATTTTCTTAGTGTTTGATGCATTTAAAATGAAACATTGTTAATGAATCGATCTGTTCATGATGAATCTGAGAAATTTTTGTTGACAAATTCTTGAGATATTACATAAATTAAGAAAGATATTCTTCAGTGCCCATAAAGTTTAAAGGCTCAGTGACTCTATTATCAGTAATCATATTATTAAAAAAATGCTTTGTTTCAGTAAAAAATATTATTATATTAATTGCAGATTAATCATTTACACTTTAATTTAAAGCATAATTTCTACGAGGGGTAATAGAAAATTAGAGAGATACATATCACGCTATGATTGAAGGCCTTTAGAATATTACGTGTGATTTATATGACTATCAAAATTTGAAGTTTTAATATATTTTGCTGAAGAATCTATTAAAGTTGGAAATGCGTAAAATATTTAATGGTACGACCGGAGTCTAACCCTCTGCTTGGCGCAATTTTTAAAAATCGCTAACAACGGCCTTAATAAATGTTCAAAAGCAAAGGAGCAGTTGTTCAATTATAGTGCATAATAAAGATTGCCAACTTTGGCACGTTATCGCAACTTGGCGAAGAAGGGGGCTAACTCCGGTTCAACCTATTTAATTATTAAAATTTAAACAAACATTAAGATTGGCGAACCGGCTGGTCGCCAAAGGCGGCTAGTTATAATAATAAGCTTAAGATTATTAGGAAATTAAAATCAGGAACGCCAATAGCATTGGCGAGTATTCTGTTTCATGTTATTTACAAACATTTATTTGGCGATTTGCAAACTTTTAAGATGTCTAGCTTATAAAATTTAACTTTCATACTATGCAATCATTTCTTAACTGCTTTGCCTCAAAAAGAAACACATTTCTATTGTTTCTGTTCTATTATAGATATTGATATCTATAATTTTGGAAAATAACTTACAATATATAATTTTTATTAATATTTAATTATGTATTATTCAATAAGTTTTGATAAAAATTATTTTATTTTCGGGCCTAATGGAAACCTCAAATTGATAGTAGAATGTAAGTTTTGACACCCTCGATTTTAATTATTAAGAATAAGAAAATATGTTATATTTATTATGCTCATTGTTGTTTCTTAAGCACAAAAATTATCAGGCAGTTAGTTATATACATCAAATAATTACAGAGTCTTCATCACTCACGAAATAAATGAAAACAACAATAATAACAACAACTGATAACTATTCATTTTTGGGAGCCCACATAGCTTTGCATATTATTTCTCATCGCTTGAAATTGGGTGAGGAAATGAACTGATTTTCAACTAAATGCCATTAAAATGTCGGGTGCCGTGCATGATACCTGATTTAAAGATCAGGAAGAGAAAGAGACCTGATAAAATACAATCGTGATGCTGAAGACGGGACAAGATACCTGATTTATAATTAAAGATGATTATGTTGAGAGCCCTGCACAAGAAATACAAATTACAATTAAATGCCGTCATTATGTTGAGGACAGCCCATGCGACTGGATTTACATTAAAATGCCATCGCAATGCCGGTTACTTTGCAAGAAACTTGATTTTGCAATTAAATGTTGACATTATGTCGGGAGATGTTTAGTAGATTTAATTTATTGCTACATATCACCATGGTGTCAGGGACAGTGCATGTACTGTCTGTCTTGGATAATATCGATAATTGAAATACTGCAAACATATGTAAGAAACGAAAAGAAAAAAAAATCGCGTGCATTGAAAATGTGTTCGATATAGAAAAAGTAATATAGCTTTTCCCCCAAGAAATTTTAAAATGCCATTTTTAGATTATAAATCAAATTAGTAATGCAAATATTAAGCAAAAAGTAAGACCAGAATAAGCTTAATTTTAAAGGGAAAATCAATATCTTTTAATTCAAGGATTTATTTTTATTTCCAAATTTCTTTTTATTTAGCAATATAAACCATTGGAATATAAAAATTAAATACAAAACTCACAAGCACAGGAGCTCTAAAGAGTATTTCCCATAAGTTCATTTAGAATGTATATAGGATAAAAACCTATATAGTAAATTTTGTTTGGTTATTATTTAATACAATCATTTAATTTTTTTTTACAGAATGAAATATCAATACCTGCTGGAATTTGCTTATCTGGAGAAATTGGATGAAAAAAAATTTCATATGTCTGTATTAATTTCATTGAATTCTGTCATATTTTGTTGTTTGCATTTCCCTTAATAAAAGTACGTTCTAGACATTATTTTCAAATATTGCTTGAATTCAATCAAATTCTAAATTAAGATTTATTAATAAATTTAAATCTTTTTGCACAGATTTTCTAGAATCATTTGTCTAAGCCTAATAGCAATACAACAGCAGTTACCTCTGACAATGAAAATCATCTATTTATATATCTTAATATAAGTCAAAGTTTTTGTGGTTATTTATATATGCTTGACATCTCGTAAATGCTTGGGCCGATTTTTATCAAACGTTCCACATTTATTTTTTATGACAAGAGAAAATCTTTCAAAGGGAAAAAGTTAATTACATATTCAATTAATTAGAAATAATCCGATATTTTCCTTTTTTCTAATAGTGAATTCTTTTGAAAACTATGCAACAAGAAATATTTTAATACCATCTTAAAATTGATATTTTTACTTTTTCAGACAGTTTATCTGTCTGTGTAGTTTTGTGTTCAATTGTTGTCAATTATTGCAAGGTTTTAACGCAGATAAAATTCAGTAAAAGTAAGTAAAAAAGTAGTAAAAGTAAGACTTTAGTATTACTACTAAGATTTTACTCTATAATTATTTTTTGTAATTTTCTTTTGTAATCTCGGGAATTTTTTTTCATTTAAATTAGTTATTTAATGCTGTCTAAACGAATTAAAAGAATGAAATGATATGATCTTCATCTTTCATTGCATATTATCAAGGTCCAAGGTTTAGTGAAATGTGTGGTGTGGTGTAATAAAAGGATTATACGTGTCATGATAATTATATAAAATTATTTTATATAGTATACAATAACATAGTCAAAAATATAATATATTATACAGAAATACAATAAAAGACAATATACACGAGAAATAGACAATGAATAAATTAGTTAATAAAATAAATTAATTAATTAATACAGATACAATATACTATACAAGAATGTATCTTAATTTACTAATGAGAAGGCAAACTAAATGAGTAGAGAAGTTTCTTTTTAATCATGATTGTATTCTTCTTCAAGATTTATCATAAAATCCCATTTTCGTTCGTTTTTAATTTTTTAAAAATCCATGGTGAAGGAGCGACGATCTCACCATATGAAGACAGAAATAAGAAAAGAAAAAATAGGGGGGGGGGGAGAGATCTCGTGAAAGATATGTATACTTTCAAAAAGTGATTCTAGCAAAGTTTAAATGAGTAAGTATTTATTTTAGTTGCATGATTTTCAAGCGATATTGCAGTTCCTCTTTGCAAATCACACATTTTGAGAAATGTGGGCAAGGCCAGATGCTCGCTCAACTTAAAAGTTAAAACTACGGGGGTGTATAAAATCAGGTGGTTAGAGAAAATGATTAATTTTAAGAATATGAATAAACTGAATTTATTAAAATCTCTCTCTGCTAATAATAAAGAAAAATGTGTGTGTACGTGTGTGTGTTGACGTTCTACAGGCTAAACGTTTTACATAGAAGTATCAAATTTGGCATATTGGAGCGTGCGAATTTCATTTCAAAAAATTTAGTTTTAGTTAAGTTACATGTAGTCCTTGTTATAAATTATGTACTAACGAATTATAGAATGTGGAAGAATTGCAATTGAGTTAAAATCATAAACGAAGAAGTGCCGAATATTACTTAAAAGTAGTCTTTTTTTGCAGCTATCCAAAATTTCCGATTTCGGAACTTTTTACTTAATGCTATTTCAAAGATTCAATAATGTTTTGAAAAACGAACCATGGGAGTGCCAAAAGAGATTTACACTAAGTTATTATTTAAAGTACCAAAAGAAATTTCAAATTTGATGCTGGATTAAAATTCTAAATATTTAAAAGGCCAAATATATACATTTTTTTGTAGTTTCATGAAACGTTTTCGTCAGGAACTTGGTATTATAATTATTTCAAATATTCAATATTTTTAGTAACCGAATATGGAAGAGGCTGTATGAAGAAGCGATATTGCTAGGAAAAAGATGATTGTGTTTCATATCACATTTTTTATTTTAATTGTTTATTGTGGATCTGATAGTTTCTATTCGATGTCGTTCAAACATACATAAAGATTTCTTTTATTACTGCAGATTACAAACTAGATTAGTTTAACTGTTGAAAAATGAGCCAGCTATCAAATTGATAACATAAACTTTTATAGATCACTTGCAAAATAAACGTTACAAATGCGATTCTTTCTGTTATCAAGCTTATCATAATTGCTCAAATATTAAAGCACTATATAAAGTGCCAAGCACGCACACATATTGAAATTATTCGAGTACGAATCGACTCTATTTCAAAAGGTGTTCAAACAAAATATAAGATCATAAAGGAAACAACAAAAGAATGGCAGAATATTCAAAAAATGTAAGCTATTTGTAAAATGTTCTTTAATATGTACGTCAGAGATAGGTTAAGATCTCAAGATCTTCAAAATAAGCTTTTTAATGTGTAATCCTTACTACAGAGTGCAAATCTATGTTAAAATTTGTACCTAATCACACTCTGAGTGAATTGTATAATCATAGACGATTGCCTGTTTTCCTGTCTATTTTTTTTTCATCATAAAAATACAAGAAATTCGTGGATTTTATAATAATGTGTTAAAGTAAAGCCATATATTTTATAAAATAGATTTAGAGAATACATTTTTTTAACTTTCAATATGTATGTGTGTATGTAATTAATGTATGTAAAGAGTTAAAAAAATTCTCACTCATATTTGAAGATAATTTACTAATTTAGATATATTTTATACTAGCCGCCTTTGGCGACCAGCCGGTTCGCCAATCTTAATGTTCGTTAAAATTTTAATAATTAAATATTTTATGCAATTTCTACTTTAATAGCTTCTTCATCAAAATATTCTGAAGCTTCAAATTTTGATTATCATATAATTCATTCATAATATTATAAAGGCCTTCAGTCATAACGTAATATGTATCTCTCTCATTTTCTGTTAGCACCCGTAGAATTTATGCTTTAAATTAAAGTGGAAAGAATTTATCTTCAATTAATATAATAATATTTTTTACTGAAACAAAGCATTTTTTTATAATCTGATTACTGAAAATAGAGTCACTCAGCGTTTAAATTTTATGGGCACTAAAGAATATCTTTTTTAATTTATGTAATATCTGAAGAGTTGGTCAACAAAATTTTCTTAGATTCATTATGAGCAGATCGATTAATTAACAATGTTTAAATTTAAATGCATCAAACACTAAGAAAATAAAACGAATCGTTTAAAATAAACGGTTGAAAACAGGTTTTAAAAAAACTACTTAAAAAACGATGTACTTAAAACTATAAGCATATACAAAAAATATATAACTAACATAAATACAATTTACTTACAAAAGCATGCAACTAACCCAAAAATAATTTAAATCATTCATTCATAACGTTGTCATGGCAACAATCAGAACAGAATGCGCATGCCTGAATTTTCTTCGCCGGTTACGTAACGCAAATACGTGATTTTTTCTACGCCAGTTGGGGTAACGCTATGCGGATTAGAAATTTTTAATTTCCTTTATTCTGTTTTATTTTAATTCAAAAGTATTTCAGAATGAATCTGAAAGATTGATTCATTAACAATGTTTAATTTTAAATGCATCAAACATTAAGAAAATAAACAGAACCGATTGAAATAATCCGATGAAAAATTTTAACTCTAGCCTCATTACTGTTGGGAGAAAAAAAACTGAAGCCTTTCACGTTTGGCGCTGGGGATAATGGAAGATTTTTTTGGCGGAAAATTTGGCGGTGGGGAAAATGGAAGATTTTTTTGGCGGGAAAGTTAGTTTTTAATTAATAATTAAAATTCTAATTAAAAATTCGAAAAAAGAAACCCCAGGTGCACATTCCCAACCTCCAAGGTATACATGTACCAAATTTGATAGCTGTATGTCAAACGGTCTAGCCTGTAGAGCGCCAACACACACACACACACACACACACACACACACATTGAGCTTTATTATAAGTATAGATTTCTAAGTAATATATATATATATATATATATTTCTAAGTAATATATATATATATATGTGTGTGTGTGTGTGTGTCTAGATAGTAATGTTATCTCAGATCACCTGGCCCAGTGGCGTACCGAGGGTAAACGTCACCTGGCATATAAATGTAAATTTTACCCGCCATATAAGCACAAGATATTTTATGAAGTCCCCACGATATTATTTAACCCTTTCTAGGACCGTGGGAAATTTATCGATCTTCGAACAAAGTTATGAAGTTTGACATAAGTTCTGACATATTTTTCAATAAGACAGAAACTTAGATAGTTCAGATCCTTATCTCACACAAAATTCCGTGTTTTGATTTGTTATTTAATTATTAGTTAACCAAATTAATTAATGAATCAAATTAAATTTATCTATAAGTTAAATGAATCTCTTTTCTTAAGCCAATCTCAGTTCTAAAAACATTTTAATATGCCACAACTAGAAAAAAATGACCCTTTAAAGGGTTAATTTTCATGTCATGAGGATATCGCAACAAGGTTATTGGACATTTTGCGCTAATAAGAAGAAACATGATAATATTATCTCCCCGCTTCTTTATATTTGATTTCAAAAAATGTTATAAATACACCAACGTTTCGTCTCTATTTCGACCTTTAGACTGTCACGAGGGATATTTATGACCTTCTATAATTTGGGCACTGCCTTGATCAAGGGATTAAAATTATAGATTTGTATCAAATATTGGACCAAAAAGGTATAGGGGCAGTAGCTATCCAAATCACCTATTTGATTCACCTGAAAACCCTCGTGCCTTTCTGTCTAAGTGAAAACAATGAAAAGGCTATAAAAGGAAACAACTAAATAAACATATAATCAACTACAAAGAAAATTTGACTTCCGTTTAGCCTTGAAAATTTTGCACACATCACTTTTTTGAATTTCGACAGCAAATAACACTTTGATATGTAGATTACTATTGCACGACTTGTCGGCAATTTCTTTTTTTCGGCAATCTCTCACAATAATTTCAACAGCTCACTTCCATAAAGCTTGCACGAAGTCATCGTAAGTTCTATTCATATCTGTACACGAAAAGAATTGTTACAAAATGATGTAGTTGCTTTCTTAGACAGATTGCCGCTATTTGTTGTAAAATGGAACTTCCTGGTACACACATCTTTGTTGTTTTTAGGGAAATTTTCAAAAGGGAAAGATAAAAATTTTGCTTCGAATGGTTGCGGCTACGTCTGTAAATTAAAGTAGATGTACCAGATGTTTTTCTGATATAAATTTCTAAGTAAATAGTTTTTTCTTAAGTAACTAGACGTATTAAGTTAAAATTTTGTATCGCATTTCATCCAATAACTAAATTTCGCATACATGATTTTCAACCCAATGTGCAATAGAATAGATAATGATTGTATTAAAAATTGATTATACTAATAGGTATCAAAAATTAATTAAAAATTATTAACAATTAAAATGCCAATGTTTAGGAAATGATTTATTTACCACATGAAATATTAATATTGTCACTATTATCAATTGCTCTCAACATATTTTTTCCTTTTGTTTACTATATATGAAGTATTTACAGCAATGTCTCGAATTAAGTTATCCTGACTTATATGATCTTATGGTCAGAGAGCCAATAATTTCCTTTTATCCGGTGTAGAATTGTCAAATTCAAAAATTTACGCAAATAACAGAAATAAACTAGCAGGTATGGTCTTCCCAAAACGTTCTCGCATACTTTTTAATAAAAATGTTATCCCAGATGAAGTCTTGCATGATATTGGCATACAATGGTTAGGAAGAAGTAACCTTTGACATAAATTTAGCATTTTTTTCTAAATTGTTGGTTATTAATCCCGGATAGGAAGTTAATAGTACCCGAAAATCAAATTTGTTTTTAGATGGGTTTTCCCCAACCGATTAGAACAAAAATTTGACACAAATCGCATTTGTAGTCATAAAATACCATATCAAATTTGATGCATTTCAATTGTGTTTTCGAATTATCACATTTACATGTTTCTAAGAGTACAGACGGTCAACAAAATAACTACTGTAGAAGCTGATACCACAGACAACTAGGAAAACAAATGGCATTAGGGAAGGTCAACCAATGATTCTGATCGATTCAACTGAAAATGAATATTGATTTTAAAACCATTAGAATGTAATTAAGAACATATTATAAGTATTCATCAAGGAATTATCTATATTTATATAAAGCTCAATGTGTGTGTATGTGTGTTGGCGCTCTACAGGCCAGACCGTTTGACCTACAGCTACCAAATTTACTACATGTATACCTTGGAGGTCGGAAATGTGCACCCGAGTTCCATTTTTTTGAATTTTTAATTAGAATTTTAACTATTAATTAAAAACTAACTTTCCCGCCAAAAAAATCTTTTTATTTTCCCCACCGCCAAACGAGTAAGGCTTCAATTTTTTTTCCAACAGTAACGAGGCTAGGCTTAACATTTTTCGGCCGATTATTTCAAACGATTCTGTTTATTTTCTTAGTGTTTGATGCTTTTAAAATTAAAAATTGTTAATGAATCGGTCTTTCAGATTCATGCTGAAGTACTTTTGAATTAAAATAAAACAGAATAAAGGAAATAAAAAAAATTCTAATCTGCATAGCGTTACCCCAACTGACGTAGAAAAATTCACGCATTTGCGTTACCATAGTTGGCGTTGAAAATTCACGCAGGCGCATTGTGTTCTGATTGTTGACAACGGATGCAGACGTTTTGAAGGCTTAACCAGTTTTCGACCGATTATTTTAAACGACTCTGTTTATTTTCTTAGAGTTTCATGCATTTAAAACTAAACATTGCTAATTAATTGATCTGTTCATGATGAATCTGAGAAAATTTTGTAGAAAACTTCTTGAGATATTACATAAATTAAGAAAGATATTCATAAGGAAAGGTACCCATAAGGTTTAGTTTAAATACTCAGCGACTTTGTTTTCAGTACTTATATTTAAAAAAAAATGCTTTGTTTCAGTAAAACATTTCCTTATATTAATTGTAATTGAACCATTTCCACTTTAATTTAAAGCATAAATTCTACGGAAGCTAACAGAAAATTAGAGAGAGATATATTACGTTATGGCTGAAGGCTTTTATAATATTGTGAGTGAATTATATGACTATTAAAATTTTAAGTTTTAAAATATTTTAATGGAGAAGCAAATAAAATGGGAGTTCCATAAAATAGTTAATTATTAAAATTTTAACGTGCATTAAGATTGGAGAACCGGCTGGTTCGCCAAAGGCGGCTAGTTATAAAATAAAGGGAGAAAATATAATTTCCAGACATGAAATATGTGGTGGATGAGATAATGGATAAGGCGAACTACTTTAAAACTAAAACAAAGGCTTTTATAATATGTTGACTTAAGGAACTCTACTGAAGATATTGCTAATGTTGACATTTACACATGCACAGATACAAATTGCGATTGCAGCTAAGATGTATGGTTACAGCTAAGATATAGGTGTTGAAAATTTACAGTAGGAATGCTGGTGGATAATCAGCGAGATTCGAATCCGTAGATCCTGACAAGTATATTATATTTTATGAAGAATCGACAATCAAAATCTGTGTTGTACAACAATTTTTATTGATTTGTATCCTTTTATATTAGTTTTGAATCGATATATATTAAAACTGCGTTCTTTATTATATTCTTTTCCAAAGATCTGCTTGTACGACAAAAGGGGTAAGATAATCGCCGATGACGGAACGTACCTCCTTTAGTGTTTTGTAAATAGTCTTCATGGACCAATGAAGAATATTTTGCAACTGAGCTAAATATACTGATAATATTATTCGCGGCTACCCAGTCATTCAGATGCACTGGGTGGCAAACTCTCGGTCCGGATGATGATTTTGTTCTTATCCTAACAGGCAGTTAACAGCGTTGAAGTAAATATTGGTAGTCTTTCAGTTAATACGTTTACACGTTTCTGAGAGCATATACTGACAGATGGTCAACCTCTGTTTGGATTTTGCTCAAAATTTGGAACTCATTTATCAGGAGCTAATCCTGACTTCCTAATGGATAAGGCCTCTTTAATTTCAAAATCTTTTAACTCTTTGCACGAATGTATTGCTTAACAGAGGGCGCCAGTAAGTATTTATTGTTGAACCAAGTACCACCACCGAAATAAGAAATACCACCACAACTCTAGCCTCTAATTAGATTTCTCCTCCCTTACTACAATAGATCCCTGTTGACCTTGAAGCAGTTCGATTTCGTTGCACATGCAAGTGCATGAATTGTTCTGTTCAGTACGTCAGCCTGACTATAATGAGACGCCTGAAAGTTATTTATCCAGAACAAGATGCTTGTGTTTGGGAGAACTAATCTTTTAACTGTTTGGGGCTAGTGGGTTATTAATTGTCTTATCATTTTCTTAGCATTTCATGAAAGGTGGAACATATTTTAATCCACTTCGAAAAGTTGAGGTTTCTCATAGTCATACAGATTAATATTTTATTTAATGATTTTTATTCAGTTGGCAGTTCTATGAATTAACGGTAAATGCGTAAATAAGAGAAGAAAAAATTTGGCAAATCAAATTGCACCAGTAAGTTGTGTGAGCGACTGGGATGGAGATCGGCGCATTGTCTAATGTAGTTAATTTTTGTCCTTCATAACGGTATGTGTTTTCCATAGGTAATGAGTAATTTTATTATAAGTGGTAAAATTGTTTTATAATAAAAAACTTGTTATCTAAGGTTTTCTAGTCATTTTAGAAACTGTAGTGAAATTATATAAGCTCCATCTTGGAAAAAAGGACTTATTGAAATTTTTTTTCTGATTTTATATTAAATTATCAAAATTAATACTTCTTTTCACTTTTTTGTAATAAAAAAATCTCTCACCTAGAGATTTTATTTAAAAAAAGAAACAATCGCTTCAAACAGTTAAAGAGTCATTTTTTTACTAAAGATATATAAAAACTATTTTTGGGATAGAGATTTATATAACTGATTTATTAAATTATCAAATTTTTACATGATTCATTAAAAATAAAGTGCTTACCTTAAGAGTAGTTTAAGACTGCAAAAAAAAAAAACCTCTGGTGCAACTGATTTATGGTCGTACTAATAATGCGGACTAACATATAAAAAGTTGATGTAGTGAACCAACACTGTGCAGATTTCATTAAACACTGATGCTGAATATGTAGTTGACTAATGCTGATATCTTACTATTTTATAAATATTAGAAGCATAAAGCATAATTGCCCCAAATCTGCTGTCTTTGAAGGAAATTCATTTTCTTCCTGATCATAGAAGATTTCTTTTCAGTGATATGGCAATTGCATTCAAAATGGTCACTACAACAATATCTGTATAAATATAATAGCTACGCACGAAATTTTTTTTCTCTTTGCATCAAAATAAAAGGAAATGGCTGGCCTTACACGAAACGTATCAAGAAAATAAACCTGGAGTGATAAAAATAACAAGATCAACATTATGATAGAGCTCAAAACGGTAACACCATTGTCACCTGATGAGCTGATATGAGTTTGGGTATAAAATTCACATTAGAACTGTGATACAAACATGCATGTAAAGAAATGCTCTTTGAAACCTAGATGAGAAATGTATCTTTAAACGAGCAATTCTTGTATATATATATAAACCTATTTCGTGTATCTCGGAAATGGCTGTAACGATTTGGATCAAATTTTATATCTAGATAAGGTTTTGCTTTTTAAGTTTATCTGTATAGGTGTCTTTCCTGAATAAACGCTATTTTTTACTTACAAAAAACATTTTTTAATAACTAGCTTTTGACCTTTTTCCGTCTGTTCTCATGCTGACAATGCCATATAGCGCTATCTCGGACCCGATTTCACCACGGTAAAACTGAATGTAAGTTCAGAAATATAAGTAATGATAGATAAACTGTAAAATGAATACTGTAATATACTAGATTGTTTCGAATAGCATGTTAAAATTGTGCAAGTTGAGGCTCGAACTTGCAACGTTAGGGTTCATAGCCGAGTAACATAACCACTAGACAAAAGTGTACACTCTTCTCCGGAAGTTGTTAGCTGGCTTATAATGTTACCACCACAAACTAAGTGTATTCATGATTTTTTTATTTAAATGACCAGTTTACATGTAGGTAAAATTGCAAAATATTCATATGTAGTCAGTACACGATTCATATCTAAATATATCCTCTGAAACAACACGATTTTGTAAAAAATTTAAAAAAAAATGGCGAGCTAAACTTAGTTTTCCTGGTATTGAATATTAAAATAAGAAAATATACATATTCCATTTGACCTAATTCATCAAGTATTTTGATAACCTGATGAGTTTGAAAGTTTTATGAGTTCTTTTATGAAAGTTTATGAGTGAATTTATAATGACCTATCTGTTTAATGTCTGTTTTTGAAAGTTATGTATGTATTCCCTAAGTACAAGTTATTATTTCAAATATAAAAGACTCAGTAAGCCTACATTTCACAATATTTTTTATTAGAAACCTGTTACGGTTAAAATGACGCATAAATTTCGTCAAGTATAGTCAAGTGTGTAGTAAATTAACTCCACGAGAGGGTACTCTTCATTCTTCCGATGACAGCCAAAGTGCACAGTTCATAGTTCAGAGGGCAGATAGAGATACGTCAGTCGAGCTGGGTGGGAACGGAGTTCGAAAAGTCATAATCCTCTGAAAAAGGACGAAACTGAAATTCTTGCGTAGAAGAATTCATCTGCAAATGCCCACCGTACCACGCGTAAGTGGAAAAGATACTTTGAGCAACATCAACTATCCATCTTCATTTAATATAAATTCCTTCTTCAACATTGGATTCTCACTTGTAAAAATCATTATAACCATCCTTTGTTAATCTAGAAATAAAACGATTAAGCTATTCCAAGTGGAATGATGCATTAAAACCCATCACATCCACAGTATTTTTTAAGTATTTTGTGTAATTTTCAGAATTACCTTACGTGTGTGTCATTTATCTATTTAACATCTAATTTTTTTATATAATAAAAATTAAATTGCATAAAATTACATAAACATAGAGATAGAAATAATATAAGTACACAAAGTATACGCCAACCTGACCCTTACTGCTTTAAGAAAGAAATTTATGCGCTGAGAGTTAACAAAGCATTAGTAAAAAACTAAGAAATTATAATTCAAAGTTTTTACAATTTACAGGGCATCTAGATCATGGATTATAGCGAAAGATTTTTTTTGATTAATTATATTTTCATATGTGAATTTTTAATCAAATTTCATAAGTTTTAGAAACAATGATTAATTTTGAATTCAAAAGGAGTAGACAATTTATTGTAAAAGATTCGTTATATGAAAATTAATTTTTTATAAGGATAGTTAGAATTTAATGATTTGACATGAAGAAAAATAATTTTAAAGACCTGAAAAGTATCAAAAACAACACACTATAGGAAATAAATTGAATTATTTCCTGATGTATATGAAAAAAAAATTTCTCTAAAAATGCAAACTGAAACTTTTCGCAAAATATACTGGTAATTATATTTTATAAAAAAATATTTTGAAATTATTTGTTTTGTAACATAAAATAAATAATATTTATAGTTTAATAAGAATATAATTTGTGGCTTTAGTATTAATATGAATTTAACATTAATTATAATTTTAGAAAAGCTTAGAACAATAACTTTGTAATGTTAATAACTTTACTTACAGTTTCTATGATTTCAAAAATTCATTTTCTGTCTATTGTTTGAAAAGAGTAACCAGAATCAGTAGAAGGAAGAAAATTTAACTGCAACCAATAAATATTTCACAAAAATTAAAATTAATATATGAATGACAAAGGCTCTTATTTATTGAAATCATGGCCAAAAATAAATTATAAACGAAAAAGAACAAGTGCACATGTAGTAACTGCACGCATGGTAAATTTTAAATACTATAAAAGGGGATTCATTTTTCCAACATAACTGGGAAATTTTTTTAAAAATGAAAGTCTATTTTGTATTCCTGTTGCTGGTAGCGGCGGTTGCAGGCCAAAGTAAGAAATACAGACACATTTTCGCAATTCTTGATTCTAATTTATACTTAAACTTCCAAATGTATTCAAAATTAATACTTATTAATCGCAAACTTCAATTTCATGTTGCATTTTCGGTTCTGTATTGATCCTTTTTTCGAATTTTTGAACATATTACATCGAGTCGAATTGCTAGATTGAACTCTAAGGCATATAAATTCTATCAGAATTCTTGATCAATCATTTTTGAGTACTGATGCAACTATAAATATGAAATAAGAATTTGGAAAAAGAATTCATATGTAGAAGTGCATTTTTAAAGTTTTATTATTCTTGTCATTCTTTTTGAACTAAAATAGTCGGTACTGTAAAGAAATTAAAGCAAGCAAATATTGGTGATTCATTTATTACATATATTTAAATTAATTCCAGTTTTCTATACATGTAATAAAAAAGACGTTTTCTAATTCTTATTTATCAAGTGAGTCTGATTCTGATTATTGTCAAACATAGCGAGCCCTTTCATTTACTCAATTTTACCATTAGCACTTTGCTTTAAATTAAAATTCGTCTTACTATACGTTGAGAATTCTTTCATATTTGTTAATCTTTATACATTTCATATTTGTTATCTTTTTAATTCATTTATAAGTTACCACTGCAGTAAATAAAATAAGAGTTTAACCCTAATTCATTTTGAGAAAATAAATTTTGTTAAAAAAAACTTATATTAAATAATAGCCAGAGAAAGATATTTTGAGTTTCTTTATACAGCATTGTATATATTACAGTAAATGCAGTAAATTGGTGATTCTGTACCATTACCGGAGATTGCTTGCAATCACTAATGGTGATTATTCATAATCACCACTAATATTATTGGTGATTTCGAATAATAACTGGTAATTATACATAATCACCAATTTATTGCATTTATTGTAATATATATTCTGTTGCGGAATGCAGCAATGATCATTTATGCCATACTTTCAAATTGGTTTTAAGAAATTAAAAAAATTCGTGAAAAGTCCGTTTAGTGTTTATGACGTTTTGATTCACTTGATACTGATTATTTTTGGTATTATTTTGAAAAGAAATAAAAAATCAAAGAATCTGCATATAAAAGTTTATTCATTCGACTCTTTGAAAATAATTTGTTGCCTGAATATTATTTACTAATTATTTCCTTATTTTCAAAATTTAATTATAATTTATATACAAAAGAAAACTATTAATCACTTCTTATGACACCAGCAATACCTTTTTAAAAATTTTAATTTCAATAAATTATTAAAAGGACCGATTATAAAAAATAATTAAGACTATTGAAATAAAAAAAAATGAATTTCAAAAAATTAATTCTCAATTACGTTGTCACCAATTTTTAAAATCTCAGCAATTTATCACATTTGTATTAATTAGCTACCTTAAAAAATAATTTGATTTCTGTCTGTTTTCACATTCTGCTAATTGATTAAATAGAATATAATATTTAATCCTCGAGACTTGCTTGCATCTCATATGAAGAAGATTGCCCGAAAAGTAATTTCGTAATCGGCCAAGAGATGGCAGCCCAGTGCATTGGGAAACACGAATGCTCAGGAATAAGATACTTAAACCATAACCATCATCATCACGACCATAAATAAATGATACTTATGCTTGATTTATTACAACTGTTACGATTCTAAGGGCTATCTCTCATTTTTTCAATTTATTGCAACAACTAGTCTGTGGTGAAGTTTTGATAGAAAGAATCTTAATGGCTACAGAAATTCACCATAAGCTCTGTCAGGTTTTTGATTAGGCCATATGAACAAACAAATGCTGTAGTTATTTTTCCGAAGGTCGACAAAGTGGACACAAGCTAGAAGCGTAATGGTTCGGCATTAGAAGTGGCAAGATACTGTATTATGGAGAGTTATTCTTTGACGGCTATCGAATTTTATGATAATTTACCTCAGGTATCTGTTTCCTTATTACTAAGAATTGTTAAAAAACATCTGCTTTGCCTGACATTTATAATATATTAGATGTTTACCGGAGAACTTGACATCTAGACACAAATCGATGACTTAAGCAATAGACTTCTATGATATAGGACCATAAAGGTTGATTTTACGAAATTGCATCTCAATTCCAGTAGTAAACAGAATGAATTAGAGTTTTCTGGGTTTATTTCAATCAATGTTTCAATGCTATTTTTTGTTCGCCAGCATATTAAATTTTGAGCAATCTTTATATTTTCACCATTATCATTTTAAAGATTTTATTTTCCTATATTATAATAATCTATGGTAACTAATATATTAAAGCAAAACATAAGTAAGTAATTTTTTTTATTTGTCAGCAGAACCCATTTAACATAATTACAAATAAGTTTAAAAATATATTATTTTACGATCCTAGGAATACAAAGTTATTGCATAATGATTTAATAATATTATGCAATTGATATGATATTGATATATATTGATATAGATAATTGATTGATATGATATTGATATGATTTGTTACAATATTTGCAATATTGTAACAAATCATATCAATACTGAAGGTTATCAGATGAATCTTAACTTTGACTGAATAAAAAATCACAAAAAAATAACTAACACGTTTTTACAGAAATAGCTTCTAGTTCATGTAAAGTCACCAACAGTTCTATTATTTTTAAAAATAAATAAATTATTACGAACTCATTTATTGCCAATAGATGAAAGCTGGATTTTGCACTGTATAAGGGCAACTTATAACAGTGAAAACAATATTTAAAATGACTTTCTCTTTCTCTTTATTTTATTAATAAATATAAAAGACATCGAGTAATTATTATCATTCGCGTAGCGATAATAAATTTTATCAAATGATTTGCAGTAAAGTAAAAACAAAATTATTTAACCCATCAAAATGAAAGTCAGCTTATATCAGAGTTATTGTTACACATCCAAATGAAGGACTGCTTACAAGTGTATGTATTTGTACTCAAATTTGTAAATTAAACATTGAGACCATTTTCTTTCATGTTAATTGGTGGCAATGGTAGTCTGTTTTTAGGGTCTTGGCTACGGGTGGGGAGTGATTCTGTTTTGAGATCCGATTTCGCCAAGGGGCCGCAATACAATCGGGTCTAGTGTAGACTTAATTCATCAGATTTAACATGGAAATTTAAAGAGGGGTACCAACTAACTCAAGCGCTGTCTACGTTATCTGAACGCTGAATAAAATTATGAAGTATGTGCCAAAAAGACCTTAGCGTTGCTTTGAAACTAGATGTTAGTGTAATATATTATAATACCGAGTGGGCAAAAAGTTCATAAAAATTTTAAAAATTCCTAAAACCCCTAAAATGTAGCAAAATAAAAAACGGTTTGCCGATTTAGCATCGATAACTCACGGGATTTTTTTAAGGTAAGAAATAATAATAATAATAGTAAAAAAAAACAAATTAATTAAAAAAACAGCCGATATTTTGCGCTGGTATGAATGACTTAGTTGGAAATATGCAAATGAGACAGGCGATTATAAATACTTACGCTCTTGATCCAGATCGGTTCTCCGTTCCATGCTATGCAAGTAAACAAGGATGCTATGTGGAAAAGATAAAGTTTTGTTGGTGAAACTGTTTTACCTTAACGAGGAATCAGCGACTGTTGCACTGAGTAAATTCCGACTTCAGAAAAATGGGAAGAATGGGAAAGGATCTTTAACAGAGGCAGGCCTCATAAAGCTTGTTCAGCGATTTGAGGAAATTGGATCGTTGGAAGATCGTGTAAGATCCGGACGACCAAGTCTAATGCAAATACATTCGGAAGGCGTTGAAACCGAAATGGAAACATTAGCTTCCGAAACCGCGGCAGGGACTAGCAGTTCGCGAGAAGCTAGCGGAAGTTTGGGATTACCACCATCCTCGATACGCAACATTCTTCATGGAGTTCTTAATCAGTATCCATACAAATTACAGTCTTGCCATGAACTTTTAGCATCGGATACTGTAGAGAGAGAAGCATTTGCGAGGTGGGCTCTCTCCAAATTTGAACAAGATTCCTCCTTTAACATCTTGTGGACAGATGAAGCTGGTTTTTCGCTCCATGGCGACATTAGTACAGATAATTGTCGCATTTGAACGACGTCAAATCCACGAGTGTACGTTGAGAAATCACTGCATTCTCCCAAAGTCACAGCGTGGTGTGAATTCACAGGTTCCATCATCATGGGACCCTTCTTTTTTGAAACACAGTGTCCGGTAAATGGACGGAAAACGGTGACAGTAAATGCTCAGCGTTATTTAACGCTTCTACGCGAGAAGGTTGCTCCATGTTTGCGTGAAAAAGATGTGCTTTCTGCTGTTACGTTCATGCAAGATGGAGCAACAAGTCACACTGCTATTCCAGTCAAGGAATTCCTGATACAAACGTTCGGGAAAGAGAGAATCATTATTAGACGTTTCAAGTTTCCATGGTCTTCTCAGTCAACAGATATGACACCAGTAGACTTTAGGCTATGGGGAAATTTAAAATCCCGGATGTATCGCTCCCGTCCATCCGGTCTGTCGGAATTGAAAGATTCAATCCGCCGAGAGATGTCACGTGTACAGCCGGACATGCTGCAGTCTGCCGTTGCTGGATTTGTGACAAGCCTGTAATGAGTAATCACTTGTGGTGGTGGACATGTTTAACACATATTGCAGTAATAAATGATTTGATAACATTAATTTTGTTATCTGCGTATCTATTCTTTCACTTATCTACGAAGCGCCACCTGTCAGCTGCCTTTGGAATTAATTTTTTTTCTTACCTAAAAAAAATCCCTTGACTTATCAATGCTAAATTTGCAAACCGTTTTTTATTTTGCTAATTTTACGGGTTTTATGAATTTTTGAAGTTTGTATGGACTTTTTGCTCACCCTGTATAATACACCGTAAGAATTATTTCACGCATCTCCGCAAGCAGGACAAACGATACTTTTTTTCAGAATCTATCTGTATATTAATTCAAAATTCTCTTCTTTACTCTTTTTTCTTTTGTTTTCTCTTCCTGACTTTTTTTCTTACATCTTTCCTTTTCCCCCTCCTTTATCCTTCTTTTTCTTATTAATTATGTCACTATATTCTTTTTTCATTGATTTTTTTATTCGATGAGTCACTTAAAAGTGGAGATATATTTTTCGTTAAGTGGACTTTTGTTAGATTCGTTCCTAGCTAGTACCTTTGGAAGAAATTTGATCTTTAAAGATACATGCTAACATTTAAAGCAAAGAGTTGAATTCATGAATCAATCGCAGATCAACATAAATCTCGCAATTTGTTACGTAACATTTGCCCTTTGATTTTGTTACAACTTGTTCCATTCTGTAGTATTGGGCATTTTTTTTGATTAATTATAATGAAAAAAATTTCGGTTGAGAAAAAAATGACTCTAGTTAAAATAAATAAGTAAAAGTGTTTTGGAAAGATCAAGTAGTTTATCTAAAAACATAGCTTACAAGCATTTTTTTCTTCATTAACTAGCTAAAACGGAGTACATGTTCACAAAATTCTCCATCCATTTCAACTGGGTATTAATTACGATGAGGTAATATAGGGTCTATCATAAATTCCTATTAAGCGAAAATTCTGTAGAAAAATTTAAAATTTCTCTGTATAAAGTTCGTGTTACGACTAGTCCTTGGTTCCTCTATACAATGAAATTATTTTCAAGTCCATTGCAACGTTCACACGAGGCCAAATACTGCGTGCACTAGAAGGCCACGTCTACCTCAGAAACATCAATTGGCTCCAATGGGACTATGGGAAATGGTTGCCTCATCGGGGCAACTGCTTGTCATTGTCCCATTGAGGCTACGTGATTTTCCTCACATATGTGCGTCTGCTGGAAGGTTAAGAAATAAACCTAAAATTGCATTAAGACTAAAATTATCAATTTTATTAAAAAAAATTATTTTGCATCCTTCATAAACATGGACCATACTTTTATTGGCTCATGCCAGCATTTCAATCTGATATTCTTGTTCTAGATGAAGACTGTCCAGAAAACAAAACCTACGGATCTTTCGGTGACTGCCCCGATTCTTGTTATTCCCTCAACCACCCACGTCAGATGTGCACAATGAAGATCAACGAAGGCTGTCGTTGTATGGAAGACTACGTCCTGTTGAGAAATAAGGAGTTTACTTCAGACTGCGTTAAACCAGAAGACTGCCCGGCTGAATCTTAAGGAAGTGGTGATCTATGTCTTTCTGGAGACAAGATTATTTAGGTAAGTTGATTTCCATATTAAGTGTAAAACTCTTATTACCTTTTTTATGTTATGTCAAGAAAGCATTACATCTAATGAGATAGAAATCTTAATCATATATGAATGGAATCACTCATTAAATATTTTTGTGTATATTTTTTTTCAGGATGTCAGCAGCTTGCAGTTTTTAGAACTCTGTGGTGACTAGTCCCTGTGTTTATAAATAAATTTTTGCAATTATTTCCCTCTCTTTCCTTTTATTGGGACTATATATTCATTTTGGACCACGTTTACAATATTTGTCTTTGATTTCGCCTAGATAGAGTAGAAATAGTAATAAAATATTTTTTAATTCATTTTACATGCTAACAGTACATACTCAGGACCAAACTTAACACGGATTGGTAATCAGTCTATTTTTTATTGGATCCCTATTTTCTCGCAGTTTAGAATGTTTATTTTTTATGATTACATATTGTCATTATATCATATTATTAGTGCGTAACATATAGTATCAGTTCAGTTTCCTTGAAAAATATGCGAACTTCTTTGCAAACATCGCATCTAAATAGTGATTTTAAAAAATTACTCAGTCAGATATTTATTTTATATTTTGAGTTAAATTTCTTCAATGATTTGATGGTCAATTATTTGATACATTCTATATTTGCAAGCTAAATAAATAAAAATCGAAATTGTTTAGATAAATGTAATTTGGTAGGTGATCTTGACATTAAAATTGCAGTGTTGTGATAAATTTTTATTCTAATCGGCCATAAACAAGGAGATTTTTAAAATATGTGCTTGGTTTTGTTTTTTGAATTTTACTTGGAAGAGGTCATGGAAGAGGTTTTACGTGTTTCATTTGAAGTTTCTAGATTTTACTAATTCAAAATTTTAATGTACGAAATTCAGAAAGCAAAATTTTAGTGTTCATTGCATCGACATCCTTACCCATAATTATCATTTTTTATGCTGGATGGACGTATCGAAATACCACGTTTATTAGATTGAAAATATTACTCAGTCAGAGGATTAAATATAGAGTCTTGCAATGATCAGCATTTTCTTTCATGCCGTTCACTGAGAATTCTTCGAGTAATTTTTTTGCCTGAAATTTATTTCAATGTATTACAGTATAAAAGTAATTATAGAGACTGTTTTCAAATAAAAAAAAAGAATTATCCTATAAAATAAGAAGCAGATTTTGCGCATAAAGGCACCGATTTCTAAATCTTACTTTTTGATACTCAAAATGTGTTTTCAGAAAAAGCAAATTGAACCAGCACCATTCTTCTGTATTTTATGATGTAATTTACTCTCTCCTTTATTTATTTATTTTTTCTCTCATCGTAAAGTTTCTAACCAGAGCCGGCCTTCTCTTCAAGGGGACATGGGCGTAAGAAGTCATTTGGATCCCTAATTTTTTTGTAAAGCAATATATATATATATAAATTCTTGATTTTTTTTGCTAATACATCAATTACTTCAGCTAAAATTACAATTTTGCAATTTCTTCCAATGAAATTTCTTGCAATTTCTTTTTCGATGCTTAATACAACATGTGTGTTTAAGCATTCTGAACACATGTTGACCGAAGATAATTTTTTATTAATTTTAATTTGCTGAAACAGCACTCAGTACTTGCTGTAGTAACTGGCAATGTAAAGAAAAGTTTTAACACAGTTAATATATTTAGAAAAAACTCAATATAATTATTGTTTAGTATGCATTGCAATATGTGTTGTGCTTTATTTACATCTCTTTCATTCAAAATCAAATCCCGTAACAAACAAATTTCTTGGATTAGGATTTCATCGACATCTGTGTTATAAAACTTTACAAAGTTTTTGGAACATCTCTCTAATTCATATTTTGTGTCTTGTGACAAAGCCTGACGACAGCTACGCAAGCACCTTCGATAGCTCTTAATCTCACTTAGAATAAATTTCAATTTTTCTGGCGTCTTTGTGGTTTCTAAGGGTTTAAGACTGAAATCATGTATAAAGCTTAAAGGATAAATGTAGGAAGAAGGTTTATAAATTATTTATATCATCAATTTTCAAAATATTAATTTTTTTCATGTATAAAACAGATTCCTAATTAAAGATGAGTTTGACAGAAAATGAAAAGAGCTACAAAATACTAATTATATTTAATACATTTCACATTATTAAATTTTAACGTAAAGAATGATTGCATTTCACTTTCCACCTCACTTTTGAGTGTTATTTGTGCCACTTGAAGTTTCAATTCAGTTTCTGGATACTTTTTATAGTAAGACACAGTAATTAAAGGTCCAGTAAAACTCAAGAGTAATGTCCAGTTACTTGCAAAACAATAAAATCGTGCCAACGTTTTGAAAACTCGTCAACAGTCAATCAAATAAGAATGGGGTGACGGTGTGCCTATCCAGGACTTATAATAGTTAAAAAATATATTTTATACATAATAGTTTAAGTATAGTTTTATAGTTTGCACTTATAATAATTTAAAAAAATTTTAACTCTATATTTTGACGAATCTGCACGTTTTAGATCTCCTAGAACCTCAGAAACTTATTTTTCAAAATAAGATCACGCCTATGAGTGAACACAATTATTCAAAAGCGTTTACAGCTTAATTGATGAAATTTTGTATATGGTTCTCTACTTCAGGTTTTAAAATTTCTATCAAATTTTGAACGAAGTGCATTCAGAGGAAATTTGTCAATTCGGTGGTCCGAAAGTAATTTAACATGATAGCAAAAAAAAACGAAAAACGTTAAATGAGTAATATTTGCGGCACAGATTTAACATTTGATGATGTCACGTCCTAGTTACAACGGAAAGACGGGTTCAGTAGCTTCCGAGGATAAAAACCCCTAAACAACCGAGGGCAGAAGTCTGACTTCCATCGCATATGAAGATGATACTCACACATTTACTTGAATAACCACTTTTTATATGGGCACTTTATATATAACCACTTTCACACATCTCATAGATGGAACACAAGGGGAAAAACAACCACGCCCGAACCCGGGACGCGCATATCACAGGGAAGACGCGCTACCCCCAGGCCAACATGTACCAGTAAAGTATTTCAAATTTGGATTGACCGTCTGTCAATCTGCACGTTCACAAGCGTGTAAACGTAGTAACAGAGACTTAATCTGACAATTGATCTTAACATTAAAATAGCTTGGTACGGAATTTTGAGTTTCATGACAAATGAGCGTCCAAAAAGCATATTCGGTTTTCTTTGTTATTCTACGAAGCACTAAACACTCATGTAAGGTATTTTGAAAATTGGTGCTTCTTGAATTGATGTTTTTTTCTGCATTGGTTTCGCGTGAATTTTATCGTTCAGCATAATTTTGCTCGTTTTTTCTCTTTTTCTTTCACTTTTCTTTTACCTCCCACTTCCTTTGTTTAACTAATTACTACACTAATATGAGAAGGCAATTTACCTCAAATACAGCACACGGCAGAAACTTATTTTTTTACATATTAAGTAAAAAAGAAATTTGTTCTCAAATTTTACTCAACACATTTTTTATAAATTTTAATCAAATTCACTCTCGATCGATAGTATTCGTTTTAAATCCCTCTTGAAAACTCTAGTTAATATTCGAAAAAATATATATATAAAAATAAAACCCACATAATTTAATTAAATATTAACTCCCCTCTTTGTCCCCTCTAGTATTCTATGCTTGATTATTAGATTTATTCCAGTGTTAATTTAGTAATAATCATTGGTTATATTTCAGTTGTTATTGGATTCAGAAGGTTTCAACAATCACTCTTATTATTGTTGTTAGCAGAAATATTACTGTTTAATGTTAAACAAACGCACAAAATACAAACAATATAATAGATGAAACAATGAATCTACCTTCTGCTGCTCTGTTAAGAATCATTTCTCTTTCTGCAACTGATCGTTGTGTAACTTTTTTTGCTGAGCTATGCTTGGTGCGTTTTGTGTACATTTCAATGAGGCTACGGCCATCATTGGATGGATCGTCCTATGGACGATCTGGGAACTGTTGAAATATTACATGTTCCCCCACTTACCCTCAATCGGAGATCTGTTTTTCGATCCCGATTTGGATCAAGATGTTGATACACCATCTGATCCACCTGCACTTAGAGTAGAATCCGTCCCAGTGGTTCGCTCTTACACGGTATTTAGGATTTGCCAGGCTTTAGAACTTCCAGCGGAACTGGCTCCATCTGCAATCCAGAAGCCTGATATCACTGTTGTAGAATCCTATATGGTCTACAAGCTGTGTTCTGCTCTGGGTTTGCCTGCACGGATGGCTCCTGTCGGAGTGCCAGTTGTAGAATCCTTTGCGATCTACCAGTTCTGCTTAGCCTTGGATATTCCAGTGAGATACCGGTCGCAGAAGGACGCAGTTTAACATCAATACTGTCGTCAGCTGCCCGATGCAGTTTTCAGATCAGAACTGTCTTCGGATGCAGCGATGGAGGGTGGGTGGGCGGGGAACAAAAGTAGCCCACCTCCACGTGGTGTTCCCTGGGCAACGGTGCAGTTCTTTGGAACTGCATCGGCTAAGAGGCTACTCAAGTATGAAACAAAAAATGAACTTTTTATTTAGTTTGACAAAATTACACACCTAATTTTTGATTTTACGTTTTAAAGCCCCAAAATTTCATTACAAGCGTCAAATTTAGATCATGCAGAACGTGTATTTATGGTAGCAACAACTGCAATGTTTTTTAGATATACGTAAGAATTATATATTTTTTATCCAAAAAAATAGAATTTAAAATATGTATATGACAAAGAATTGTTGTAGAACTTATACATACAGAAAATCAGTAGCGTTGACAATTATAAATATAATGGTGAAATCTTATAATGATTTGAATTTGAAAAATTATAGTAACAAAAATTTATAAATCCATAATAAAATTCATCGCCATATATTTATGGCCGGTTATGACAAAGTAGATTAAAGGGCTTATAGTCAGAGCCGGACTTGTCTTCAAAGGGACCTGGGTGCAAGATATCATTTGGGGCTCTAATTTTTTGTAAAGCAAAACAAAGAACAACAACAAACTAAACTAAACATATATTATTAATGAATATTTATTTAATGTGTGATTTTTTTTTATTAATACATCAATTACTTCAGAAAAATTACAATTTTTTGCAGTTTCCTTTTCGATGCTTCATACAGCAAGTGCATTTAAGTGTTCTGAACACATGCTTGACCGAAGAAAATTCTTTTTTATTTTAATTTGCTGAAAGAGAGCTCAGCACCATTTGCTATAGTAACTGGCAACGTAAAGAAAAGTTTTAACACAGTTAATACATTTAGAAATAACTCAATATAATTATTATTTAGTACGCATTGCAATATGTCTTTTGCGTTATTTACATCTCTTTCATTCAAAATCAAATCCCATAACAAACAAATTACTTGGAATAGGTGTTTTGGAACATTTCTCTAATTCATATTTTTCTAAAGTTGTTACATCAGTGATTAATTTGAAATCAGAAATACCATTTGGTATATTTTTAACCCATCTTCTATTTGTACAATAACAGTATCAATTATAGTGTTAAAAAACATCTATATTCCTCTACCGGCTTTTTTCATAACTTCGGGACATAATTTTAATATATATATATAATATACTGCTGGGAGCTGCATCACAAATTTATAAATTAAAGGAATGTGATAGGCAAGAAACATAAATTGCATTCGTCTTTAGAAAAAACATTCTAGATCGCACTCCTTTATATTTCCCTTTCATGTTACTACCATTGTTCAAATGCTTGCCGTCTACAATTCATAATATCTAAATCGAGCTCAGTAAATCTTTTCAATAGAGTTTTTGTTAGTCCTTCTCCAGTCACATCAGTTACTTCAATTAATTAACCCTTTAAATGACACGTTTATAGTGAACCTTTTCTCTTCAAATCTTACATACCTAATAATGATTGAAGTTTGTTCCTTATGGGAAATATGAGGAGTACAATCCCTTTGAATACTGTAGTACATGACTGCTTTTATATTACGTTTAATTTTGTTAAGGACTTCATTCCCTAATACTGAGATAATTTGTTCCTTTGAACTATGTGCTAAATGATGCGCAATTCTATTTTTCGAACTTATTATTTTGTTTATATTATCCGTTTGCACAGGGTCGTATTTACTTAATAATTCGATCAAACATAAAAAATTCCCATTATTAGGTTATAGTTTTATTTCACTATTTCCTCGAAGTGGAAGATTAGAAAAATAGAACCATTTAACTTGATTTGTTTTACCAATATTCGAACGTAAATTTAGTCATTTTAGTAATTCTTCCCAAACAATAAACGAATTAAAATGACAACTCGAACGCTCATGATCTTGGATTACAGTTGATAGCTTTCTCCAGTTATTATAGCCACCTATAAATCGTGTAGTTTAGTCATCTCTTCTTCATTTGGATACAGTATACAACAAAAACAAAACACGGAATCTTGCGTTTTTGAATAAATTAAACATCTCTGAAGTTAGGTTTCACCATCTGGCATTTTTTTTAAAAAGTTGTACGTAATGGGAAACGATCTATCTTCAGCATTTTTAGCAAAAAAATACCTTGTGTTGTACAGGTCTGCTTTAACAGAAAACATTCTAAATCTATCAGATATTTTACTTTGCAATAAACCAGGATCATTTATATTCTCTTGATCATATTTGTTATTGACATTTTCGTCATTATTTTCTGATTCGATCACATTTGTATAAACAGACGATTCTGCAACAGATTTCACCGTTTCAACATTTTCATTGCTAGACTGTGTACTTTGCGCGGAAAGTTTTTCCCCAATTGAAGTTTGAATTATAATTTCTGAAGTTGATGCAATTTCTTTGCCAGAATTACTTCGTAGCCAAGAAAAGAGATTTTTTGTGACTTTTTGAAGTTTAGCTTTTCTTCTTTTTTCTTTTCTGCTAATTTTCTGTTTTGACAGCCAGAGGACTATTTCCTTGGCTTGGACATGGTTTATATAAAACAGTATTAAGCAGTTTATAGAATAAATTATCAAATTATTATATTCTATACTATAAGCTATTACCTAGTAGGTGAGGCAAGTGATTGTAAATCTATTTACCTTATATTAACAATATTTTGCACACGACTATAATATATACTATGAGCTTCATATATATCCAAATCCGCCGGCTGCTACCTTTTAACTTCTTTCTTAATTATTTTAATTTCGGACATGAGGGGGAAGTAGTAATGAATGCAATGTACATTGCTAGAAGTGGATCGTTTAATTTATCTTCGTTTTACTTTTTGTTTGAGCAACTTAATATAAACAAACATAATAGATGCACGCATAAAAAATATTACATTAGATGCAGAAAAAAGTATATAGCTGATGATTTAGTCCATTTAACCCAGCCTCCACCTCGACTTCTGGCCGTCGCTAACACCCAGAAGTCGTGCTGCTCTGTCTTAACATGTCTGAAGGGGATTTCTTTATTCATAAATCAACTCCCCCCCCTTTTTTTATAGGTATCATTGCGTAATAACGGCGTCAGTCGAAGCTCAGCCAGCCACATGGAAACCAACTTGTATACATTCAGTCATTCAGTACGTGCTGTTGTTGTTGTTTCTAATGGCACTTGCTATTGACAAGCCCGCTGCTCGAAGACAGCCGGTTTAAGCCTGAGGGTGAGCGCCTCTTGTTTCTATAGTAGCGCCATCTAGGGCCAAGAGAACGATTTAGCTACACACACGTCACTACCCTTTTTACGGGGCGGACTTCATCCACGCATTTCATTCACTCAACTACAGATCGTAATTTAGAGCTGAATCAGAGAACGACCACCACTGAACCAGTACCGCCAGTGGTATTACTCTCGACATGGAGGACTTTGTGACCACGACAGGTTTAACGCGCGTCAGCCACCAAGTACGCGGGGAATATTCGGCCGACGGGGTTCGAACTCGCAACCTAAGGGACGCGAATCCGACGCTCTACCAACCAGGCTACCCCGGCCACTCAGTACGTGTAAACGCTATTATTGCTCAGAACACTATATTAATTCTTAATAACGCTGGGGCCCTTCTCAATCGCGGGGTCCGGGTTCACAGCACCCACCGCAATCGCACAGAGGGCCGGCCCTGTTTCTAAGCAATTATCATCCAAGCCATAAATAAGTCTTATATCCTTCTCAAATAAAACCAACGCACCATCCAGACGCCAATCCCCTCGAAATGTAACACTTTCTAATAAAGCTAGGGAGCCAACCAAGCGCCAACCTCCTCGTCATTTTAAAGTACGGCAGTACGATGTTAGCTGCAGACTGTAAGCATGTAAAACTTACCGACCTCGAGATTTACTTATGTTAAGCTTGTAAATTTAAATATTGACTAAATGTGTGTATTTGTAAGTGTAATGTTTTGTATAATTGGTTGTTTATTAAATTCTTTTAAATTGCCCGTTTTCATGGCATTGCTTTTACAGTCTTATTAATTCTCATATACAACCACTTGCTATGTAATTTCATTGCCACGTAAATATCCGTATCACTTGTTATGTTCGCAGATTAAGAGCTTTGAGTTTACATACTCCGTGATCCGTTCCTCAAATCGGTAAAAATGTCTTCTATGGCGAAATCTTCGAAGGTTCGATAGAGAACTATGGTGTCGTTTTCAGATTTCAAGTATGCTTACAAGTGGGCTCGGCAGAAGTGACTAGATCTCAGTCCTGGGATAAACCAATGTAATAAATGAACAGAAATTGCATGACATTTGAGCCTTTTTCTCAATCTCTGCTACTAATAAAAGATATTTAGTTTTATTAACGCCCCGTTTTAAAGCAACACTACGGCTATTTTGTGACGGACCTCGTAATTTTGAACCGTGGTTAGATGACGAGGACGACACCTGAGTTGTAATCCCTCTCTCAAAACTTTTTCACCACACCATTTGGCCACACAAATAAGAACAACAACAACATCAATAATAATAATGTGCTTCTTAACAAAAACAACAAAAAAATAAAAAGGCTTTGAAGATCCTAAGCAAAGAAAGAGAGAGAGAGAAAAAAAAAAAAAAACATAATGAAGCCTTTCATAGGAATTCGTAATATATTCAAATTGATTTTGGCCAGTTCTATAATTTATATAGAAATTGTAACGCACGATCGATATAAGTATTCCTGTCAGGAAATTATGGATACAGCGCGTTCTGTGACGAATATTTGCAGTTGAAAGAAGTCTTTGAGTATTTTCTCGAATCTTATTCAATTTTCTGTTCAAAGTGTGTTGACAATTGGTATTTGAAAAAAAAAGTCTTAATGTCAACGATGAAGGGCTGTATTGTACAGTTTGTCTTGTCTGTGACCTTTCAAAAACGCCTTCAGGTATCAGTTATGTACACTATTTTCCTACATTCTTATTGCTTGGTTTTCCTTGAAAGTTTAGCATTCCTTGAAATTGTTCAACAACTGAATAAACAAGTGCGACATAATTATCTGTGTTTCGTTTGCTTCGGCAACACATTTTTAAAATAAATCTCTCGGTGATTTTTCATAGATAACGACGGCAGATGTTCATAAGGATTCATGTAGTCAAAATAAAATATGGATCGAATCCGGAGTAGACATTGAACACCTGCACATGCAAAATGATTTATTATATTTACAGATTTTGCACTGTTTTTATGCTAGAGACATCACAGCAAAATCATCATTGCATTCGCTTTCGGTGCTTTATTTCTAATTATTAAAGCTTTGTTAGTTAAAATTTAATGAATGATTTAGAGCGTTTAGCTTTACGAAACATATTAAACGGAAACTGTTCGTCTTAATCTAAAGATAAGAGAATCCATAAATTTTATTGAGAAATAAAAATGAAGACACTTTTTTAGTTCTTTTTGTCGTAAGTGTATATATATAAAAACGCGTGATAGATATTAGTTGCCTTCTGTGCCTGGCGGAATTCTACAGACAACATGAAGACTCTCTATATTTTATTGGTTTTGGCTTTGGTTGGTGCAGCATTCGCACAATCTGGTAATGAATTTATATTCTAAAAAAAATGCTTTATTTTGAAGTAAATTTCTAGAAAAATATTTGTTTATTTCATTTAATAAACCAAATAAAATATTTTAATAAGGTCACTCTTTAAATAAAATATTTTAAAAGGCAAATTATTGTTTTACCGCGCTTTCTATATATAATGTTCTTTAATTTTATACTTATTTATTTATTTAAAGTAAATACTAGAATTAAATTTTTATAAAAATGCGTTTTTTTCATTTAGTAAAATACATAAGTTACATTATTTTAACATTTTTATAGTTTAGAAAATAAAATTTATACAAAAATCTTAAAAACTCTAAAAAGAGGTTTTGACTATAAGGAATCATAATTAGGAAGAAAGCTGCTACAATTTTCGTTGTGTTATAGATGACAAGATTTAATTATTTTATTTGATACAGAAACATTAATTTTTAGTAGTATGTTTCTGTGAATATTCTTTGTTTTAAAATATTGAAAAATCAACGTTTTTGTATTAATGGCGGATAAATAGTAAACGTATTTTTATCTAACTCATTCGTAGCATTAACCATACTACAATTGCTACATCATTTTTATATTTTTTAGTTAATTGCAAATATACACCCCTTTTTCAGAGTTTTTTTTTTTTTTTTTTTTTTTTTTTTTTGTAGATCAGATTTTAATATTTTAAAACTTTAAAACTTTCATATCTTTTCAGATATTTTTTTGTGGTTTCTTTCGTCTATTTTTTGATAAATCATTTCATAAGTCACTTTTTGAAGTTTTCAAACTCACTACCAATTAATTCGATTCGGATAAAAATATTTTCAGCTAAAATTTAGTTGAGTTACAGATACCAGAATTTAGAAACAATTGATCAGAACCAAGAACCTTTAACAAATGAATACCCATCACATAAATGTAAGTGTATAACAAAAAATCGCCGACTAATATTCACAAATCAGTTTTGCCATTGTTGTAAAGTTTCTTTAAACGTATAACGTAGTATAACGCTCACCTCTCTCAACGGTAACTTTTGCTTAACATGGACTTGTTGGGGTTCATAGACAAAATAAACTCTGAGTTTCCAAGTGTCAGCGGTGGTCGCTCTTCAATTAAATACATTCCTTTCATCTCGCCGACTTGGAAATCATTTGAGGGGAAGAATAAGAACATATAGATATGCAGGGTGGTTATAAATGAATATTCCAACTTTGCATGTTTGTTAAAAAAAATATAAATAAAATAGAGTGCAACCTTGTTGTTTATCGGAAATAAAAAATAACAGCTGAAAGTTTAAATTCATCACAGTTATAAATTTCAATGTGAGTCTCTTCAGAAATATGAAGGATATTGAAGCAGTATACTCTTTCAGCAATTCTGATATGATACTTTGAAAGTATGCAGACATACATGTCTTGATAAACAACTAGCTGCTGTTAGTTGTACTCACTAGGGATTGCAATACCGGTATACCGGGATACCGAATACCGGTATTTTGAGCCATTTGTACAATTTTGTAATACCGGTATTCACAAATTTAAATACCGGTTTTTCGGTATTTACTAGGAATTTTTAAAATGGTCTCCACTATATGTTCAGGGATCGCGAACATAGCAAAATAGTATACATTTTAGTTTTTATGTCTCCCTAAAGGGCTAAATTAATTAGTTAATTAATGGCTTCATTAATTGCTTAAATCTAAATGAGCGAAACATGGATTATCCCTGAAAGAAAATATTGTATCCATAACGACTGATGGAGCAACAATTATGAAAAAAGTTTTAAAGTTGATTGGTGCAAATCAGCAGTTGCGCTATGCACATGGAATTCAATTAGGAGTAATAGATGTATTATACCAAAAAAATAAAGAACAGAAGAATTCAAATACTATGGATATAGAAACGATTCCAATTTTGAAGAGAGTAAGAGTGAGAGTGATATTGACAATGAAGATAATGACAATGTAATTGTTGAAGAAGATATTGCTAATGAGGATGAAATATTAACCTATCAAGAATTGCTTCCTATAATTTATAAAGTTCGGAAAATTGTTAAGATATTTAAACGTTCCCCTATAAAAAAGGATATATTATTAAAATATATACTAACTGAAAATAAAACAGAATATATGTTAATATTAGATTCTAAAACACGTTGGAACAATTTACTCCTAATGATGGAACAATTTTTGAAACTGAAAAATCCAATCCAAGAAGCAATAATCGACTTAAACCTGTAAATTAATTTTTCAGATAGTGAATTCGACTTAATATCCAGAACTGTATCAGTTTTACTTCTAATAAAACTGACTATTGAGGTATTATGTCGAAGAGATTCTAATTTATTAACAGCTAATGCAACAATAAATTTCATGCTGCAGTCACTGAAAGAACAGTACACATCACTATCTGAAGAATTATATATTACATTGAAAAATCGCACAGAAGAAAGGCATACCGAAATAAAAATGTCTTATGGTATTTACATAATTATAATGATTTTAAAAATGAAAACAAAAAAGAAGAAAAGAAAATAACCAATTCAAATATGATTAAGTTTAGAGTAAATTTTCTTAAAATTTTTTACCCAAAAAACCTATCCACATTCAGAAGAATTCGGTTCAATTATCGAAGATTATGATGTCACTATTGTCGATAGTGAAATGGAATTATCTCTTGAACAAAAATCAGAATTAGCGATAAATAAAAAATTTTCAATGAACTAAAATGCAATACAGAAATCAGCTTTATCCAAAACCATCTGACAAGAAATCGATTTATTTGAAGATGAGGGATTTAGAGGCAAATACTTGGAAAAAGTATATCGCGCATTGCTAACAGTACCACCAACTAGCGTAGATGCCGAAAGAGCGTTTTCGACAGCCGGTAATTTTTACACAAAATTACTTTTCAGGCTTAATGACAGTACAATTGATGCATTGTGTTTTTTACTATCATATTTCAAAAATTTTGTAATAGTACAACAGACTGAATAGTGATATTTACACATTTTTTGTGATTTAAATAAATAAGATGTTTTTTTACTTTTTTGTGATTATATACTGTTATAATTTATAAATTTCAAATTATTTTTTGCGATATTTACACTCTCTAGCAAAACTGGCAAATAAAACAAAGAAACACCCGTATTTTCTTTCTTTTTCTAAAATTTCTAATACCGGTATTAAAACCGGTATCCCGGTATTAAGATCTAAAAAATACCGAATACCGGTATTGAAATTTTGGTCCTGTATTGCAATCCCTGGTACTCACTTACTCCAAAGAAAAAAAAAAACAAAAAAAAAAAAAAAAAAAAAACAAGCATACTCACAAGCGTATTCTGCATCCTTTCAAAACTTCTAATCAGGTTTCCAGAAAAAAAATTGAGGGGTAAGTTATCGTACCACTTCAATATCTTTCTCATTTCTAGAGGAGTTCACACTGAATACTTATGTTTTTCTTATGGCACTTTACAAGCGCGTTGACAAATTGTCAGCGCGCGACAATTTAAGGCGAGTTTACAGTAGCTTCTGAGTACAAAGCCCCTGAGCACCCGAGGGCAGAAGTGTGACTTCTAGCTCATATGAAGATGACTCACACATTCGCTTGCACACCCTTTTAAACAGGGGAGGGGGGGGGGCTCTTTCACATACCCCACAGATAGAACACAGGGTAGAGAACAACCATACCCGAACCAGGGGTCAAACCTGGGACAGGGTAGACGCACTACCTCTAGATCATGTCGCTGGCTTGAACACTTATAACTGTGTTGAATTTAAACTTGTCATTTTTGATTTCCGATGAACAACAAGGCTGCACTTTGTTTTGCTTTCTTTTAATAGACCTGAAAAGTTGGGATATTCCTTTATAACCTTTCTGTGTGTCTTACACATACCGGAAATCAAATAAAG
Organism: Argiope bruennichi; assembly: GCF_947563725.1. Classification (NCBI taxonomy): domain Eukaryota; kingdom Metazoa; phylum Arthropoda; class Arachnida; order Araneae; family Araneidae; genus Argiope; species Argiope bruennichi. The sequence continues at coordinate 137,712,603 of NC_079151.1, read as the reverse complement.
AGTAATCACATATATCAGAAAATGGAAAGAAAAGCGAATTTTACTCCAAATCTGAGAGAGAAATTCAATGGGTAATGGTTGCTATTTTGGAACCTATTTTCTCCGCATGCCTAGCTTTTTTTTCTGATCGATGCCCAGGTTATTTTTCTTAATCCATATGCAGTCTCCAGTTAAAGGCAGTGTCAATACGTTAATGGGAAACAGAGAAGAAAAGTAACCGAATCTTTCAATTTTAAGAGTATATAATTAAATAAAATCATTAGGTCATTAATGAACAGCAAATGGACTTTTGGAAAAAACTGTTCATTGTCCATTCCTTTAAAACTACAGATGAATCGATAAGGAAATGTATTTTGTAAACTAAAATTAACAATCGGAAATGTCTGTACGAAAACAGTTTTGGTTGGGCCACGAAGTTTTGAATTTTTAGCAGGAGATGATGACAATATCAGAGGACATCGCATTTTTCATGCTTACAAGTGTGAGAATGCTTAATCTAAAATATCTAATCTATCGATCACAAGGACCACATATGCAACACATCCTCAGTAAAAACAGAGCTTGTACTGGCGATTAACCAATAAAAAAAGCTTATATATTATCACTAAGAGGTATTAGATTTATGATTTTAGTTAATTAAATTGATTAATAAATGAATAAAATAAACTATACCAAATAAACTATATGGATGCGAAATGGATATAATTAGGAAGGATACTAGATGTACAATTTGCAAAAGATAAAAATCAAAAGAGTTCAAACTTCTTCTTCAAAATGTCGTAGAACGTTAATATGAACATTCTTTCAATATTTAACTTATGAATCTATTGAAGTAAATACCTGGAGACAGTTCCTAAAATGGTATATGGTAATATTTTACTGGTAAAAACCCAAAAATGGGGATGAAAATAAATATCTCAAAACAAAATGCAATTGAAATTCAAATTATGTTTTATGTCTAAAAATTAGCCTGTAGTAAAGAAAAGTGGAAAATTCTTACGGATTCTTACGGATTTTCGAAAGTTGCTGAAACTAAATTGAAGATGAATATCGCTATTGTCCTTCACAAGTCTCAATTATGTTGTCCTTATTAGGGATTGATCTAATCTATTGTCTTTAATGGGGTAGGAATATATATCTTGATGAATCATGCTTTTTTTGCATAATCGGGACTCATCCAATAGTGCTTACAACTCCGGTTTTGCAAAACGCACGTAGTTTAAAAATTGTTTTGAGAGTAATTCATTTATAAGAAATTTTTTTTCATCTCTCAAATAGACCCACCAAAAAATTGCGTCGACGACAAGAAGACAGGAATGTGCAGAGCCTATTTTCCTAGCTGGTATTACAACAAGAAGTCAGGAAAATGCGAGAAGTTTATTTATGGAGGCTGTGGAGGCAATGGAAATAGGTACAAATCTGAAGACGATTGCAAAAAGAATTGCGTCAAGGCATAAAACCAGTAAACGCCCAGAAAAAAAATCCGAGTAAGTTTATTGAGGGATTTACATAAATAATGATGCTTCCTACACAATCACTCCAGTAAGTTTAGCAGTTACAGTGAAACTTCGATTAATTGAACTCGTATTAACCGGAATCCGAGTTAAAGGAAATGTCACTGATATAGTAAGTTAAAAAAAATGTAGTTTTGCATGCTTATAATGTAATTGTAATGTATTGCGTATATTATGTAATAAGTAATTGTAAAATTTATAGGACAATACAGTATGCCAATGTTTATAGGCGTCCTTTTAACGAAAACTGATGACAGGACATTACTGTTGTAAAACTTTGGGAAGAAAGTATAAAACTTGAAAATTAATTAGTTTTTTTAATAAGTCACTCATATGCTATAAATTATCATTAAATCTATATTGATTTATCTACTGCAATCGTAAAAATGTAATTTTAATAGTCATATTGAACTAAATACAGCTTACAAAGATAATTTTGATTGATATGATACCCTATAAACCTGGGTCAAAAACCTATAATATAACTTTGGTCAACCTCTTCTGCCCTGATGATCTGGGTATAACAGGAAAGGAGAACTGAATTTAGTTTTTCCTACGGCGACTCAGGCTTAAGAGAAGAGATATTTGTCCCGAGTCTATTTCAGATTTAACAACAAAAGAAACCTTGGTCCTGGTATAACCGATAAACATAAGGGACATTGGCCTCGGACCTATCCCACGACATCCCGAGTATAATGGCAAAAGGGGCTTTGGTGATAGTGTACCCGACGTCGACCTAGGTGCAAGAGCAAATGGGGCATTAATGCAAATACCATTGAAATAATGATTGAAGGCTGCAAACAAGTTCTATGGTGTCTGGTGTGAATAGCTTAGGCGTTGCCTTATGAAAGAAAGTAACACAGTAGCTATTATGTAGCCAAATAATAAGCTGTTTCTTTCATTTGTTCAATGTTTCATTGTTGTTTATGAAAAAGTAATCGGAATTTATAATTGGTGCAATTATTTTAAATAAACCTGTACATACTTTTACGTATTCTAAAAAATGAAATAAACCAACAAAAGCAGTCAAATTTCACCGTTTTTCAGATAATTTATGCGATATTACAAGGCTGACAAATGAGTGAGTCTTGATTCCGACTAGTTTTAGGATCGATCAAGAAATTACCATCAAACTTATGACATTTGTTTTGTTCGTTCATCCTGTACTATAGCAACAAAATGGAACCTGTGCAAATCAGCAAACACGACACCCTAGTACCAAACTTTGGTTTGGAATGACAGAAAACTAAGCCCGAGTTCGGATTTCGCTGATTGAAGCAATACGTAAGACAGGTGCACGTTAAATCTGCAGAAGCTTAAACTCACAATACAGGCATTAATGTAGCATGGAAACTAAGAGTCAATGTTGCTATCATCTTCACAATGCTGTAAAATATATTAATTTCTATTTAGCTTCATATATCTTCAAATTGTAATGTTTTTTTTCTATTCAATCAATAAATAATTCACTGCAACCTACAAACACATTTAGAAATTTTGCTAGTGGGTTTATAATTTATTAATTTTAATATTTCACATTTTTCATGTTTTATATTTATATATCACTGTTATGGTTCTTAACCACTTAGCCGATTATACCACTGTTATGGTTCTTAAAACTAAAGGCATAAAAAACAAATTGAAAATTAATAGTCTTAATCTTTGTTTTTTAAATCTTTTCTTTAATCTTTTAAACACACACACACACACACACACACACACACACACACACACACACACACACACACACACACACACACACACACACACACACGCACACACACACACACACACACACACACACACACACACACACACACACACACACACACACACACACACACACACAATGTCTCATTTTCAGAGTATTATCTTGCAATCATTAAAGCCACAAAATGTGTTCAATATGAAGTTTCCTTCAGAAATGCCCCCCTTATACTTTTCGGAAAATACAGGACAATTTAGGAATTATTCAAAATTTATAATATGTTTAAGAAAAAATGCTTTTTCTTTTTTTATGGCAGAATAAATCTTGGGAATAATGTTTGGTTTTATTCAGTTTTATTAGCAATGACATGTACTTATACATGCCAATGAAAAATGGATAATTTGAGATGAATATAATCTTCTTTATAAATGGTCACTAAGCGAAGATCATTATTATAAGATAACTTAAGATAGAATATATGATTTTCTCCATATGTTATGGAAATTTAGTGAATGAAATTATAAATATATCTTTGCATATAACATCTCATCATACCTATCTGTAAAATTTCTGAATAAATTCGGCTATTTGTAATGTATAAGATTTTGAAATAACACGATATTGAATTTACTTATTACGTTTGCACACTTCTGAGGGCAAAAAATATGGAAAATATTTAATAACTATTAACACAATAAAAGTATCAATCAAAATATGGCACGTTTATAACATGTTCAGTATTCATCAAGATGAGAATACATTATTCAACAGATTATGATTAGTATTGAACATCTAACTTCGAATTGAATTATGTCGCTTATTTTCAGCCATCTGGATTGAATCAAGAATAATGTTTAGTAATTTTTCAGAAAACCAGTAAATTTACTATAAATAAAATTAATAAATTGCTGTTCAAATGATACATTTAAGACAAATGTCTAAAAAAATTTAGTTAATTTTTATTAACTAATTAATTAATTTTTTCTAATTTATTTTTGAAGGAAAGAGATATAGATTATTTGTTCAATTCTCTTCTCTATACTACAAAGTTAAACATAAAAATTTGGCGTATTGTACTAGTAAAGCAAGAAAATTGAGAAAGAATAATCCAGCAGATATCAGCTGAAGTGAAAATTAAAACTACTGGTTATAAGAAAAGCATTATAAAAAAGGAAAATAAACGAAATATTAATTTAAATTTATAAAACGCAGTTGCTTTTATTTAGTGGAATTTCATCTTTACAATTTGTTTGTAACTAAGGGAGCTAGCTCTCTGATTATTGCGCATGCGCCACTCGTATAATGCAGAAGGAAAGTGAATAGCAATATTGGAAAAGAATAGGTAAAAAAAAAAAGGGAAAAAATGAATGGAAATGAGCTGTCACTACTGAACAACACCCCTTAGTGACACAAAATCGCCGAAAAATGATAGGCGTATCTTATTGAAATTAATTAATTAACTTTTTTGCTGATTATTTTTAATAAAAAGAGGTATAAACTGTGTATTTCCCATCAGGTCTATATTTTACTTCGGAATATATAAAAAAATAGAAAAGAAAAGCGAAAAAGAATAATTCTATACTGAAAATTAAATACCTTAAATTCTAACCGAAAATTAAATACCTTAGAATTGCTATTAAAACTACTGAATACACGAAAAACATTAACAAAAGGTTAATAAATGAAATATTTAATTTAAAATAATAAGATGCATCTGCTTTTATTAATTGCATATATTCAACAATCCAACTGCCTACATTCAACAATACATATACGTAAGTATGTATATATATATGATACAGTAAAAACCTGAAATCATTCAAAACGCGAATTAACTAAGTAAAGCACGCTTTAACTATCAGCGCTAGGGAGAATACGAATTAAATAGGGACAGAGCTAGGCAGAACAGGTTTTCTCTAGTTATTTTTGGTTTTGTCTAGTTGAAACTGTATGAATCTAGATTTGTTGCTAGTGAATTAACAAAAATAAATAAGTATAATAAAGTATTCATAAAATATAAATAAACAAGTAAAATTAAAAAAGTAAATAATAAAGTATTTTTTTCCCACGATAATAGGTTTTCCTTTCAAATACTGTTTTCACTAAGTATAGTTTTATACAATACTTTTGGATAGATAAAAATAATATTGAATAACAAAATATTCAAAACACGAATAAAACGGGTTCTCCATATATATATATGTATGTATGTATGTATTAATAGAATTGAGAATCGGATAACAAGCGTTGTAATACACAAAATCCATTAATCAAATTTTATTTTTAGGCGCAAAATTATTTTATTTAAAGTTCACATAAAATACCCATAAATTTATTCAGGTAGAAACCTTTCACAGCTTTACTGGCACGCCACGTCTGTCTTTGCGTCATAATTCAGACAAACTCTATTGTTTAGTCTACTAAAAATCATGACGACGCATTTATGAAGACTTAAAAGAAAAAATTTTATTGACAGAATCAAAATTGAATTCTGGACTTTTATTATATAATAACTTATATAAATAAACTATTCATCTTGTTGTGTTCCTTTAATATAAAGTCATTTAGAAGAAAATCTTTGCAACGGCTATACTGCAGATCCTTTGCTCAACATGAAGACATTGTGTTTAATTTTGGCTTTGATTTTAGTCAGTGCAGCCTTTCCGCAGTCTGGTATGCTTATTTCTAATAATTATTTTTATAAAAATCATTTAAATTAGTTAACCAGAAAAACGTTTATTTTAGAAAAATTATTTAAAAACAAATACGTGCTATCTATATATTTAAAATAATAAGGGAAGCTAATGAACGAGTCGCTTAGCCCTAACTACTGGCTCGATTTCGCAAATTTTTATTCCATACGAAAGCACATGACCGCTATATATATCGTCAATGGTTCATGCTTCAATTTTAAAGAGAATTTGTTGAAATAAAGATTTAAAATGCATTCCTAATAGGGTAACGCGACAGCGTTTCGGCTTAAACCACGAACTGATTTCGATAAGTTTGATTTCATACGACAAGCCATGCCTTCAAGATATGTTAACAAAAATCATATTGCCCTCATATTTCCATCACTTTTGGGGAAAAAAATAAAAAGAAGCATCGTCCTATTGTATATTTTGGTATACTATGTATTAGTGAAAATCCGTTAAAGTGTTTGCCATCTCAACTGCAGGTCCGATCTCAATAAATTTCAATTGAAATTTCTTGACCCTTTGACACTTCATGATTGGTCATCCACGCCTTTCTTCATCATTTCGAAAAATCTTGCAAATTAGGACTTTGACATAGCCTTCAATTTTAACAACGGGAAACATTTCGATAATTTTAGTTGTTAAATTGACAACTTTTAACCAATCAGAAGGTTCTATGATTATTGTGCAATTTTTATTTATATAATAACTTTATTTTTATTATACCTGTAGTCTGATTAGATGTAATTCACGAAAGTTGTTTGACATAACTAGAGTAATATAATTTTTACTAGAAAGCCTTCGACGGCCGCATTAATGATATTAACCCTTTACACTTGGTGCACTTTGCAATGGTGACTCTCACTCGCCATTCAAGACGGTGCATCAGTTTGGCGTTTTATTTATTTATTTATTTATTTAATTTTTATTGTTAAAAATACCTGCCTGTATAAAGAAGATTCAAATTAATTAAACGGGAGAATTCAACTTAAAACAATTATATATTAATTTTTTGGAACAATAAACAGGCCCCTGTATTAGGTGTATAATTAGGCATCAGATTACTTTTCCGAGTGAAAAGGGTTTATATAGTTATATAGTTGAATTTTGTTGAAACACCGGTTATCAAAACAAAATAATATGCTATATATAAATTTAAATAAAAATAATAAGGAAAACCAATGTGCCCCCCCCATCCATAGTTATTGATCCGATTTCTCGAATTATTAATAGAAAGCTTATGACATTTATTTTTGTTATTAATAATCATTTATGCCCCACCTCCTTCAAATTGGAAGGATACTTCAAATTAAACGTTGACAGAGTTTTCAGCGTAAATAACTAGACCCATTTCGCCAATTTTTTTCATCAATATGTATGCAGAAATCTTGAAAATCAAAGAATTCGTTCTATTGCCCCAATCACTTTGCTAGTTTTTATTTCATATGAAAAATCCTATTTTTTAGAAAATTTATTAATGGCCGTCTATTTCCCTATGTCCTCTTATTTACATGGGATATCTTAAAAACACTTATTCTCTCTATATTCTCTATGGTTAAACAATTTATAACTAACTTGTCCTATTTTAAAAATCCTACACGATTGTGCTTTGCATTTTTCTAATTTTCTGTCTACATCTTTATTTAATCTATTATATCGCAGTGCTCTCATATGTCAAAGTGCGGTAGAGTTTAAAAATACGCGCACAACAACATTTTTTCATGAGGCTTGATTTTGAACTTTTGAAAAAGGTCCTATAGAATGCCAACATACACTATAAACACAAACATTTATCATTATTATTAGTAGAGATGAAAAATCAATTCCCATCACATTTTCCTTGCTGTCCATTATTGAGAGTTATCGATCATTACTTTTGAGATAATCGCCAAATTCCAACAGCTTGATTCCAAAGTTTCGCCAAAAATGCAAACACACACGAATCAAACATTCCAGCTGCTGTTGATCGAATCGATTGCCACAAGACTCCAGAAACTGGTGTGTGCCGAGGATTGTTCCGTCGTTACTACTACGATCCGCTTGATGACCAGTGTAAGGAGTTTTTTTACGGAGGATGCGGTGGCAACAAGAACAAATTTGAGACTGAAGAAGAATGTTACAGCAAATGTAGAGGTAAATGCCATATAGCTGATTATAACAAACATGCTAGACGTCCTTGGCGACCTTTTTCTCCAGATTGTTGACTGTTAAATGATTAATACGGAATGCATTTTTCTATTTTAAAAATTCATCTGAAAAATATAAAATCAGTTGAATCCGTTTACTGCAAATCAAGAAGGTTATATTAGACGAAAGCGGAAGTGGAAATCCTGTTACGAGTTAATAATTCGAAAAAGCATATAAAAACATTGCGCATCAAAATGTGCTTAAAATATTTTTGAAATTATAGGAGGAACGTACGGAGATGGAATTTATATAATTCACGTTAATATTTTGAGTCATAAGATATTAAAAAGACCAGTTTTTAACATAATTCTTTTGGAACTTATGGTCATCAATTTCAATAGTTAAGACATATCTATTACCCATCTGGATACGGTTAAGCCTATTTTCGAGCTTGTTCAAACTTTAAAACTTCTATCATAATTTCTCTTTTTTATACTTTTTAGTCTGACTGAAGAAACGTTTTTTTTTACATGGCAAAATATTTCTAGAACATTTCTTATAATATTTTGTCCCTCCATTATTTAGTTAAGTAAAGCGTTGAATTGAATGCAGCTGTAAATACGTTGAACAAAGCAGATCGAAATTCGTAGGATGGTACGTTTCCCTTTGATTGTTGCCATTCGACCATAAATAATAAAATCAATTTCTGCGCCACATACATTAGCGTATTATATATACAAATTATATATATGCAAATGTTACAGTTAATATGATTAATAGGGCATCTGTATCTCTACTTATAATACGGATGAATGTTTGTACATGTGTTGGACCTCTGAGAAAGAGACCGTTTGACCTAAAACCACCAAACGTAGAAAGTATATATTTTGGAGGTTGGTAATAACAATTTGGAGTGACATTTTAGAAATTTTAATTGGAAATTTAATTAATTTAAAACTAAGCCAATTATTGCTACAACTTACGAAATTATTAGAGCACAAAAATAACTATTATACCATCTACACATTCAAATACAAATTTCTTTTCAATGAAACCTATTATTTTGATGAATAAGATTTTCCATGTTTTAATCAAGTTTCTTAAAAAAATATTTTTAGCATTTTTTCCAAGAATGTATTTAATTTCTATTAATAATGCAAATAAATGCGTGTGTATGTTGACAAACTATAGGCCAGAATTACAAAATTTGGTTCATATATGCCTTGTGCTCCTGGGAACGATGTTTTTGAAATTCTGTTTAGTATTTTGATTATTAGAAATGAATTTTTGATATTTTTTTATGATAACTTTCCTGAATACTATTAAAAGTGAATTTTGCATCATTTCTTGTCTAAAAAACTTGTTTCTTTAAAGATATTAATTTAATAGTCTCGCAAAATTTTCCTGAATTTTGAGAAATAATTTTTTTTGATTAACTTTAAACAATCGATTAAATTGCTGACCTAAAATTCAATCATATTTTATTATTTCATAAATTATTTCCTCTCGTAATATTTATTTCATTGTTGTTTCAAGCTGAAAAAGGATTTTTTAGTACCTGTAGTTTATAAGATTAATAAAAAGATGAATTTTCAATGCCGCGAAATTTAGAAGACAGATAAACCTTTATTTGCGTTTTAAATATGATGAGTATGATATCAAGGAACTGTTTTCCAATAGAAAGTTGATATATTACCGCTAAAGTTTAGAAATAAGTTAATCTGTAAATTAGTTAGCTAATCTGCACATTAACTAGGGTGATCCGTTAAAGTGCGGAAATTTGTCTCATTTATCAAATTATCTGCGTATTACTTACTTACTAGGCACTCGTTAAAGTGAAAATTAGATCTTTGCTGGTACAACAGCAACGTTTCCGTACGCTTAAATTAAATGATGTTTATTTATTTTTTTTTGATATATAAAAAATCAAGTTAAGACAATAGAACAATTTACACATTAATTGATAGAATCTATCGTCAATCAATTGAAAAACTTCAATGCAAAGCATCAAACGGTTTAAAATATTATTGAACTTAAAGGAAATGAATTTGCAAAAAAAGATAAAATTATGTTTACATATTAGTGAAATCTAAAGTTTGGTGACACTTTGAATTGCATAACAATTGGTTCTTGTGACAAGCACATCTATTACATTAGAGTTGCAGTTCCATTCTTTTGAAACGCTGTCTGTTACGAAGGGATTTTTTTATTGCTGTTTCACATAAAGCTATTTCTACAGCAGGGACATTTTCTTTAGTTAAAAATCTAAAGAGAATCAAACTTTTGAACTTTAACTATACTGAAGCCGCTAATGTGTATATTACCTAGTTAAAATGCAGACAGACTCTTGATTCCGCACTGAGCTGAGGAAAATTAACTATTTATCTAAGTAAAATGCAAATACATTCAAATTAATTTTAATTAAGATTAAAAACTCTATACTTTGCCTCAATCTCCTAAAAATTAAGCGTGAAGACAATGAGAAATTTTTACATTTAAAAAAAGTTTTACATTTAAAGTATTCAATTAAAAATGGAAGCAAATTTTTTCATTTGCTCCGCTGATTTTAGATCCTTCTTTGTTATGAAAATAGAATCTATGAATTAAAAAGTAGAGCAATTAATTTAATTTCAGATCCTTTGATTTACGCCCAGTTCCGAATAACTCTTTATTTTAATTTTTAGAAAAATCACCAAATTTTTTGATATGGATACCAAAAAAAAAAAACCATATTTATGATTTACCACTGATACTAGATTCCACAAATAATATATTTTTGTAAATTAATTGAACAGAAAAGTTGAGAATTTCATGATTGCAGTAATTTAAAACGAGTTCTATGTATAAAAAAGGATATTGCAGCGTGTTGTTTTTAGAAACTAATTTTTTTTAAATTTTAAAATGTGTTTCGTAACAATTTTTCAAAACGTTTCAGCATTTTCAAACGTTCAACACAAACGAATTTTGTTTTAAAATTGCATATTAAAATTTACCTTTTGATAAAGAAAATACAGTCACACAAAATACAGTTTTGTTTCACATTTATTGATGACAGAAAGTTTCAAGAGCTAAATGTTGTATCATTTAAAACTATATTGGTCTAATTATTCATTCGCTTTTTTATTTTCAAACTGATTTGATGCATATCTAAATGAATTAAGGCGATTTTTTAAATTAAATAAATATTTAAAGATGCTGCTAGAAATTATCCCAAGTAAGACTGCAGTTATGAATCTCATTTTTTATTTTTATTAGAAATTTTTTTCAAATGTCATAGCTAACTGAAAAGGTGGCAGAAATATTAAATTTCATTTAAAACTGATATAATAAAATTAACTAAGAGAACAAATGAATGAAAATTAAAAAGTAGAATACATGACCTACTGTTTTAAGTAATTAAACTTTTGCACTTCAAGGCAATAGGTACAGACCAAATATTTGAAGAATTTTTACGGTTATTTGGGTAGATGATCTTTAAAGCGATGATTCATTGGCCTTTTTAAGTATTTATAGATGACTAATTATTCAATTTTAGTGAACCCATGCCCTATACAGGATGCAATTCACATGCCACTACAGTCGTATATCAAATATAACAGTATATATGATAATAATTAAATACAATAATCTTAAGCTGTTTTATGGATTGAAATCCTATTTTCACGCAAGGTCCAGTTTTATCAGAACAAAGATTTAAATGATGCGTTCAAAAATTACCATTCCAGTTCTTGAAACAATGAAGAACTGATTCAGACATTGCACATGTACATCTTTTCAATATATTTCTGATAAGTCTCCAAACATTTCATTTTTGAATTACTGTATTTCTGAGTTTCTGAAAATGATTCTTTCTAAGTGCAAATCCACCAAGATTGATGGACCATGGAAAATAGCAGAAAAGGAATAGAAATAAAATAACCCGGAAATTTTATGAAAAGTCCTTCTAGCATGAAAATCACGATCAAGATTAAGTCCAAACACAGGAATATCTAGTCGAACTTTAAAAATAGTTTTTGCATTTTAAGTATTAATTAAACGACCTAAAAGCTATTCTAAAAGTACTTGAACACCTCAGTACTTTTTGTTTTGTTAAAATGTATTTCATTGATAATCCATCGAATGAATTGGCCATGGCAATTTTGTCATTCGACTCCATTAATATGGTCACCATCAATATTTGGTGTTAATAAGATTAATTTAGCCATATCATTCAACTTTGATAAACTATGTCTTATCACACCAAAAGTATAATAAAAGTGGAATTATAATAATATAAAAGGAAGGCGCACAAAAATGATAGAGCATTCTGTTTGGATAGATGTACAAAGTTGTAAAGTTATCAAGTTGATGACAAAAATTGGTGAAATTGGATCAGCTGTTGTGGCTGAGCATTGTGTTAAAAGTTTTATTTTGCAATATCGCTCGAAAGAGGAAGGGGGGGGGGCAGACGACCACTAATGACATATCATGAATAAGTCATAAGTGTTCATATGAATTAAAATTTTAAGAAATCTGTCGGATAACTAAGGCTTTTGAATTCTTCCGCAAGATTCCTTAATAGAAAATATACAGTAAAGTAGTATCTTTCCGATTACTCTCAAGGGTCGGCAATCCTTGTTGACAGATCTGAAGGTCATGAGCTTTTATATGAAATGAAAATTATCGAAATATGTTCAGTGGGTTTGATTGGTGAACTTTGTCGCAAGATTTCGCTATAGAAAATGTATTATGGTTAAAATTTTATGATTTCTTAAAAAAAAAAAAAAATGGAGGGCAGATGAGTTTAGTCTCTCTTTGATCACAGATCTTGATGTCACGTGCTTTCATATGAAACAAACAAAAACTTGCGAAGTCGGAAAAGTAGTTAGGACTCGATAGTTGGCTTATTTGTTTTTCGTATTATTTTATATACGTTGACTCTGAATAATTAATTAAAATTCAAGTTTTTTAAAAGAAAACTACGGTATTTCAATAGACAAATTAACGTACACGATTAATTACGTGATTTTCTTTAAATTTTATATAATAATGTTTTAAAATCATTAAGTTTAAATCTCATTTTTAAAACCTGTTAAGTTTAAATATCATATTTTAAAAGCCATTAAATTTAAATATCATTATGTAAACATGTAAGGAAGTGTTCAAGGAAATAGAACTTGCACATTTAGATCTCAAATTTCTAACAAAAAATGTGTAAAAATATATTAAATAAATATGTATATAAATTTTAAGATTTGAAAGGCAATTTAAATGCACAGTTGGAAAGATAAGAATAAAAAGATAAGAATTTTTAGATAAAAATATTAAAAATACTAAAAAAATATGACTAGATTTGCAACCTATTTAGATCTATTCTTACTAGTCAAATAACGATGCAAATGTTGATATTTTTTATTAAACAGATAAAATGAGGTATTAGAATACATACTGAAATTTTTAAATTTAAATGCAAAATGTATAAAACTAAAAGAATTGTGAAAATTTCAAAATAAAAAGAAAAAAAGCTATCTGTAACTTTTATGTATGAAAGTACTAATTTTTGCTTAATATTAACATATATCTAATAACTGTTTTAGCATGAAGGGGCAAAAGTGAATATAATGAATATAATAATTTATAATGAAATTTATTGATACGTCATTTTAGAGCACGACTGCCCTCCAAATAAAGAATTTGGATCCTTTGGTGACTGCCCACCTTCCTGTCTTAAAAATCCTCCTAAATTTTGCACCCTGAGACTTAATTACGGATGCAAGTGCAAGAAGGGCTACGTCCTCACCAAATACAAGGATTATGAATCTGATTGCATCAAACCCGAAGAATGCCCCGATTAATTTTAAGGTTAGTGCGCTGTTGTAGTTTTGCTGGGGGAAACGTATTTATTGCGTATGTGACTGTGGTTCGTGCATCGAATTATCGTAATTTTCAGCTTATAGTCTAAAATTAATTAATTTCCTAATTCAATTAAGAATGATAAGTAATCTCTATACATATCAACGGTTATTGGGATGGATTGGATTGGTGGATTTTAATAGCGCTAGAGCCAATTCTGGCTATACTGCACCAGCCATAGTATATATTCAAAAAATATACAAATAAAATTATTATTGAATATGAAATTGTATTAAAATATATCTAATATATTTGTATGTTATGCAATAATAAAAATAGGAAGAAGTAAAAGTCACGAAGTCATATATTTTAGATAAAATGATAAAATCCAATAGCTTTTAGAAACTTAAAAACGTTTCGATGGGGATGTTCGCCCACCAGCATTCGCCTGTCCAATGATGAGCAGTTAAAATATCGATGACGATGAAAGCTAAAATTGGGACATTCGCTCAAAATATGAACAACGGTTAAAGTTACTAAGCAACTTGAGCAAATGAGAATTCTTTCGCCTAGTAATAGATGTCTATGAGTTAGACGGTGTGACCAATGCGGAGTCAAGTTAATTTGACATTATAGGTATTAGTCAACTTACATAATAATCAATCTCATTCAGATTATCAATTAGATATAACTCAATATCATCAAATTATCATTCATCATAGTTATACAGTAATCATAATTTATCTCAAGAACATTTCATAAATTTTCCAAATTTATTTTCAAATACAATTAATTAGTAATAAAATTTAAACTTAATATTAACAATTTAACTATAGTTGGATTCATGAACATAAACCACATTAAAGTGTAGCTGAATCTCAAAATTCCAATGTTTGTAAACAGAAAAGTTACAACAATTATAGTGGCAACAGTTTAATTCTCAAATTAAACAGAAAGTTACAAAATTTCTAGTGGCAACATCGGAACATCCATCATCTTGGAATGTTAGAAACGAAAGCAAGTGCATTGCATATGAAATACAATTTTTTAAAAAACACTTGCTTCATTCAAAATTAGTTTTTTGTCTTAAAATAACAACATATGAACTTGCAAAATACATCAAAGCATAAATTCACAATACTACTAATTCATTTACTGTTAAGAGAACACATGAATATACCAATGTCAGAAACGAAAGTAATTGCATTGCATGCGAAGTACAAAATTTTAAAACACTTGATTTATTCAAAATTAGATTTTTCTTTAAAATAACAATTTATAAAATAATCAAAGCATAAAGTCACAACATTACTAATTCATTTCCTGTCAAGAGAACACATGAACATACCAATGTCAGAAACAAAAGTAATTGCATTGCATACGAAGTACAAAATTTTAAAACATTTCATTCATTCAAAATTAGATTTTTCCTTAAAATAAAAATTTATGAACTTATAAAATTATCAAAGCATAAATTCACAATTCATTTCCTATTAAGAGAATACATGATTATACAGAAAACAAACTGAACTTATCTGAGAGATACGGGATGTATCTGGTAGTGTACATTCTATACGAGGCAGTATATTTTCAAATTGATCAGGTTGATCAAGATTTCAAAATTCAGGTTGAATCCTTTCCGTTTTTTTTTACCTAAAACAAAACTGAGCCGTGCGTGCAATTCACAAGCTGCATGGTCCCCCGTACAGGGCGCCAATTTATAGATATTATTCAAGTAATAATTTAAAAGAAATTTTAATTAACCAATTCTATAAAAATTACATTCTTTAAGTAAACATGGGTTCCTCACATGCAAGCAAGGGAACCGCGCACAGACTGAAGAAAAACTCCGGAAATACTCTGTTTCCGATGTCAGGGTTGCCAGAATGTTCCCTTAAGGCAGAGACCTGTCATCCCATCCAGCGACGCATTGCAGTTCTGGTGCTACAACATCGTATTTACGCACTGGGAGACAAGGCGTTTAACGGGGAGAAACATACTTATTTCATACCTTCAATAAGTGTGCATACTTTCAACAATTTGTAAAATAGACTTAAATGATCCCCTTAACAGTGGTGTGCAATTGCGGTTCGTGTATCGAATTATCATAATTTTTAGATTATTGGCTAAAATTAAATAATTCATAAACCTTATAATTAGATACAGGAATGGCCAGTAATCCATAGATAATTCAAGTATTACCGGAAAAACATACTTTTTCATATCTTTAAATTAAATGTGTAGAATATTTTTGAGTGAACCGTTTAGTGTGGTTTAGGGCATCGTACTATCGTAAGTTTAAATTGAAAGCTTAAAATTGAGTAATTCAAGCATATAATATATCGAAGCAAAGATAACAGATAACACAAATATTTTAAGTACTCAGTGAATATTTTTTTAATCAAAATGACAAGAGATTTCCAAATTGAAAAGTCTCATCTAGTCTATAGAAAATAACTCAAGTATGGAGTTAATTCCCCAGATGCTATTGAAAGAATAGTAAATATCGATTCCACCCGAATTCTTCAAAGAAAACTTAGATAATTTCTCGTCAAAAGATGGTTGCATTTGAAAAATTTGGCTCTCTTTCAGGAGTATATTCTTTCAGTGGATCGTACTTCACATAATGATGAAATATGAGTTATTATGCATAATCATATGTTATGGATGTTGGGAAATGTCGGTTTGCATTACTATCAAGAAAGATCCCGTATGATACTTTTACAACCAGGCAGCATATTTATGGAACAACAAAATGTTATTGCAAATACTATTGATAGTTTGAAATGTAAAATTTGAAGACAATGTAATGTAATGAAGTCAATGAAGAGAATTATTTGGGAGCAATTAAAAAAATTAAATCTTGCATACTAATATTCTTAAACATGATTCAACAGCTTATTAACAAAATATCGTTTGGTTAAGATTGAGTTCTTAATATAGTTAGGAAAATAGAGGAAGAGAAAACAGAAATAAGCGAATCTCAAGATCTTCCCTGTTGTTGCTATGGAGAAAAAAAATGAGCCAAGAAAAACTAGACGATTAGAGGCAAAATCGTCTAATTTATACTAAGGGCAACATTAAAATGCTGCCAACGAAATAAACTCTTCGTACTGATAATTCGTATTGGTAGGAATAATTTTCGACTAAAAGATTCTCAAACAACACGAATAACCAGGTGGAATGGTCTTCTCAAAACTTTCTCGCATGCTCTCTAATAAAATTGTGATACCAGAGAAAGCCTTGCATACCAGTGACCTACAATAGTTACGAAATATTAACTCTTGGCACAAATTTAGCATTTTTACTGAATTTATCGTATGACCCATGACAAATTTTGGGCGATTAATCTCTGGCAAGCTTTAATAGTATCCAAAAAAGAAATTTGCGTTTTAGGCGATTTTTCTCAAATTATTGAAATAAAAATTCGGGACAAAAATATGCTTGTAGTCACAAAATCCGATAATACATTTGATATATTTGTCACTACGTTTTTGAATTATCACCTTTATATGTTTCTGAAAGTATGGATCGAACAGGTAGTCCATCCTGTTGTTGGATTTGGCTGAAGATTTGACACGTGTCTACACTATAGATGTTAAACTCAAATACCGAATCTTATCTATCTAGCTCTCTTCATTTTATAGTTAACACGCTAAAATATATTCGAGCAACCGGACAGACGGATTTTCTCTCAATAGATTTTACTCAAACTTTGGTAAAAATCTGAAAATTTATTGTAAAGTTCGTATACCAACTTTCAACCGTATAGCTCAAAGCATTTTTAAGTTATCTTTGTTACAGACAGACAGATGGACATTTTCCGAAGACGTGTTTTTCGAACTCAGGGTGGTCTAAGACTTGGAGATGCGTCAAAATCTAGAGTTGGAATTTTTTCATACTTACTATGTTTTCTCTATAGTACATATACGAGAAAGTAAAAATTGCTGCAAAAATCTATAATAAATTTCCATTTCAGCTCAAATTCGTTTCTTGTCTAGTATTCTGAAATTATGTAAGGTACTATTTAAAAAAATTTTTCACCAAATTAATAAAGAGTTTAAATATCACAGGCACTGATATATTTAATGTATAGTAAATTCTAGAAAAATGCAAGGGCCAATAATTTAGTCGTGCATAATTCCTAGTCAGACGCTAAGGATGAATTATTAAATATTAGATCTGACTGGGCAGTGCAGACGCATTATGCTCAATTACACCGTAATCGTTCACTACGATTTCACATGACAATGATAAATTTATCCGTAAAAATCATTTGCGAATAAATTTGGAAGTAAAGCAGTACTTTACTACGAGCAGTTACTTTGTAGATATTACAACTACCGACAAGTAACTGCTATATATTCTACAAGTAATTCGCCTACTACGATATGATAGTATTTGTAACTGTATATTCGGAGAAGAATATTGGTAGTGAAAATGTATTAGGATTTATTAAGCAGTCTGTAATTTTTTTTTGAATTTTTAATTTGTTGATCTGCCAAACAGATTAATCAGTTCTTATGAGATTAGTTTTGGGTTTGTTTGGAATTGGATGATAAGTTATATTTCCAAGTCCAAAAAGTTACGATACATATTTTATTACGGAACAATGGATTCAGAACATGTGTTAAGTGTTACCACAGAAATAGCTTTTTTGGACAACATGCATTTTATCTTCTCTCATTCAAAGATGTCAAATGCGGATTAAGAGCCTGTTTTTGCTACCTCCTCTAGTGCTTCCGCCACTGCACTTTTTCGGGATTTGAAAATACTTGCCCATTTAGCAAATTCTTCCTCTGTTGAAAAAATTACATAGGATAAAATAAAGGTATAAGATCATTGTGAAATGACTTAAAAGCTAGGTTTGGAAACTGCGAACCAGCATCTTATTGTAATAGATCAATCTCAAATTTGCCTTCCCAAGGATAGAAAGTTTTGCAAATATAATCTTGTTCGGGTAGAGGACATGGCAACTGCAGTTGCAGTAACATACCACGCGTTTCCTTTCTAGATTCAGCTGCCGTTTCCGAATAAATTTAACACGATATATTTTGCTTATTCCGTGAGAAACAGCATTGCTCATTTACATTTAGATGATATAGAAAAAGCTCCAAATTTTTTTGAACGCAGTAGCGCAATTGTTGAGTCAATATTAGAAACATGAATCACCACTTAAATTAGTCTTAGTCGAATACATTGTGGTGGTTTGAATTGAGCGAGGATAGAACTTGGGACCTTGTGGTTCGCAGCCCAGTAACATGACCATGATACAAAAGCAATTGCTCGTGCAGCGTAGTTGTTAACTGGCTTATAAGCTATTCACCATAACATTATTAGTGAGAAAGTACAGTGAAAAGAAATAAGTAAATCCAGTTTTTTTCAGCTCAAAAAATTATCTGATCTTTTGTAATCCATAGAAATATTTAAATGACTTGTGTCTAAGATAAAATTGAGAGAAGTTGAAAGTTCAGCTTATGATCTACCCATTAAGAAAAAAAGTACAATCAAATTTCATTTATAATAAATGCAATGAGAGTTCAGTTTACAATCCACCTTCTCTCAGGTAGAAATCGATACAATATTTCAGCTTTTAATTTATCAGTTATGAAACAAGAATAATAGAAGACATGCCAGTTGCGAGGAGGCGATTCTATATTATTTAGATCATAATTGAATGGAAATATTGATTTGACCATAAAATTTTGATTAAAATATATTGCGTCGAAATGTTTACGCAATTTTTACAAATGTTTACAATTCTATTCTTTGGTATCACTTATTAATAAACTATCATGGAATGCATGTTTGGAATATTGATTATCTAGAATTCGCTATTAAATCATTATAGCTTCGCGTGATTGAATAAAAATTTGTAATTATTTTTCATCATCGAGAATTCTGAATTGCGTTCTGCTGACAAATACAGAATGCTAGTTCGAACAAACAATTCACAAAAACGTGAATAAGTTTCCGCTTCATTTAATTTACTGTGCACCTATCTTGTGTATATGGCGAATCCTTGGTTTGAATTTCAGTATAAAATCATAAATCTTTCTTAATACTAATAAATGAACATCACAATTGATCATGATAGGGGAAAATATACAATATGAAATTGTTATCTCAAAAATTAATAAATTATCTTGCATATCCATGCAGTAATTTATTTAATTAAGGAAGGTCAGGAAGAATAATTATATGCCAAATAAGACCAAAATATTAAAATGAGAACTGCAGTTTTAAAAGAAAGATAGTTTTCATTAATGTTTTTGCAAATAATATTATTTATTAAATTTAGCATGCATAAATATTGGAATACATTTATTCTTAAATAATAATAAAGAATAAATGTATTCCAATATTTATATTAAAGTTTCCAATAAGAGATTAGAAATCGGATACATTAAAGTATTTATGTATCAGATTTCTAATCTCTTTCTACCAAATATCTTTTAAACTTAGACATTATTCTAAAGATATTAAAAAAATTATATTTAAAAAAAATTAAATTTTTTTTTATTTTGTAATTTTTATTCTTTAATTCGGTATTATTGCCATATAAAATGACACTTGGAACTAGACTGGACATCATTTTGTAATTTCATTTTCTGCAAGTATTTATTTTTGTATGCATGTACAGAATTTTCTTTGGAGTTTTGTATTTTTTCTGAACTAAAATTTTTTCAAATAACTAAAACGAAACGACTCTGATTTATTTTAATGCATAACAGAAATTCATACCACCATTTTCATACGATTTTCCCAAATATTAAGATACTTGCAAAAACCTCTTAAACAAATTCATCTTTTAAAAACATGTTTATGAGAAACAAACATTCAGCTAATGCTATTTTAAACATAAATGTTTGGTAATATATATATATAACTAACTATATATAATATATATATATATATATAATATATATATATATAACTAACTATATATATATATATATATATATATATATAATATAATTGATCAGTAAATACAAAATATCCAAGTGTTTTTATTTCTAGAAATGCTAGAAAGGGAATTTCATGTTTCGCTAATTTAAATGTCCATTATTTTCTTATGAAGGAAATCAAAGATGTTCTCCGAAGATAAGAATAAGTGAATGGCTTCTTGATTTACAAGTCTAAGTTTAAATTTCATATCTGCTTGCATAGCTGAATATTGAAGTTCTGAAAAATGGACAATGAGTATACTTCTGTATTAGTAAAAGAAAAATTGCGAAAAATTATTGCATTTATTTGAAGTTAGTTAATAAAATTTTGCCAATACAAGTATTATAATTTTTTTTGTTATTTATCAATATTGAATGCAAATTTTATTATTTGCACTTCTGGAGGCCGGAGAACCTTTTTATGAGATATAGGATGCATTTTATTTTATTTAGCTACATTGTGGAAAAATTTAAAAGATTTTGTTATTTATAATTCGTGATAAAATTTGTCTGTGGTTGATTGATTAATTTAATGTTGATTTGTTTTATTAAATTAATTTTCTTTTTTACAGGTTAAGTAATCCGGCATTTCCTGAATAAATTGTACAACGATTATTGCTGATGAAATTTAAATTATTTGTATCCTATTGGCTTATAAAATAAAATTTCTGCTGTGTTATGATTCTTTTTCCTGTGTTTTCATTCATTTTTAACCAAAAAGAATTATTTAAATTTTGGAAAAGAGAAATTGATGCTTCAGTTTTGTTATTCGTCTGTATGATAATTGAATTTTATTTTTGCTTTTTAAAAAATCTAAAAAGCCTTTATAACTGTAAATTGGAATAATAGAGTAGTTAAGATATAGTCTAAATTATTTTATCATTTAGAGGTCTGAAATTATTAATAGGAGTTGCTTTAAAGTGAAAAAGCAAGACCCTAACTATATATATATATATATATATATATATATATATATATATATATATATATATATATATATATATATATATATATATATATATATATATATATATATATATATATATATATATATATATATATATATATATATATATATATATATATATATAATATAATTGATCAGTAAATACAAAATATCCAAGTGTTTTTATTTCTATGAAATTAACAACAAAAAATATTTAATTTTTAAATTTGCCTTTTCATATCTTTAATTATATCATTTAAATGTGACATTTCTTGCCGTTTATTAAAATATCTGGAGTGTCCACTTTAATCGTAGCTCAATAACGAGTTTCGAAACATTTTCAGAGTGTCATGTATTTTCAATAGGAAGGATGTTTTAAATAAGGTAAATAACTATTTTGTTATGTTACTTGAATCAATAAAGGCACTGTTGAAAAAATTACGATTTCTAAATTTTTATATAGTTCTAGCTACTATTAAATATGCTATATTAGCAAAATATTTTAAATACTGTACTTGTTTTTGACCGATCAAATAAGAGGGTAGCATTTAAAGACAATTTCTTTATTTACAGCCTTATGTACATAAAAACAACTCGTTTTCATCTAGGTTAATATGATTTATAATATTTACAACACAGTTGAAAGTTAAACATGAATGGTTCCCCGATTCATTCGGAGAAACAACCTCACAAGAAACGCTAATAGACTGTTAGCGCATCCGGCTACTACATGGGTAGCTCTAGGAATGTACCGATCTTCATCGGGTGGATCTTAACTCAGAAGACCGAATCACACGAAGCTTCTCTGATTACTCCTCAAAACGACCTCTCTTTTCTTCTTTCTCTTCCAAAAATATCCGCATTTTATTTTCTGTGAAATCTCCGTCTCTCATTTTCACATTGGTGCACTTTAACTTCCTGTCACCCAATAACTGTTCAGAAATTCTCCAACGCCTCCAGTCAATCGTGGGAATGTCCTTGAATAATCCATCTTCGTAGCTGACCCTTCATAATAAAAAAAATAAAGATTTACATCCGAAGGGTTTGAACTCTTCCCTTTTGAAGATACGATTTATTTCCTTGGAACGACGAAAAACACAAATGTGGTTCTTTATCTGGACACAACTAATGACCAGATGACCCTATTAAGAGAGAGAATCCGCTATCTGGAAGTCTGGAGGCACTTAACAATGTGGAGGTGTTACACAGTTTTTGACACAGCTGGCCGGAAATGCCAATCATCAAATGTGGGAACCAAGGAATGTTACAGTGGTTAACAGGTGTCTCAGGGCAAGGAAGCTGAATCTTTACAATACATACATAATATCTACTAAAGACGATTATTAAAAATAATTATAATATATACAAAATAATTAATTAACATTAATGCTTAAAGCATTAAATCCATTAATAAAGATCAGCATTCAGAATATCACTATTTCAGACGCTTGCAAATTTTGTCTTGATAGGAGATTACCTGAGACGGCAGTTGATTGGTCTAATTAACAAAAAGCAAATAAATAAATAATGGAAAATGGGAAGGCAGTTGAGAGTTTTAAATTTATTGCTAAGCATATCTAAAGCAACGAGAAGAATTAAAAGAATAGGAAATTAATGTCTCGAAGATAGAACACAGAAGAAGAACAACCATGCCCGAACCGGGACGCCCAGATCACAGGAAAAACGCGCTAGCCCTATGCCAGGATCCCGGTGCAAATCAACTGTTCACCCTTCAAGGGGAAAAAATATAAAATAATTGTAATCAAGAACTTTTGAAGCAATATTTCTATAAGTGCGTTGAAGAACTGAAAATAATTTTTCATCAAACATTTCAAAATAAATAAATAAATAAAATTAAAAAAATGTAAAAGATACAGTCACAGACGCAAATGTTTTATAAATTGGAATTATAATCAATCAGTTTTTTTTTGTTTTTTTGTTTTCATTCAATGTGGATCAATTTCTACATAATACTGTATTCAATGTTTCACACTTTCACAATTTTTTGTGACTTCTAGATTTGTAATAAAAAATATATTCTATTTTTCCCAATTTTAAAATTTTAAATATTTTGATTAAAATATTTTTAATTTTAAAATTTTGTAAAATATATTTATTATTTTCGACTTTTAAATCTTCATTTTGTTTTATATTTTTTTAAATATTAGAGAATATTATATTTAGTTTCCTTTGTAATTGATTTCGAGATTGCAGTTTTTGTAAGGAATTAAATTTCATTAAATAAATAAGGTGCCCACTCTAATTGTAGCTCTGTTACTAATTTCTAAACAAAAATAGACAAATACTTTTTTTTAGAAAAATACTTTAAACGGGATTTCAAAAAATCGTATGAGCCAATAAATATTCCCCTGAAAAAATTACTGAATATACATTTATATATAACCTATAGTTCTATTAATTATAACTAATAATTTTTTTTGATACACGCTACCATAATAAAAGAATCCTCACTTTTCTGCGTTCAGGATTGCAAAGCATTGGGATTCTCTATTTTAGATTATTTTAGATAGTTTGAATGGCTGCTAATCATCTTATTTTCATCGACAAGGAAGATCAACCAATCAGGTGTAAACTTTCTAGATGTGGTGGTTTACTGATCTAAAAAAAGAAATTCAAAGCATCGTAACTCGGCCAAGTTTGATCACAGAATATTTTTAAATTTAAAATATTACTGCACCAAAAATGTTAACAAAAATATGACTACTTGGAGTCGGGTCGAGTATAAATAGTTAAATTTGTTATTTTTTTACCAGAACATTTATTTCCTGGTGCAATGTAGACTGCAATTATTTGCATGGCTTTAAGTATGTATACATTTATCGCCTGCCTCTAATGGTTCAGAAATTAATTATTGGATCACAATAAGAATGGACACCTTTTGGATCTGTGATATATTCTGAACAAATAAAAATGTCTCATTTTCATCAAAAAAAAATATTGCTAGAAAGAAATCCAGCACAACAGAAAATGAATGGAAAATTTATCACAGAATTCCATTTTCAAAAATCTGAAGTTCATGGAAAAACTCAGTATTTAGTCAAACAAAGATTTGAAACAGTATAGAACTAAGAAATTACGCATTGGAAAAATCTTAGTCAGACGGAAATCACAATTCATGATTAAATAAATAGAAAATATAAATTTGCATAAAAAAATATTTGTTCGTAATCATGCATTCACCGCTTCTAGAAGCTTCAAAATCTGAAAAGAATGCAAACAATTGAGAGAAATCAGGTGAGTTTTTGAAGAAAAAAAATTTCTCGCTATTTAATATTTTTCTTTTATTCTTGTACAAAAAAAAAAAAAAAAAAAAAAAAAGAATGAATAAAAAGTAAAAATGAAATCTACGATCGCAAATTTCAAGTTATCATGTGCATTTGAGGCTTCACATTACTATTTTCAAGCTATCATGTAAGAACATTAGTATTTTTTAAGTCATTATTTGTCTTAATTCATTTAAGTCGTTTACCAGTTTAAACCGGTTTGAAACAGTCACGAGACTTCTCTATCGGTCTCTATCACTCCCGTCTCTCTCTCTTTCTCTCTCTCTCTATATATATATATATATAATGACAATTTTTTAAAAATATCATTTTAAATTTTTCTAGCTGGCAAGTTTTGGAACTCGACCGATTATGAGAGGAAAAAAACTCATCCTTTTATCTAAATATCGATGCACGCGTAATCTGATAGACTCGTGATTGTTTCAAACCGGTTAAAACTGGTTAATGACTTAAATTAATTAAGAAAATTCGTAAGAATTGTCCTAATTAATTGTCCAGAGAATGAATAATTGGAAATCAATTTGTAACTTTAGTTGGCGATAAATCGCCAAATGTGACAACCTTCTGCATTATTTTCTAATAACCCTAAAGCGAAAAATTGGTGCATCGAAGGCGATAAATCGCCAATTTGTTGCCTACGCATTTTGAGGCTTCACAATTCGCAAATGTGGTGTGGAGGTTTGGAGAAAGTCTCAAAATAATATTTATAGAAATATAGATTTATTTAAGTGAATTTGAGAAAGTTCTACATTTAATAAATACATCAAATACTGTTACTTAAGTTTATTATGACGTCATACAAAGAATATAGATTTAAAATACTATTAAATATTAAAACAATTAAATAATAAAATATAGAAACAGAGAATGAAATAACAGAGGCTATTTCGCAACTGATGAACTTGCAATGCATGTTTGAAATCTTTGCAATTATTTACAGGATCGCGTTAAAAATTTTCCCCATCAAATTCATTGTGGGATCATATTGACCAACTACAAACGAATGAACATTAATCCAAAAATATTATTATTATGTAAGTATTATTATTTCAGATCTAAATTCTATAATATTCTAAAATAGATATTATAATTCAGATCTAAAAAAATATCAAAATTCGTCATAATGATGTTTTCGAATTTTTTAAAGATAATTCTTTTCTGTGGTTTCTATATAAAAATGTAGGAATAGTACAACAGAATAACTACTTTTTTCCCTTACTCTAATTATATTTAGCGTTTTTTACGTAGGAATAAATATCTTTCTATAAAAATATATCTCGAAGAAAGCGTGAATCTGCTTATCGATCCGGCGAATGTTTATCTTTATAAGTGTACATTTCCCCCACTTGGTCTCCAAAGGTGAAAATTATAAAATAAAATCATATACAAAAGAAGACATTAATATTAATAATATTTAACAGAAAATAAAATATTGTTAATAATAATATTGAAAGAAGACAAAAATTGAAATTTAATTGTATTCTAAATCTACGAAGAACAAAAAGCCGTATATAAAATGGCGAACTTTGATAAATTCTTCTTTCTCCAATAACATGAACGGTCTCGGAATTGTGTTTTTATTCCACAATTTTATCTCTATAAATATATTCTTTTAAAATATACATATTATTGAACTAATATTATAGAATAAGTACTAATAAGGAATGTAAGTGAATGAATAATCTCTACGAATAATAAAGATGAATATATGTGTATATATTGGCGATCAATAAGCCAGCTACCAAACAGATGTATAGCTACAAAATTTTGATCAATTATTTGGCACATACATACCTTTAAAGGTGTGAATGTGCACTTAAAATTTTAATAAGTTCCAAATTAAGCTGAACATTGCCATTTTTCTGTGATAATTTGCGTTAAGAGACTGCATTAGAAATGCTCATGCGCACAATGAATGAAACTGTGTAAGATTATTAAAATCACATGATCTTAGTGATAAACAATTTGCGGAATCTTTAACATAAAGTTATATTTAAACAATTTATATTAAATCAATTATGATAAATAACCCCGGATAATCAGATGATCGTCTGTGGCGACTAGTAAAGAAAATAAAAAATAAAATAGAAAAGAAAATAATAGAGAAAAAAATGGAAAAATTAATAGAAGTTTAAATTATGAAGAGCAAAAAGCCGTAATTCAAATAGATTATTTTGATTGTTGAAATCTTTTTTGTTGAAATTACAAAAATATCTGTAAGATATATTTTCTATAATATTATTACAAATACGTATATTCTTCTATAATAGGCAGATTACTGAATTAATAATATAGAACAAAAAAAATGGACTGAAAAAAATACTAATAAAGAATGTAAGTGAATGAATAATCTCTACGAATAATAAAGATGAATATATGTGTATATGTTGGCGATCAATAAGCCAGCTACCAAACAGATGTATAGCTACAAAATTTTGATCAACTATTTGGCACATACATACCTTTAAAGGTGTGAATGTGCCCTTAAAATTTTAATAAGTTCCAAATTAAGCTGAGCATTGCCATTTTTCTGTGATAACTTGCGTTAAGAGACTGCATTAGAAATGCTCATGCGCACAATGAATGAAACTGTGTAAGACTATTAAAATAACATGATCTTAGTGATAAACAATTTGCGGAATCATTAACATAAAGTTATATCTAAACAATTTATATGAAATCAATTATGATAAACAACCCCGGATAATCAGATGATCGTCTGTGGCGACTAGTAAAGAAAATAAAAAGGAAAATAGGGAAGAAAATAATAGAGAAAAAAATGGAAAAATTAATAGAATTTTAAATTATGAAAAACAAAAAGCGGTGATTCAAATGGATTATTTTGATTGTTGAAATCTTTTTTGTAGAAATTACATGAATATCTGTAAGATATCTTTTCTTCTCAAATATTATTACAAATATATTCTTCTATAATAGGCAGATTACTGAATTAATAATATAGAACAAAAAAAATGGACTGAAAAAAAAAGTGAAATTAAATAAAATTCTAAATTTCGAAGAATACTCAAGTCTTGTTTGATATGAAAAAAAATGATTGGGGAATGATTTTGTTGCTCAAAATATATGAAAAACGCACTGAAAATATTCTCAACTGCCCCAAATTTTATCTTTAAAAATGCATTCTTCAAGAATAAAAAGTAATAATTAGAATAGAAAAGAAAATGGCTGCATTAATACTATAAAATAGAAGAGAAAAATTTAAATTTAACTCTAAATCACGAAGTACAGCAAATCCTATTTGAAATGCAAAATTTTGAATGGTAAATTCTTTTCTGCTCAAATTTCCTCTTCACGAATTTCCTTGTTACAAGTACATTCTTCTGGAAAAAGCCGACTACTGAATTAAAAGTATAAATAAGAAAAGAAATAATTTGAAAAAAAAAATCAATAGAATTCAAATTTCCGAAAAACAGCAAACTTATTTTTTTGAATTAAAGAATTTCATTGTAAATTTTCTCGTGCTGAAATTGCATGAAACAACCTCAGAATATTTCTATTTCCCTAGAAATTGATCGTTATGAATATATTCTTCAAAAATCAGCAAGCTAATGATTATTCAACAAAATTGCAAACGAAAATGCATTACATTTCCTGCTTAGCGAAAATAAATGTAATTAGACAGCCATTTGATTTATGAAACTTTATTTTTAGACTTTTAATAATTCTCTTATTTAAAGTTCGCATAACATAACCATAACTTAGAATCTTAATTTACACAGAAACCATGCGTTTCTGCTATGCGCATTTCGCAACTATTTAAGATGAAGTTTTGAGAAATTATTCAGCTATTGTTTTTTCTAAAATTCGTGAAGATACTTTTATGGAAGTCTAGCAATAAATTATTTCTATTATGAGAAAGAAACGAACATGAATTCAGGAATTTTATTAAAGAAATAAATTGCGCAATGTGACGTACTCGCTTTGTTATATAAAGTCGTTTAAGGAAAGTCATTTTAGTTATCACTCGTTTGCTTTTTTGGACAACATGAAAGCATTGTGTTTAATAGTGGCTGTGGCTTTAGTCAGTGCTGTTTTTGCTCAGTCTGGTATGATTTTTAAAATATTAATTTTCTTATAATATTTAGGTATAGCATCTAGAATAATGTTAGATATTTTCATTGAAATTAATTTAAAGCAAACACGCACTGTTTATTATAAAAAGATAAATAGAATTTAATACATATTTTCATTAAATAAATAATTTTTGGTGGTAAATTCTTTATTATTTCTGAAATAATAATTTTCACAAAAATAATAATTGTTTTAGTATGTGATCGTACTTTTCAGTTTTGATTAAATGACAATAATAATTAGAATTCAATACATATTTTCATCATTCAGTACATATTTATATTAAATAAATAGAATTCAATACATATTTTCATTAAATAAATAAGATTAGGTGGTACATTTTAATATTTTCATTATTACTTTTGAAATAATAGTGTGTAGTAATTGCTTTAGTATATGATCGTACTTTTCAGTTTTGATTAAATGACAATAATAATTAGAATTAAATACATATTTTCATCATTCAGTACATATTTATATTAAATAAATAGAATTCAATACATATTTTCATTAAATAAATAAGATTAGGTGGTACATTTTAATATTTTCATTACTACTTTTGAAATAATAGTGTGTAGTAATTGCTTTAGTATATGATCGTACTTTTCAGTTTTGATTAAATGACAATAATAATTAGAATTCAATACATATTTTCATCATTCAGTACATATTTATATTAAATAAATAGAATTCAATACATATTTTCATTAAATAAATAAGTTTAGGTGGTACATTTTAATATTTTCATTATTACTTTTGAAATAATAGTGTGTAGTAATTGCTTTAGTATATGATCGTACTTTTCAGTTTTGATTAAATGACAATAATAATTAGAATTAAATACATATTTTCATCATTCAGTACATATTTATATTAAATAAATAGAATTCAATACATATTTTCATTAAATAAATAAGATTAGGTGGTACATTTTAATATTTTCATTACTACTTTTGAAATAATAGTGTGTAGTAATTGCTTTAGTATATGATCGTACTTTTCAGTTTTGATTAAATGACAATAATAATTAGAATTCAATACATATTTTCATCATTCAGTACATATTTATATTAAATAAATAGAATTCAATACATATTTTCATTAAATAAATAAGATTAGGTGGTACATTTTAATTTTTTCATTATTACTTTTGAAATAATAGTGTTCACAAAAATGATAGTTATTATAGTATGTAATCGTAATTTTCAATGCAGATTAAATGACAATAATAATTATATTTTAATGGAATTTTGGATTAAATATTATCAACTATAGTATAATTAATGCTTATTAAATTATTATATTAAAAATACCAAACGAAAATACTAATTTTCATAGAAAATACTTCTTTCTTAAGGCAGTCATTTAGAATTCAATCTTTGACTACGAAATATTTTGTAAACAATTTTATAGTTTTTATTGGCGTTACAAATGTAACAAAATTCAATTTAATTTGACAATACACAACCATTTTGAGATTCTTTTATTTGTCTATTGTGAAAAGGTGTGGCAGAAACAGATTTAATAAACTTATCAAATGCGTAATATTTTCCCTACTTTGTTGCACTGACTAATTATTTACTGTACTACTTACTATAATGATTACGAGAATTTATTCTCATATTCGAACATAAAATTCTTTAATTTTAAATTAAAATTAAATTTTTTAAGGAATTTTCTAGAAATTAAATTAAACCTAAATATGCTAATATTTTTCAACAACTTTTTTCGATTTTTATAAAATTATTTAAAATAAACTGATTTATTGAATAAATGATTCATACAACATTTTATTATTATGCTCATAGATGTACTTGATATTTATTTTTCAGATTTTGATTTTTTTAAAAAAGTAAAATTACTGAATCATCAAAAAATATTTTTAATTCATAGAAAGTAAGTTTTCAAACGTGATTTTTGAATAACGTAATCGAAAGAAATACACACGACGCATTCTAATTTATTACTGCTTCCTTTCATTTTTTTGTTATCCATTTTCATCTGTACTGCCATCTACTGATACATTTATGAACTACAATAATACTCTAAACGGCAATTGCATTTTAACCCATAAATGCCAAACAGTTTTGTTTCCAAAAATATTTTGTGACCTGATAGCAAATAATATGTAATCAATTGGATAAATATTTTAACAAATATACAATTCATAATGTTCCCTAAAAAGAAAAAAGATTTTAAAATGCTAAAAAATCTATAATAATTTAAAAGTAGGTAGAATTAAGTGTGTAAACTAAAGAATTTTTAATACTAATAAATATAAATATAAAATTATCAAATACGGATAAATTATTGATAAGTAATTTTAAGAATTTACTTTTTTTTCCTTGATATTTCGAATAGCGTAATTCTTGAAGAAAATAGAAAGGAAATCGCTTTATTACAAACTTTATAACATTTATGTGTTGCCATCTGTTTATAACAACTTAAAACAAAAAATAGGAATTGGTGAGTACAATTTTAAAGTTTAAATATTTAGTTATGTAAAGTTGAGGCACATTTTTCGAACCGTTCTTTAAAGGGATGCTTTGTATTAATGGGTTAACTGAATTAACCACCACGGATTCAGCTAGAAATAATATCAAGTGTGGCTATAAAGGATTCTTAATATTCTAGCGTATTTTTTATGCACTTTTTCTCATTTGTTATATCAGGATTTAAGGTGTTTTATACCGCCTTAAAGTTTTTATCATTGTGTTTAAAAATACTCGGTTTTTTATTTGAAGATCTTTATACCATATAATTCTTTCTTTTAGATAGTTATGAGTTGAAAATTTAAATATGCAGTTTTATTTCGTATTTTTTTAATCCAAAATACGAGGCCTGTTTTATAAAATGTATTTCATAATATTTGCTTTACTGTTCCTACTAATATAATTTATATTAGTTTAATCTAATAAGTACAAGTTACACTTTTTTGTTTCAAATCCCAGAGGGACAAGAGTTTTTTCATCCGTTCAGACAAGCAGAAAGATTGTAAAGAGTTTCACATATTTTATTCACAATTTAGAAATTTTTATATATTTTTAGATTTATTTTAATATATAGTATATATTTATATATAGTATATTTAATATATAGTATATTTAATATATAGTATATATACACAAAATATTTTTAGAAATTAATTTCTTGTAGTTAAACTTATATAAGTAGTAGTCAGCATTTCTTTGAGAAGAGAATAAATACCCAAATCTATCTGAAGACTGCTGAAATTAGAGAATTACTATATAATAAATTGATAAATGAGACGTTTGCTCATTTTTTTTTCAAAATATATAGCAGTTAATTTTAATTAATTAAAATATTGGTAAAATTAATTTTTTTTTTGTATTTTATTGGCGAATTTCTAGAGATCTGGAATTATTTAGACTTTGAAGACTGAGTCTATCCTCATGTATAAGGGAACTCCTTGCACCAATAATTGTATCCTAAAAGGAAAAAGGAACACTTGGATATGTGATGTTAAATGATAACAATTAGAAACAGTTCTATAGCTAATTTAAATTTATATGCAAGAACAATGAATGCCGATTTATAATAAATTTAATATAGTTGTGGACCAATACTGGTAGAGTAAATCTCATAATAATTTTGAAAATAAAATTGTACTTCCATAATACAATAACTATTAAGCATTAATTCAAAAAATTATAAAAAAATATCACATTTAGTTTGAAAAATTAAATTATTTAATTAAGTGTTGATTTTTTTCAAAGTGCACCAAATTTGTTTGATACAATACAGGTATATTTCGATGAATAATTTTGTTTGTCAGACAAGTGATGCCACTCACTTCTCAAATACACACACACACACACACACACACACACACACACACACACACACACACACACACACACACACACACACACATATGTAGAGAAACAAATTGTTTGTTATTATTATTTTCATCTAGTTCGTCAAAAATTTAGATAATCAAAATTAAATGTTTCAGATTCGACTGAAACAACTTTACAATAGATGAGAAAATGGATCGTAATAACAAAATTGCAACTGAATTTTACAGTTGTATGATTCTTTTCAGCTTACATACATTCTCTATCTTAGACTATTTTGGTTTGTATGATGTTTTTTCTAAATGCCTAAGAACTTTTAGACTAAATTTAACATTTTATAAAAACTAGAAGAAATGTTATAAGAAATGCAACCAACAAAATTGTTGTTCGAAGTTAAAATTAAGTAGAAATGATCTATCCTCGACTTCATTTTTGAAATAAAATATGTTACTTACTAATATGAGTAAGATGCTGATGGTCGCCACTTGATCTGGGAGAAATGTAAATTTTCACTTGTATTTAATTAGTTTTGAGTTATAACGTTCTCGCAAAATGCTTAAGCATATATATTTCTAGAACACAGAATTTTCCTGTCAAATTTTGAGCGGGATTGAGTTAGTATCTTCTTTACATTCATACATATACTTTTTTTTGGATGTGAATGTGAAGATTCGTCAAAATCTCGAACTCGAATTTTTCCATGATTACAGTATTTTCTCTTTATATAATTCGCATTCTAGAAAGTAAAAAGGCAATAAATATGGTGCAGTAATTAACATATTGATTATGAAATAAGAATAATACCCTATTTTTTTATAATTTTAATGAATATTTTTAATAATGAAATTAAAATAAAGCCTAGTAATTAAAGTGAATAAAAAAATTAAAAGTCATATTGCCGTATGTCGGATATTTTCTAAAGTCACATGTTCTAAAAATTAAGGGAAGTATCCAAATTTTATGTTCAAATTTTTTGATGATTTGATTTTTTGTAAAGTTTTTACCTTGCTTAATTCGAATAAGATTAAATAAATTTTATAATGATCTGGGCTAAATGGATTAACTGATTGAATACAGGAAAACACTACAGTGTGCAATAAAGTAAATGATGGATAATACTTGAAACTCCATAGTAATAAATAAATAAATAGTAAAACTCCAGTTTGGTTTAATGAACATGAATATAAATTAAAATTTCTATGTATTAAATCGCCAAATATGCCAAGTCGTTATTCCGTAGCAAGATGGTTGCTACTTGAGTCAATCTCTTAAGGGTTGTTAGTAGAATTACTTTGATTTACAGTTTTAGATTGCTATATTGGCTACAAATTCAAGCTATACATTAAAGCAGATTTCAAGTTCGAAAAAGGAGCTTTTATTATCATTTGGGTACAAGATATTGTTTTAGTTTGGGTTTTTTGAAGCTTCAAAATGCATAAGCAGAAAATAAAGGGCATGAGTCGTATGAAGTTATCGCCCGAGGAAGCATAAAGAAAGAAAAGAAGGGAATCAAAGCGAAAGAATGAGAGAGGTATCGAAAGGTATATATATAATATGATTTTAAATTTTTTTTCATTTTTCATTTTTTTTTTTTAGAATTTAAAAAAAAAATGAACCAAACCTAAACGCATGATTAATCTGATAGTCATGTGATTGTTTCAAACCGTTTTAAACTGGTTCTTCCCGAAAAAAAATTCTCGCCTCGGGGAAAAATTTTTTAGAATTCATTTTATTTTTAATTTGAAATTTGCGACCGCAGATTTCAATTTTTTAGAATTTTATTATTTTTTTATTTCTTACTCCAGGGTCGAAATCTTGGCATAGTTAATGAAAAAAATCAGATCAAATTCTAAGTAATACCAAGATTTTACTAATCGAAGTTTGATAGTTTGATGCACGTATTTCATTATTGATTGTTCGGTTTCAATGTTTCAAAAGAGGTAATTCAAAAGATGGCGAGGAAAGGTGATATTATTCTAAACTTTAAATAAATAAATTTGATTTTCACTTGTGCCATTTCTCGTTCTGTTACAGACCCTGAGAAGAATTGTGTTGATGATAAGAAAACAGGACCCTGCCGAGCTTCAGTTCCGAGCTGGTATTACAACCAAGAGACTGGGAAATGTGAGCGGTTTACCTACGGTGGTTGTCAAGGCAACGGAAACAGATATAGTTCTGAGGAAGAATGCAAATCTAATTGTGTAAAGGAGTAAAAAGTCTGGAGTTACGTTTGCCTAGTAAGTTCGCTTTGGAATTACAAAAATTGGAAGACAGATCTTTAATTCTCAATTAAATGTCTATAATCTGTCTACCTAAGGAGATAAAGTTTTGAAAAATCCCACTCATTCAGTTCATTTTCTGGATCAGTGTGATTGAAAATAATGAAAAATATTGATCATGAAATTTTGTGCAAACTGAGATTCTGTAAAATGTGTCAATTTGGCTAATTTCACTACTTTTGTAGTGAAATTTGCAACAAAAAGTAAAACACTCTACAAAAACATTCCATTGCACATATTCTTATTATTTTTGTACAAAACATACTTACAGCTACAGTGAAGGGAATGAACTAGAATCTAAGAAATATGCGCCTTTTCAAAAAAAGTTCTAACTAATCGAGTATTTCTGTATTGAAAATTTCACAAAATTCATTGTTGAAAGTTATATTAGATTTTTAAGATTATCACGTTTCACATATGAAACTTTTTAAGGATTTTTTTTGTCAAAATTTGTCTATGCTTTGAGCTTAAAGTGTCTGTAAAACAT
The DNA here is from genome assembly GCF_947563725.1 of Argiope bruennichi. Lineage (NCBI taxonomy): Eukaryota > Metazoa > Arthropoda > Arachnida > Araneae > Araneidae > Argiope > Argiope bruennichi. The sequence continues at coordinate 137,676,852 of NC_079151.1, read as the reverse complement.
GTCTAAATGAAGCTATTTTAAAATACACGGTGTATTACATCCTCAATAGGTTTAGATACATGCATACTAATTTTTATGAAATTTTATTAATTTTGAGGTATCATGTTTTCTGTGAATCAATCACAGTAAAATATTCATTCTTTAGATAATGCGTAGATATTGTACTTGTAAATTAGTTCGTACAAGAGTGCTAAAGTAGTTTTTACGCTTTTTAAACAGAAATGCCAAAAATAAGCGAATTGTGGCTGAATAGGTAGAGTTAATATAAACATATCAAATATTATTTGGGAGAATTTGACGGTAAAAGTAAAATAAATCACTCATTTTTGGTTTAAACACTATTGTTTCTGATTTCATTTTTATTTGTTGTGTGTGATTGAAACTAATCTATCTATAGTTATATCTGACATATTTTTAAAAAAAATCTGTTTTAGAATCCACGAAGTTTTGGGTGTTATTATCAGATCATAAAAAAAATTTCAAATTTTTCTCGAAAAGGTATTTTTAGAACTTAGTCGCATACTTTAAATTTATAACAAAATATTATCCTCTATAAAATAATGTACAGGTGTCTGTTGTAGAGAGTTATAGTTCTTGGATGTCTTCAAATTATTCATATTTTGTGTAATAGTTTCGAGATAAAATGTTTTATTGTGGTGGGCTCAACTGTTATAATGCAAAGAAGAAGCATACTTCCAGTACAAATATGATTTTAATATTTCAGCTGAGCAATATTGCGTCATTAAAAAAGAAGCTATAAAAATATGATGAAATCTTTGATGTCTTCAGCCAGACAGTATTTCGAATTCTTTTAGATGTAAAGATTTTCCAATATCATGATTTGCATATTAATTTACAAATTTATTACATTTATTTACAATTAATATCTTTAATTAAAATTCGTCAAATATATAAAGAATTTAAAAAATATCCTCATGATAATTTTTTTACTTTACTATTACTACTTAATGAACTTATCTGCTTAATAAAGCTTTGTCTAATAATGCTAAATTGATGATGGTGAATACAGAAAACGTCATAAATATAGTGGATACAACTAAATAATTAATAAAAAGTTTAACTTAGATTCTAATTTGAGAACTACGTTTATCAAACAAGTACAAAGAAAAATAAGTGGACAAAAATTTCGCTCAGTGAAAAATTATTCTTTTCATTACAAGTATTGCGGATTTGATGTTCTTTAATTTCTATTGATCAACAAAAAAGAATCCACATACCTTTCTGCTGATCAAAGTTCGAGCCAAAATGTCCGGGATAGAGCTTGCCTACCCTAAAAATATCCAATAACTTCTCCACATGACAAAAGCAGTGAGGTCGTTTTGTTTAACATTTTTTAATGCAGTTTTAAATTACAAGCACTCCTTCTGGAGTTCTAACAGACAACTGTTAAATTACAAAAAAACCAATATAAATATTAATCCCTTCTGGCGCCACCAGACCGGAAATGAACAGATGCATCATAAATATATATATATAAAACAAATAATAAAAAAAAGGAATTACAGGAAACTACGAAAACGAATAAAGTTTGTTCGTTTCCCGTTGCAGCAACAAGTAACAATTTAATGGTGCTCATTTTGTTCTAAATTTGAATTCTCCAATATCTCATGAGAGTATGATTTAACCTCGTTGTAATAAAATTGGAACAAAAATATCTTACTTATTTTTTTCACAATTAATAAATACTTTCTTATTAAGTTTTCACAAAGTTTATAATTTTAGATTTTCTGCATGACATTTATCTGCCTTTATTTCTTTCCAGGTTAACTATTGCAGCACTTTCTGAAATTCAAGTAGGATATACAGTGAAAAGAATAATAAATTTTGTTAGTTTTGTAGAAAATCTTCGAGCATTTATATTCTGTATATGGAAAATAAAGTTTTATTCTGTTAATTTCATTATAGTTGCGATATCATGACTTTTTAAACCACATGATTTTTCAAACAGATAACAAGGCAATAATACAGAAATTAGGTAATTGATCATGCTATTCCTTACAATGAAATTACAATAATGTCAAATAATTAAAGTACAATACATAATTTTATAAATTACAATTTTTTATGTATCGGCGTCTTTTGGAGAGGGTGCAAACATACATTCTAAATCTCCTTCACCCCCCCCCCCAAAAAAAAAGAAAAGCTGCGTGATGCACGTGTATTCCTTCAAAGCTAAAAAAAAGAACAAACCTTCATTATTTACTTACTTTTTTAAAAATTTTATAAGCTATATTTTACTATGATACACACTTGCCGGACGTAATGGACATGCCCATTCTTATTTTATCGAAAAATGATGAGTAGTGCATATGTATTTCTTCAAGTTTTAGAAACATGTAGAATAAAGAAGAAAATATTTATCCTTCAATTTTTACTTTCACGTATACGATGTGTACAAAGAATTATTATTGCTAACATAAAAAAGAATTCAAACTCAAATTTTGACTAATCGTAAACTTTTAGATATCCTTGAGTTAAGAAAATATAATTTTTGGAATTTTATATGTCTGTCTGTAAACACAATACGCTTAAGCTAGGCAGACCAAATTTAGCATACTGTTCATTACATCAAACTTGCAGATTTTTAACATATTTCCAGGGGAAAACTGTCTACCTTTTTGTTCAAGTGAACACGAAATATATAAAGCACAAGTAGTTAGAAATGAATACAATTTCATACACTATTTTAACATCTAAAATGTAGTTTTCTATCAAATTTTGAGCCGAACTCGTCAAAGATTTGATGGATTTGGTCGGTTGAACCATGAATTTAGATTTATGTAAAACTGATAACCCAAAAATGTGATAATAAATAAAATTTTATATTTATTCGGTGACTATAATTGTAATTCTATGTTCACCGCTAAAGATAACCCATCTGAATAAATTGCCATTAAGAAGGACATCTCGCTTCTTGGCTTGGTTGTAAATTATTTTATATATATATATATATATATATATATATATATATATATATATATATATATATATATATATACAGGGTGGTAAAAAAAAACTTCCCCTATATATGAAACCCTAGCGGCCTATCCGCTCAACCAATCGAACCAAAATTTCAGACATGGTCGTTTGAAGGTATGCGCTCGAGATTGTGATGATTCTAAACAACACAGGGTTAACGGTTACAGTGAGAGAATTTTGAAATTTTCGAATGGCAACACCCACTTTTTCCTTGCGCAAATTGATCAGCGTATTGAAAAACCACAAATAGCGTTGGAACGATTAGCGTGTGACGAAAATTGCCGCCGTAAAGCATTTGCAAAGAAGAGCATTATAAAGGACTAATGACAACACAGAGAGGAAAGGGAAAAACAGTTTTTATTGGAATTGAAAGTTATAATTACAGGTTTTCAACGTGTTCATCTTCGCAGGCGACAATGCATTGCATTCGGGAGATCGTGGACAACAATGCCGAACGTAACATGAAATTAGGAATCTGCATAACTTCACGTGTTATCGCATCTTGCAATTCTGACACAGTTGCAGAATTCCGTTATTCCTGAATTGCAGCAACGAAATGTCATTAGGAACATTGTATGGATGCAAGATTGGGCTCCTCCACACGTCGCCCAATGTGTTCGACCAGTGCTGCAACAACACTTTGGTGATAGAGTCATCTCTAGTAACTTTGCAGTTTCGTGGCCACCGCGATCCCCCGACTCACTCCTATGGATTTCTGGTTCTGGGGTTATCTGAAATCTAAGGTGTACACGCCTGGTCCACGAGATGTGTCAGAATTGCAAGATGCCATAACAAATGCTTTACGGTGGCAATTTTCGTCACACGTTAATCGTTCCAACGCTATTTGTGGTTTTTCAATACGCTGATCAATTTCGGCAAGGAAAAAGTGGGTGTTGCCATTCGAAAATTTCAAAATTCACTGTAACCGTAACCGTTAATCCTGTGTTGTTTAGAATCATCACAATCTCGAGCGCATACTTTCAAACGACCATGTCTGAAATTTTGGTTCGATTGTTTGAGCGGATAGGCCGCTAGGGTTTCATATATAGGGGAAGTTTTTTTTGGACCACCCTGTATATATATATATATATATATATATATATATATATATATATATATATATATATATATACGTCAATCAAGACACAAGAACAAAAGAACGAAATGTTTTTCCCTGCGGTTTTAAACTTGGAGATTCTAATAGACATTTCTTTGACACGTGTTGATTTAGGTATCTTTAAAAGAAGGATGCTGAGCTAGACAGATTTTTATCCCTTCTCTTTAAGAGTGTGAAAGTACTGATTAAAGCAGTTTTGCAGAGTTCGTGAAGCATTAATTAAATATAAAGGTGGAATTGAATCAAGAAATCATTTAGAATGAAGTTAATATAGGTCAAATTAAGATAAAAAGTAGGAAATTAATTAAGTTTAAATTATATTTAAAAATATCATTACACACACACACACATACATATACATACATAATTTTCAAAAACTAGAAAAATCAAAAACATTTTGTATTGTCCTTTTAAATAAATACATTAAAACTTAAAATGAATCAGACGCGTTAGAATTACAAATAACGGAAGTTTACCGAAATAGTTAAAAAAATATTTTTTTTTCAAGTTTAACTTTGATTTCAAAATTAATGAAATATATTCAAATGACAGATAAAATTTTAACTTGATGCTGACAAAAATTCAAAATCTCGGATAAATATTTGAATTATCGGCAAAGTGAAAATGTTTAAATTTGCGAAATTTCACACATTAAATATGTTACGTGGGACCGACATGTTTTTCGAAAGAAGTTTAACGATTTACAATATTTTGGACTGTTTAAATGCTTTACTAGTACGAAATATTTTCCCATTATTCTTGTATCTGTCGTATACTCATGAGTTAAGTCATACAAGTGAATGGATATACAAAGCATTTCCATTTTGTTTAATGGTTTTACTCTTTGTATACACTCAACTCATAATCATTCAACTACTTTATTTCCATTTACAATGTAATAACTTCTGTTTTGAAAATGCGTTTTGATTTAATTATGATTCCATTAAACTGTTGAGATATTTAGGAATTACATAGAAGTTTTGCATCAGAATCAAAACATCTATATATAATATTTAAAGTTTTCAAATATGATAATTCAATGCTCCTTCATACAAGTCATTTGAGAGGTTAAACTGGCGAAAAATTGTTATGTGTATTCAGATTGCTACATTTTATGGAAATTTCGACATGTAATCGAGCGCAGATTTTAATGTTTTAAAAGACAAACAGTTGAAGCAAAAATTGCGAAATTAGGCGAAAACTTCTGGTATAATAGAAGCTTACTAAGAAATAAATTTAAACAAAAATTAATTGAAATTTGGACTATTATTATTTTCCCCTCAACAATTTTTGAGATATGAGTGCATTTTAAAAATTTAGTTTCTCAGTGTGCCACATAATAAATTTTAAATCAATTAAAATTTAAAAATTAATTTTCAATGATGCCAATTATATATCTGTATGGTTTCTTTCTTGTAATTTTAATAATGCTTCCAAATATTCGTTTGTTTTAATAATTTGAACAAGTTTCAAAATTTAAGACGATTTTTTTTCACAACGAAGAATTCGCCGAGGTATTCTGATGATGATTAGGCGTGTGCCAAAAGTGGCGTTAGAATGTTAAAAAGTTCAAAATAAAAATAAAAAAATAGAATTTAAATAACTGTCAAAGCACTTGCCATTCAAAAAAAAATTTCATACGCATGTGTACTAGATGAAAAAGAAGCTAAAGGCAGGCAAAGAAAATAATAATAATAAAATAAATGAAAAATAAAGGATCAGCTATAAGAAGAATAAGCGGAGAAGATCTAAATGGCTCAAGCAGAAAAGCCTACATAATATTCCACGATAACAGTATCATTGAAACATAATTAGTAAATAATAAAATTTACCAAAAATAAGGAGCTTAAACTTTGAAAGCAGAAAAATAAAAACAAAATTAAAGAATTTTAAAGAAAAGGGAAAATAAATAAACAGGAAAAATAAAATTATACATTGGCCCAATCTAAGGTGGAATCTACGATCAGGAACAAAATACTAGAAAAAAAGAGTTCGTTTTACATTTTTTTTCTCATACTCGCAAGATATTGTGCATTCTTAACAGTGCTTGATTTCCTCTATGCATAACTTGAAAGGATCAGGCAATGGCATGAAAGCATTAAAGTAAAGAAAATTCGCGGAGGTATGTAAGTTTTCCCGATTGGGGACGCAAGCCGTAATCCTCTGGATCCTTCGGGAACTTGAGCAAGAAAATTTCAATTCTAATCTGTTATTAAAATAACATATTGTAAAAGTATTTATTTGCAAAAATACGACTTATCTCACATAATTTAAAAAAAAAAAAATTTAAGTACTAAAATAAGCATACGTATAAAAATTCATAGCAAATAATGAAATATATTTTAATTCTTCTATAAATATGCTTGAAATAGATGCTATTGTAGAAGTAGTTTGTGGAAGTTAATAATTGCATTGGCAGTTCTATGTGAAATAAAATAAATTTTAATATCTTCTACTCGTTATAAAGTTCGTTAAGTAAATTTACACAAGAAATGGTACAAAATTCAGGTTGCGTCTTAGAAATATTGCTTCCATATACACGCATGTGTAGAGAAAATGGTTCAAGTTCTGACAGATTTAATAGAAACTTTGTTGCGAGCTTTGATCTTCAAACGAAACAGTATCTAAGTAATATACCGGACCGGAAGTGAAGTTACAATACCGAGAAATCCAGAAGATAGATAAACAGTATATTTTTATTTTCAATAATGCTATGATTCCATCAGAGAGATTCATTACACAGTAAACAAAAAATACATGCATGGCAAACAAAATAACATGACTTTAATGTCAAATAATTTGGTGGATTCATGACTTAAGTAACATTTAAATGATATAAATGAAATATAACCACTATTCCCAACGAATCTGCTGTCTTGCCAAGGTGTCTTGTATAAAATAAATAAAACCACCGAGAATGGCATCATCGAAATTTTTTTTCTCATCTCTGTTATTGTTGTTGTTTATAATGGTACTTGCCATGGACCAGCTCGCTGACGAAGTCAGTGATTTTAAGCCAAGGGAGCGTCTCTTGTTTTAGCAGCGCCAACTAAGGCCAAGAGTACGTCTTAGCTACTCACGCATCACATTCGCTTGCACAACCCCTTTTTACAGGGGGGCACATTCACACCTCTCACAGATAGAACAACCATGTCCGAACCGGGACTCGAACCCAGGACGCCCAGGTCACGGGGAAGACGCGCTATCCCTATGCCAGGACGCCTGCTTGATCATCCCTTATTATTAATAAAGATTCTCTTCCCTTCGTTTAATACCAGGCATTCTAATAAAATTTTGTTGCATTTTTTAAAAAATTATCAATAGCTTATTTTTATCTGCAGAGTTTTGTAAATTTCATTATATGATATGAAACATTTGCGAAACCTTTGTTAAAATAATATTTTATTTATTACATTAGTTTTACATGATTTTAATAAAGTTGTTTTGTTTCATATTTATTTACTTATTCTAATATATTTTTATTAAAATCAATTGTTTCATGTTTTCAAAGTGGGTATTTTCTAATTAATTTTCATTTACTTTTAAATGTATAGCTTTCTGAAATGTTGGGCAATTGTATGAGATAACAATATGAACATTTAAGTACTTTTTAATCTCACTTCTTTTTTTTTAGTAAATATCACGAAAGTTATTTTAAATTACTTAGATGATTAAAAATAGTTTATATTTTATTTTTTATGTTATTTAGCCTAAAAAGAGAATGTCATTAAATTTTTAACGATAATTTTTCAATAATTTAATACAAATACCATTTAATTCCAGTCATTTAATTTTTTTCAATAATACCATGAAAGATATTTTAATGATGATTTTGGAATTTTAAATAATAAATTATAAAATAGCAAGAATTTTATTTTTTACATTATTTATCCTTATGAGGATGTCACTAAATTTTGAAGCAAATTTTTTTTCTTGGTTTCCATACTCAGTTTAAGATTTCTTTAAAGTTTTTTTTTCTCATCATATCTTGCAATTTCGGCACTTCAAAAGCTTGCAATCATCATTTTAAAAATATTCATTTATCTGTTTTATTTATCCAGAATTTTGATTTGGTAACTATTTGATGCATATGTCGGTAAGTAAAGTGATGATGAAATTCTAGATTCCAAACTGTCGTTGAAAAGGAGATTTTTAGAAGGTGATTTCAGACAGACTTTTAGGAAATACATCTTTCATCTTATATTTCAAACTATGCAGATGTTGAAATTTGCAGATATTCCAACTGTGCTGCTTCTCATCATCAACACTTTATAGATAGAACAAGCTGTAAAAATAAAATAAATTTTGTCTTCTAACTATAATAAAAGGACGATTCACAGACGGAATTTGTTACTCCCAGAAGCTTAAACATGAAAGTTTTCATTGTTCTTCTCCTGGTGGCAGCAGCAGTTGAAAGCATAAGTAAGTATGATTTATATTTTGAAGTTAAATCGATTTTATATTCTCGGTTTTCACGTAATCTTAATTTCAAGGTTGAATTGCTTATTATTTTTCTGTACACAAGGGTTTGAACCAAAATTATCTCGATTGTCTGAGTTGGATTTTGCAATAAATGCAAATTAAGAGAACTTTAAACAGAATAATTATTCCAATCATCAACATATTCGGGCTCGAGATTTTACCGAACAAATGTGTTACTGGAGTGATAGGAACAGGTCTTTGAATTCTATAACTAATAAAGACAAGCGACAGTGGTCTTTCCGAAATTTTCTGGTATATTTCGCAATAAAGGTCTTAATTCATTCTTCCCTCAGAAGATTATGGACATCCGTAAGATCACGAATGTCTTTAAGGCATCGGCGATTATTAGTTATGAAATATAGATCTTTTAGTAGTGTATTTATCATTTTTCGTCGTATTTTTCTGTGTGATTGAAATTGAAATTTTACAGGAATTACATTGCATTCATAAAATAATACAGCAAATTTCACCTATTTAAGTCGATGCATCATGAATTATGCCATTTACATACATGTGAAAGTACAGACAGTCAGACGGTCAACCCTTTTATTCATTTGTTTAAAATTTGATAAAAAAATCTATGCAACCAAATTTTATCTACCTAGATTTTCGCGTTTTACAGTTATAGAGTTCACATGTACTCGAGCAGTTAGACAGATAGATATCTTTTGAATAGATTTCGTTCACAATTTGAAACAAGTCTACAAATGTGGTGTTAAATATAAATGTTAAATTCAATTTATCTAGCTCAAGGCTTCTTTGAATCGTTGTATTCCAAGTCATAGAGATATAATGTCAAAAAATATTTCAAGAAAATCTGATACATGGATATAGTCTCAATTTCGACATTTACAATAATTCCTCTATAATTCGTGTACGAGAAAAAAAAATAGCAAGTAAGATGGATGAGATTTGAAATGCAGTTCTTATACCCAAAATTGCAGATTTTTATCAGATGTTGACAAAATCCGCTTACAGATAGTCTAAGTATCTGTGCGCAAGTGAATATTACAGTGCAAAACTGGATTTGGCGTATGATTTTGCTACATTAAATATCGAGATGTATAAAAATATGAACCAAATCCGTTACATGAGTGATAGTCTGTCTATCGTGTGTACCCGAACTCTATAAACCTGAACTAATTTGAAGTGAAATATTAAAATTCGGTGTGTGGTCTGGACATTAAAATTGTAAATCTGTACCAAAGTTTTTGGCCATACTGACACCAATTCAATAGTTATACGGAAGATTTATACTGCTAGTTAGTTAGTAGATAATTATACTGTTTTGGAAGTCTAAAAAAGATTTTGTGATTTTCTGTCCACAAGAAAGTTAAACATGGAACATTCTGTGAGAAAGGTTGAAAAATGCGAAGGAAGGACTATTTTTTATCACAATTTTTTAGGGATACCAGTTTTCTTCAGCTGTCTGTTATCCGTTATTAATAATAGCTTTGTTTTCTTTACTCTTAGAAAATTATATGGAAATTTAACTTTATGTATTAAATTTGACTTTTTGTTTGAAAATAATTTCAAGGAAATTAGTTTTTAATTTAAGTTGATAAAAAGAAATTTCAAAGTTTATAAATAGAAAAATAAAACTTCATAATATATCATCCATGAAGAAATTTTGCTTACCAGCCAAATTCATTAAACATTTCTAAATCATATGAATGTTCATGTCCTCAAGGGCTACTTACTTGTCGATTGTAATGGCGACCAAAAAATGTCAAGAAAAAATTTCGCCAATTTGCCGATTTCAATTTTCAAATTAAATAGCATGTGATTTGATATTTATATATTTATATTTATGCACTTAAGTATATTTTTATAATCTGGTGAAATTTTTTCTTGGCGCTTTTTGGTCGCCGTTAAAACCGAATGATACCTACTTGATTTTTATTTTATTCAATTTTGGGGAAAAATGGAAAAAACAAACTTTGAAATATATTCTCTATGGGTAAATTTTGAGGTTGAGTTTCTCAGCCAAATCCACTTAACTGATTTTTATAATTTTCATTTCATTTGGAAGATAATAATTCATAAATATGCCATCAAGGACTGTCTTTACTCCATTTCTTTTCATTTGGGAAATAAATAATAATAATTATAAAAGAGCAGAATATCATAATACATTCTCTCTTGGAATTGGTGGAAATCTTGGAATTTAATTTGCTAAAGCCATTTAAACAAATTTGATAATTTTAGTTCACTAGCAGCTTACGACTCCTAAATATGTCACCAAAGCTCTTTCGTAGTCCTCCTCCTCTTTTGAGATAAATAAAAAGAAATATTTTCCTACTGTATACTGCCTATAAATGAAATTCGAGACACTGTTCGATTCATGAATCCCACTTTGGTAATTTTAATTTCTTATAAAATTTCCTGACTTCTAAACATGTTATAAGGAATTTATAACATATTTAAAGCCGCTTGCCCTCAAGATCTTTCCATTTTCGGCTAACATAAAAAAATATGTAATATATACTGTTCATATTCTATGGGGAAAACCCAGGACACAATTAACTGCCATAAGCATTATATTATTTGCGAAAATTTTCATTTCATATAAATGTTTATATCCCTCGATACATTATTTATATTCACATACCAGCTTTCTCTCCATTTTGAGAGATATTGCCCAATAAAAATATGACAGAGGCTGAACGACAACAACAAATCCAATTTCGCCAATTTTCGTCGCCAACCCGACATTTTCGCCACTATGAAATATAGCTGACCCATAAGAATGCTTTACCATTATTTTAAAACTTTTACTTATATATGTAATTATAATTTTGTTGGGATTCGATGCAGTTCATGAAAGTTGACGGACATGAATAAGTTAATATAATTTGGTTTTATTCGACGACCACATTAATATGAATATGTCGCCCAGTTTTATGGCAATACATGTTATCAGATCAAAATGATGTGCTTCGTTTAGTTTAATTATATTAATGTCCCGTTTTAAAGCAACACTAGGGCTATTTTGGGACGGCCCTCGTCATTTTGAGCCGCGATCAGTAGATGGCAACTGAACTAGCAACCCTTTTCTCCAAACTTTCACACCGCACCGACGTTTGTAACCGACCTATTTAACTTGCACCAGACCCGCTTACACGACGTTCTTCGGTTTAAACGGAGGCAGCGGTGGCCTGGGGGTCTTAGGTCTTGAGCAGTAGGGTTTCATGTTCGAGACTTGATTCCACCGAAGAACCACCATGTAAGGGGCTCTGTTGCACGCCAAATAAGTCAGCGCCAAACGTCTTCCCGCTAGTGAGTGTGGTGTGGTGTGGAGAAGGGGGTGCCAGCTCAGGTATCGTCCTCGTCATCTGATCGCGGTTCCAACTTACGAAGTCCGTCCCAAAATAACCCTAGTGTTGCTTTATAACGGGAAGTTAATATAACTAAAACATATCTTTTAACGAGTCCCGAACCAGAAGCACTGCGATTCCTAATCCGTGACCTAACCCCAGGCTACCGGGGCACCACAGAATGATATGCAATTTCCATATATTAAATAATAAGGTGAACCGTGGTATCAGTTATCTATTCACAACGGTTGGTCCTCTTCCGGGAATCTTTGGTCATGACCCATGGATCATGGGTCATGATATATGGGTCAATAATCAATTACTCCCCACTATTACTTATGATCACTTACTCCCCACTACCTTCCCTTTTGGATGATATGTCAACATAAAATTCTGGTAGAGCTCCCAGCTTAAATAACTGAACCAATTTCGTCAATTATGATCACCAATACATTTATAAATATTTGGAAAAACCGAAGAACTTAATCTTGCAACACTAAACATTCGACCGATTTTGCTAATTTTTTAAATTCCATATGAAATTTTATGTTATTTAGATAGTTTAATATTTATTATATGTTATTTATATAGATAATGGTCACTTTTCTTCTTTCACCTTCCCGTTTCTGAGGGATATCTAAAAAACTTAGCTTCATTATACATAATATTTTGTGCAAAATAAATAAATAAATAAATAAAATTCAAGGCTATCTCTAATTGTCATATTTCTATGATTAGTTTTTATATCATGCTAAAAATAATTCCTCTTCATTATGGAGAGACATTGCAAAGTGATAACTGGCAACACGAACAACTTAATATTTGAGTTTTTTTTCAGAATTTCTAATACACGAAAATCATTCATTACAGCTGCCGTAAGTCTACAAGATTGCAGCAAGCCTCCAATAACTGGTCCTTGCAGAGCATCCATACCTCGATACTACTACGATCCAAAAACTGACAAGTGTAGTAAGTTTATTTATGGTGGATGTCGTGGTAACAAGAACAACTTCAAGACTGAAGAAGAATGTTACGAGAAATGTGGAGGTAAATATTGTTTAACTGATAATAAAAATCCACAATATTGTATAAAATTACGTTCAAAGAATAAGTTGCAAGAGATACATCAGTCTACATGGCGATACAATAGCAGAAGGGTAAAAGAGAGCAAAATTTTCCCTTCAATGGCTTTTACTTTCAGATTTTGATAGGAATTTCTTTGACGAGTGTAGTTTTAGGAAAGGGAAATTTAGGTATCTTTAAAAGAATATGATAAACATTAAAAATTTTAATCCCTTCGCTCTCTTCAGCGAGTGAGAAAATGTAGAAAACTAATAGTTTTATAGAGCACGTATACAATTAATTAAATAAAAAAGGGGAAATGGATCAGGAAATGAAGATATCACTTTAGAATGAAGTTGATATGAGTTAAATTAAAATAAAATTTAGAAAATTAATTAGGATTTAAATTAGATTAAAAGATATCATTATATAATGTATTGATGTATCTTTATTTTAAATCGTAATGGATTTCTTAATTTTTTTCTTAAGTTATCCCATATTACATTATTGTTGAATTGTCTCTTATTTCCTGATTGAAATCCTTAACCTAAGATTGCCTTTCCTGAAACGACAAGTATCAAAGACGCCCCTTTCAAAGTCCCTTAATAAAAGCCCAGGGAAAAATTTCCAGACTTTCCTCTTGTGTCTAAATGTAGACAGACGCGACTAGCTTCTTTTCTCCCAAAGTGCAAAACATGCCCTCCCGTGGAAAAATAATTTTCTAAAAAAGTAATGGAATGTAACTAACCACATTACTTTTAGAAAGTTATGTTATATATATATATATATATATATACAAAGAGAGAGAGAGAGAAGATGAGAATATTCCCGTCAAGTGTTTTAAAATTTAAATTATAAATTGAATCAATAAAAACTGAATGAAATTTTTGAAGCATTTTTCCCAACAATTATATTTCATTTATAACCTCTACTGACAATAAAGATGCGATAAGTTGGCGCTTTTCACGTCAGACCTTTTTCTCTATATCTACGTAATTTGGCACATATATGTTGGCGCTTTTCACGTCAGACCTTTTTCTCTATATCTACGTAATTTGGCACATATATGTTGGCGCTTTTCACGTCAGACCTTTTTCTCTATATCTACGTAATTTGGCACATATATGTTGGCGCTTTTCACGTCAGACCTTTTTCTCTATATCTACGTAATTTGGCACATATATGTTGGCGCTTTTCACGTCAGACCTTTTTCTCTATATCTACGTAATTTGGCACATATATGTTGGCGCTTTTCACGTCAGACCTTTTTCTCTATATCTACGTAATTTGGCACATATATGTTGGCGCTTTTCACGTCAGACCTTTTTCTCTATATCTACGTAATTTGGCACATATATAGTTCACAAGATGGAGATCTAGATGTTTCAGATATTTTTTTTACATTTTAGTTAGAATTTTAATTTATTAAAATTACATTAAATTTTGTCATTTTACGGGATAATTATAAAGACATTATTGCAAAAATATAGTTTCTATGCCATTTAGAAAATTGCTTTTTAATGATTTCACTTTAATATTCCTACAAATGTTTCCTGATATTTTTTTAATTTTTAAAAATATTTTGTTAAATATTCTGTCTGTGTTGTATAAAAGAGAAATAAAAAAGCAAACTTACATTACCGCCAAATTTAAATCATGTACTAAATACTAAAGATTTAATAACATTATGATTCACTTGAATTGGTCTCCATTATAAAACTAGTTCATGCACACAATTAACGGAAAGTTTACTAACAATCTAATCATTTAGATATAAATCAAATGACATAACATAGATTTAATATCTCACATTTTGATGGAATCATGAAGATATATCTAAGCGATTTAACTGAAATTTAACTGAACTAATACCTGAGGACCTAACGATTTAACTGAAATAATACCTGAGGAGAATCCGCTGGTCGCCAAAGGCGGCTGATACATATATAACAATCTTAATTCTCCATAAAGAGAAAATTCTTCATACAGAATATGATCAATTAATTCCCAACTATATTCAGGTTAATTTTTATGCTCAGAAATTACCGTTAACAAAATAGAAGAAGATAGTTTTTTTTTTAAAATGTGGTTTACAGTTCGATTCGATTTGTATTTTTGAGATAATAGAAAAGTATATATAGATAGATAGTAGTAAAGTATTTCCACATCCAAAGAAAGTGTTCTTGTAGCTAATAAGGTTCCAAGAACATAATATAGCTTTCTCCATAGATTATTTCCTTAGTAAGGAAGGCAACATACGAACGTGAAAACAACGCATGCATTTATTCATCAAAGGATGATGTCAATGAGGATCTTCTTCATAGATACTGGTCCTTAGATTCCAAAACCAACCATCTTTCAAAATGTTATATATATATATATATATATATATATATATATATATATATATTTTGATTTAAGTAGAATGCAGGTTCGAAACAGTGAAGATACTTGGTATTTTTAATTTCGTTTTATTCTCTCTCGGGAGGCAAGAATGATTATTTACAAAAAGGCACTACGCAGCACAAAAACAGCAGGCAAAAAGGGCCGAACAAATGATCGCTCGCCTTATATAAAATAGGATTTCCGGCCACGCGCCGAGGGAATGACCTTTGACACCTGTTCAAGGGTACCGAAATATCACTCTCATTTGAAACGTAGTTCTTGATGGCGCATTATTTTTACAAAGGAATTAATTAAACCGAAAGTGGAATTGGATCACGAAATAAGAGAATATTTTAGAATGAAGTTACTATGATCTAAATTAAGATAAAATCTTGGAAATTAATTAAATTGAAATTAGAATTAAAATATCATTACATATATATATATATAAATTTGTTACGGCCAAAGCCCGAAATCAAGTAGTTCGCGTTTTGGCTAACATTGCTGTAAACGTACCGGCCAATGCCCGATCTTTTCTTGATTTCGGGCTTTGGCTGACCAATTCGCAAAGTGACTTGGGACGATCGGCCAAAGTAGGAAGAAAGAAATCAGGAGCAGATTGTTTTACACACTGTTAAAGATGAAGTATTTAAAAATGAGTACTACTGTGTTTATTTTTTTAAAGTACTATTGTTTCAGAAACGAGTTCAAATATAAGTGACACTTCTGAGTTAAAAATAAGCTTGCAATATATAAAAATATGATTTCGTGTTATTCTGTTCTCATATTAAAGGCAAAATAGAAATTATTCAGTGAACGTATTTGCCTCAACAGCGTGATCGTGTGAAGAAGATTAGATTGCCATCCTTCAAAATGACGAATTATATCTTGAGCAAATGCGTTGCGTATCGTGAAAGAATACAAAAGCAAATAGAATACTCAATTTGTTTACTACCTTTAAGGGTGATCCTAAGTCTTTTTCTGCTCCATAGACCTAATGTTAAAGATCCCAGATCACATTTCCTCCTGAAATATCGCTTGAAAAAATATGAAATTTGCCGCCCACCGGTTAATCTACTATTATCACATCTGGCTTTGGTCAAGGATTCCCAGCCACTTCGCGAAATGGCCAGCCATACAATATTAATTACAAGTACTTTGGACTTGGGCCAAACCTCTTGGCCAAAACGCAAATTGGCCAGCCAATTCACAAACTGGCCGAACTTCGGACTCTGGCCATAACATATATACAAATTAATAACAAAATAACTAATAAAGTGAAAATTGAAAGTAAATCGGTGTAAATACGCAAAATGCCTTAAATGTATGAAACATTGGGTGAAAATATGAAGCATATACGAAGAGAAGCACAGCGATGTATGGAACAATGTATAAATAAATTATAATATTAAAGTGAAAATGGAAAGTAAATAAATTTGGCAATCAATGCATTAATATGCTGAACAGGGGCTGAAATCAAGGCGGATTCCAAAAGGAATGATAATATTTTCTGCAGATAATATCACCATTAGAGTTGCGACTTATTTGAATAATAACATGAGAGGATAGCATCAGTTTCAATTGCAAATCGCTTGCACACTTACATAGAATACTCCAAATGTTTGTATCATGTATCCCATCCCATCCCTCCCATCCATCCCTACATGCCATCGTATTTCACATGCTGCGTAAACTTGTGTTATTTATATTCATGCAATTCAGGTGAGATATTATGGCATACTTGCATTTCATTATATCTGTATTGTGCACTTTATCAGTAGTGTTTTTTTTGTTGTTGATTGAAGTTACTAACTATCATTTCTTGCTTTTGCAACTGCTATAAAAACTATTTCTCTTATGAGACCGGACTTAATAGATCATCGGTGTAGTTCAAGAACACCCTGTATAATGTATATGAAAGTGAATGACGATTTAATCTCTCTAGAAGTATCACATTTTAAAATTAGATATGGAAGAAAACTCTTATTTACTCCTCGTGTTAATATTTTATAAAATTCAACCGAAATTTAATAATGGAAAACTGTCTAAATAATTTGCAAAGATTTTTTTTTTCAATTTCAAGAACAGGAGTTTATCCGTATGCATGTAGATTTGCATTCAGTGATTATTTTAATCAGGGAATTTTTATTCTATTTCCTATTACTTATGAGAGTAATAGGAACTTGAGCCAGCCTAACAATTGGGGCTGCCCATGACATGGCTGTCCATATCATGACAGATCCACCTGCATGCCTGGCAGTTGGAAGAAGACAATCACGATCGTATGATTGTGCAGATGATCTCCAAATGTACCAGTCTCACAGTAGGGAAAAGTATGAGTGATGATTGGTTTGATCATATAACATTCTTCCACTTATTAATAGACAGAGTTGTAGTTACAGCATCTCTGTTGACGACTTCTGACATCAAAATCTGTGAAGAGGCTTGGAAATTGTTTCTTTGCAATAAATGGTATCTTTTAGAAGGCGTCACTCAATTATTATTAATACTGAGGACGTAGGATACTGATTGGGCTAAACAGTAGTCACTTTGGCAATGTTGTTTTCCTTTTAGACATAACAACCCGCTTCAATTTCTGTCGGACTCTTTCATTCAGCTTCTCCTTCAGGCCATTATTTTGCTTTGCCGAGCTTGTATCGTTGCGTTGCGTATAAGCAGTCATGATTTTAGCTACCGTACCTTTAGAAAGGTCATAAAAAGTGGTATGTTTCGGTCATATTTTGTCCAGCTAATAAGGCTCGTACGATTCGGCTTCTTTGAAAGTTTGTGAAGTTTGTGTAAATATTAAATCTTAAAAATCCATTTAATATATATGTAATGATATTTCTACATTTAATTTAAATTCTAATTCGCATCTTAATTTTTATTTTAAATTTACCCATATTACTTTATTTTAGAATTTTTTCTCATTTTCTAATCCAAATGCAAAAGTTTTTTTCTTTAATTATCTCTAACACGCTATTAGAATTTCCTGATATTTGATGTTCTGACTCTCTGAGATATGACATAAAAATCCTGTACAGTTAAGGCAGCAATGCGCATAATCTTTTGTTAAAAAAAAAGTGTTGCAGCTACCTTTAATCATCGCATTTCTAAAATTAGTTTTTATTTTATCCCAAAAATCTTTCTTCTTCCTAATTGAGAGTCATTGCAATGTGATAACTACAAAGTCCAACCCCTTGATTTCTAAGTTTTTTCAGAATTTCTAATACATGAAAATCTTTTATTACAGCTACTCTAAGTCGAAAAGATTGTAGAAAGCTTCCAGAAACTGGTCCTTGTAGAGCACGCTTCATTCGATACTTCTACGACCCATTAACTGACAGGTGTGGTAAGTTTATTTATGGAGGATGCGGTGGAAACAAGAACAACTTCAAGACTGAAGAAGAATGTTACCAGAAATGTGGAGGTAAATAATGTTTAACTGATAAGAAAAATCCACAACATATATATATCCTAGCATGGTTAGTTCAATCACTGGAAAGACCGTTTTACGATCAACTCTGTTAGATGCTGATCGGATGGCGAATCAGTGATTTAGGAAGAATCACTGATCAGGAAGAATCAGTGAATCAGGAAGAAGTGAAAACTGTCTGAATACTTTGTAAAGACTGTATTTTCAATATCAAGATCAGCTGTTCATCTGTATAATTTGCATGTAGTGCAATTGTAATCAGGCATGTTTTATTCTAAGTGCATTTATTTATGTGCGTAGAAACCTTGATAAATAGAACAAAAAAGTGTGAGAGAGACAGAGGAGATTCCAAAATTGTCGACATCGCATACTATTTTTGAAGACATGTCAAACATTATTTTTTTGTTTAATTAATTTTTTCACTATTTCAGAAAAAAAAAAAAAAACACTTTCGTGCTTACATATTTAACTGATGATTAGGGTCGTAAATCTCATTATTAAATGAATAGAAGGGAGCGAAGTGCAATTCAGAATCCAGTTAATGGCTGCTTTCTTTATTTCAAGCAAGTTCACAGTAACTTTATATCAAAGTGCAGTTTTTTTCCTTAGAATTCACAGAGTTTTTGTTCAGTTTTCATGGATTTTTTCGGTTTGAACCTCTCTGAGTTCTAGAAATTTCTTTTTGAGATGATGGTTGAGGGACGGCGAGTATAACAAGAGAGAGAAATGAGCTCTATCACTCTCGCAGAAAGATAGACAGAAAGAAAGAGAGAAAGAAAGAAAAAAAGAGAAAGATGATCTTGAAAAACATAAATGGTTCCACATTCCTAACATCAGAACACTAAATTTAAAGGCTGATTCGGTACATTTGGACCAAATTTTTTAACGTGTATCCTCATCATCATCCTATCCTTCAGTTATCAGAGTGTAAACGATAATTATAATAAATAACATGATAATAAATTAAATTCGCTGCATAGTCTCATCTACAGAATAACGGTTAAATTTATACTAAATTCTAAATTCTTCAGCCCAAAAGAAAAACAAGGAAATTCATGCAACAGTCTCAACTTTTGACTTTGCAGATAAAAGCAAAACATGCTGTATTATAGATGTACTAAAAAATACAGTGGGGTGAGCATTCCTGTACTTGTAGGTTTATGTACTAGTTAAACAGGTGACAGACGTGCCTGCAATTACTAAGTGTTTATCACAAATTCCACTTTCTTCTAAAACTTATTTTATGTTGTTATTTTGCTCATAAAATTAAACAATTGAAAATTGTACTTGCGTCCTATTACTCTTTATTCTTTTTCTGTTTTCATTGTTTTGCAGTGCAATGCGAAGAAAATGCGCACTACGAAGATTGCGGAACGGCGTGTCCACTGACATGTGAGAATTATAACAATCCTCCCGAATTTTGCCCTGCGGTATGTCTATCAGGTTGTCAGTGCGATGAGGGATTTGTCCAAACAAAGAGTGGAAGGTGCGTGAATCCTGAAGATTGCCCCGTAACAGGTAAGTAGATTATCTGCTCAATCCTAAAGAACCAAACATTCATAAAGTATATTTCCGAACACCTGCCGGAATTTCGAATTGAAAATGTTCCTGCTTTACTCATACCATCTCGCTCACAGAACATTCATTACTAGAAATATGAGTTTCGCTTTTGTGATTAGTGCAGCTGTATACTTGTTAGTTTTCGATATTTGTCCTAATCGTCCTGCAACAGTTGAGAAATTCGTGATAATAAATCTGACTATTATTAACATAATAACGGACGTGTGAATATTTTTGTGTTTTAGCTACTTTGTAAGTATTGAAAAGTAAACAGAAGATAGGAATGAATATGTGGGAATTAACATAGAGCTGGTACTTTTTGCCCATGCATGAAACCAAAAATAAAAAGAATATATGTATAAGTAGGCGAGTATTGCTATAAGGTTATTAGTGGGGAGATGTAACATTTGGTGGATAACAAACAGTAAAATAGTTATCTCAGTAGTGAGAATAATTTAAATTTAGTCCTCTTGGTTAAATTATCAGCGTTCTTCGTGAAATGAGCAGTAAAACTCCAAGTCAGGTTATTGTAATAATTGATTCTATGATAAAATAGGAATATTAATAGGTAAAAATTAACTATTGTTATCGTTACCTGAGGAAAAAAAATCTCAGTTTTCTTTAACTTTGAGAAATAATTGGGACCGCGGTGACAGGGCGGTAAGTTCTTTGGTTCAGATTCGAGACCTGATTCCATCGGAGAAACGTCGTATAAGCAGGCATGGTGCGCGCTAAATACGTCGGGGCGAAACGTCTTCCCGTTAGTGTGGTGCAGAATATTGATATGTATTACCAGCGCAGATGTCGTCCTTGTCTTCTGATGCGGTCTAAAATGACGAGGTACGACCCCAAACAGCCCTAGTATCGCTTTAAAACTGGATCTTAATATAACTTTTGGGAAATGCATATCTTTTTATTTATTACTAGTCATCAATACGATTAAATTGCTTAAACATATAACTTCTCTTCCATGATTCCATAAAATTGTCTGACATTTTAATTGTCTTTCATTTGTTGAGTTAATTGTCTGCATGTACTTCCCTAATGGAAACCTGTTCTGTGACATCACTGTGATATTAAAATCGCTGCAGTCGCTTTCATATATGTTCTAATAGTCGCAAAACTGTAAATTCACCTTTTTTATTTGTCATGTAAATTATAGTGAGATTAAACATAAACTTTATTCCTAAAATTTCAACTATGGGAGAAAGTGATACATTTAAGTATTTGCTTAAACAATTGAAATCATTTTAATTTCAGGACAAGAATATGATCTATTTTTGACAAAAAAAGTATATTAAAATTTAGAAAACATGATGCACGGTTTTAAAATTGTTATAATTAAAAAAGCATTTTGTGATTTTAAGATTGTGTAAAATCGCTTAATTAGTTTTTAATAATAAAATTGAAATTACATTTTCAAACAGCATATGTTTTAGGATGCACATTCTTATCCTGTAAATTATGCATATGCATAGTCATAGTTAAATGGTTTGACAGCAGAGTGCACACGCAGACTGAGCTTTATTATAAGTATAGCTATGGATGTAGATAGATGTAGAAGAATACATAGGAGGATGAGCATTCCTCTTCTAGTATAAATTTCTATCACTAGTATAGAAATTTATACTGGTGATATACTTGCCTGCAATTTATAAGTTTTTATCAGAAATTTCCCTTTCTTTTAAAACTTATTTCATGGTGTTATTTTGTTGATAGGATAAGCAATTGAAAACTATATTTGTGTCTTGTTACTCACATTAATTTTTTTTCTATTGTTTTGCAGAAATATGCGGAGAAAATGCTCAATATGAAAGTTGTGGAACGTTATGTCCTCTGACATGTGGCAATTATGAAAATCCTCCCCAGGCCTGTGCTGCTGTGTGTGTACAGGGTTGCCAGTGCAAAAAGGGCTTTGTTAGAACAGAGAGTGGAACTTGCGTGAAACCGGAAGAGTGTCCCGTAGCAGGAAACAGTAAGTAGATTATTTGTTTAAGCTTAGATAAGTGAACATTCGTCTAATAGATAACCAACCCCTGCCAGAACTGAAGATGTTTGCCCACACCACTTCTGTCTTAGTGCCTTCGAAACAAGTAAGATGAATTTTTTGTGAGTTATGAATACAGCTTTATATTTGTTATGTGATTTTGATCTTTGGGAGTATTTTTCCATTTTTGTTGATATTCTTCTGATAAATTACTGTCTTTTGCAAGTTTTGAGATTTGGTAGATGTTTCTGTTGCGTTTCCAACCTCACTAATAGAACATTCATAACTTTAAGATGAGCTTTCCTGTTGTGATATGTATCTTTGTTATTTTTCGAGATTTAATATAATTTTCCCCCAGCTGTTGAGTAACTAGTGATAATAAGTATGAGTTTGCATTAACATAATATTCGGACAGTGTGAGTACTTTTGTGTTTTAGCTACTTTTTACATAGTGAAAAGTCCACAGAAGACAGAAATAAATATTTGGCAAATTACACTGACCTGGTACCTTCTGTGCATGCATGAAACCAAAAATAAAGAATATACGTAAGCAAATGTAGCTATAATGTTATTTGTGGGGAAAAGTAACATTTGTTGGTTGAGAGAAAGTAAAATGATTATCTAGCTGGTAACAGTAATTTAAGTTTAGTTCTCTTGAGTTAAACCACCAACGTTTTCCGCGAAAGGAGCATTAAAGCTCCTAGTCAGGTTATTGTAAAAATTGATTCTATTATTAAAAAAAAGGAAAATTAATTATTGTTTTCTATTGGAGTTAATTACCTGAGTGAAAAATCTGACTTTTCAGTAACTTGGAGAAATGGTTGGGCCCGCGGTGACCTGGCGGTAAGTTCTTGGCTTCAGAACCGGAGGGTAAAACGGGACAATATAATTTTTGAGAAATTCATATTTTTATTTATTACTTATCATAGTTTCTATGAAATTGCTTAAACTTATAACTTCTCTTCCATGATTCCATAAAACTGTCTGACATTAAATTCGTGCCAATTTAAGTGTCTTTCTTTTTCTGAGTTTATTGTGTGCATGTACGCTCCTAATGGAAACCAGTACCGTGACACCACAGTGCAATTAAATTTGCTGCAGACTTTTTCATATATTTTCTAGTAGTCGCAAAACTGTAAATTTACCTTTTTTATTGGTCAATTAAATTACAGTGATAGTAAACGTAATCTTGATTCCTTAAATTTCAACAATGGGAGAAAATCATGCTACTAACAATTTTCTGAAACAGTTGAAATTGTTTGAATTTCAGGACAAGAATACGATCTATCATTGAAAAAAGAGCATAAAATATT
Organism: Argiope bruennichi; assembly: GCF_947563725.1. Taxonomy (NCBI): domain Eukaryota; kingdom Metazoa; phylum Arthropoda; class Arachnida; order Araneae; family Araneidae; genus Argiope; species Argiope bruennichi. The sequence continues at coordinate 137,653,193 of NC_079151.1, read as the reverse complement.
TTAAAATTCAGGGAAAAAATGCACGTTTTTTAAAGTGTTATAATTACGAAGGCATTTTGTAATTTTAAGATGGTGTAAAATTCGTTACTATGCTGTATTTAATTAATTTTTAATACTAAAATTTAAATTAAATTTTGAAATAATTGTTTTAAGATGATCATTCCCATCTTGTAAACTATGTATATGCATAGTCTAGGTTAAATGTTTTGACAGTAGAGTGCACACGCCCACACATTGAGCTTTATTATGAAAAATATGTGTAGATATATAGATGTAGATGTAGAAGAATATACAGTGGCATGAGCATTCCTGTACGTGTAGTTGTGACACACACACACACACGCTTGCGCGCACACGCACGCACGCACACGCACGCACGCACACGCACGCACGCACACGCACGCACGCACGCACACGCACGCACGCACACACACAGTGCTCGGAATTTGTATTTTTAAAAAATAAATTTAATTATTTCGGAACTAGGCTAATATCATATTTTCAATCGACATACTTGCAACCCTTTTTGACAAGTGGCTTTAGGCGTCTACCTAAACTGCCTAGCAATGAATCTTTCAATATATATACCAGTTAAAAAGTAAACATTATTTTAATGTAGTTCACATTTGCAATAATAAAATAACATATATGTATAAACAATAGAATTACAAAACTTAATGAATTTAGCAGATGGAAAAACTGGTAGTAAGAAATTGAATTAGGCGCAAATCTTTGAGATACTTGAATACTTTTTTTCAAAATATCAAAATGCCTGATATTTGATGTGATTCAATTTGATCTGCTGTTACTCATACAACTCTTATTTCACTGTTGTTGTTGTTGTGTATGGTTTACTGGCGCAAGAACCATATTTGGCTATACTCACATTTAAAACAACACACTTTAGAAACAATTGTAAGTAATTAAAATCACGTAAAATGTGTCGATACAAATATTAAAAATATGTTTTAACGTAAGACAATGATTAACGTAAATGCAAAATAATCATATATAAAAGACATTTAACATAAAAGGAAGAATAAACATATGAAAAAGGTGTTATATATAGTTGATAAAACCAATAGCTCTTAAAAATTTAAAAATATTTGGGTGGTATTTTTCACCCACCAAGTCTTGCAAGTTCAGAGAAGAGGAGTAGAAAAAATTATGACGATGAACATTAAAATCAGGGCATTCAATTAAAATATGTTTCACACTAAAAGCAATTTGAAAAGTTTGCCTAATTGGCACTCTTTCACCCAAGATGAGAGGACGATGAGTAAAACGGGTGTGTCCTATACGGAGGCGAGTCAATTTCACATCAAGCTTTCGCATAGGATGGACAGGCCATAAACCAGTTTTAAGCTTGACGGAATGAAGTTTATTCTCGGTGTTCAGATCCCGTGCCAATTGCTATGTTGAATAAATGTTTAATGAAAAATCTCTTGATGTCACAATATGGAAGTCTATGGGACAAAAGAAAGTCTGCAGATTTTGCTGCTGAATCAGCCTCTTCATTCCCAGAAATACCTACATGACTCGGGATAGAATATGAAAACCTTCATTTTGCAGAAGACGCCAAGTAAATAGAATTCTAATCGCAGTCGGATGCATCTGATTGCTGTAGTGCGAAAGTGTCTCCAACGCACTCATACTATCGGTATAAATAATAAAATTACGTCCAGGAGAAGGCGAAATTTTCTGAAGGACAATGAAAATTGCCATCAACTCAGCAGTAAATACTGAACAGCAATTATTTAAACGATAGCTCAGTGTATCAGACGGAAGAATTATGCCACAACCGACATGTCCATCTGATTTGAGACATCCGTAAAAATTGGTACAAATACCGATATCGATGACGCAAAAACAGGTGTTTAAAAATAGCTGGATCATTTGAAGATTTATCAAATCCTGCGAAGGGATTCATGTAAGAAAATTCTGAAACCTCCCAAGAGGGGAAACACAACAAATCTACAGTCTTCATGATAACATTTGAAAGTCCTGAGTCATGCAAAAGTACTTTCGTTCTCTCACTACATGGAAGAATGTGAGAAGAACGGGCATGATATAGTCTGTGAAAACCAACTGGTACCGTTATATTAGAAATGGGATGGCTAGAAAAAGATTTCGTGCGAAAATAATAACAGGCAGACAATTTTTTGTGCGTTAAATTCAAGAGATAGCTGGTTGCAAACAGCGTAGAAGCTCTCTACGGGAGAGGTACGAAACGCTCCGGAACAAATCCTTAACGCAGAATGGTGGATAGTATCGAAACGTTGCAGGAAAGAAGTACGAGCGGAACCATACGCTATACACTCATAATCAATGCGAGAGAGGATGACTGCTTCGTAAATATGGAGCAGAGATGTTTTATCGGCACCCCAAGATATTTTAGAGAGTACCTTTAAAATATTTAGCAATTTCTCATATTTGTTCCTCACGTTTAAAATATGAGGAAGAAAGGAGAGTTTTCTATCAAAAATTACTCCCAGAAATCGTATTTCATCCACACCTGTGATGGGTGTATTTCGTATATGAATGACAGGATCTACATGGATATTCCTTTTCCTGCAGAAATTGACGCATTGGCTCTTCTCTGGAGAAATAGTATGCCCGTTGTTATCGCATCAAGCTATCATTTTATTAACGGCATTTTGCAATTGCCGCTCTATTAAATTCATGTTGCTGCCTTGGCATGAGATCTGCAGGTCGTACACAGAAAGTGATCCCTGAACAGATGAAGGTAAATGAGTTAAAATTTGACTAATATGAACAATAAAAAGTGTAACACTGAGGACACTTCCTTGCGGAACTCCCCCAGCTTGAATAAAAGTTGCCTACACGAACTCTAAAAGTTCGACGTGATAAAAAGTTCTGTAAATATATGGGAAGGTTTCCCCTAAAACCAAAGTTATAAAATGTGGAAAGTATGCCATAGCGCCATGTCCGGTCGTATGCCTTCTCAGTGTCGAAAAAAATAGAGACAAGGTGGTTCCTCCTAACAAATGTATTGCGTATCTGAGTTTTCAGTAAAACAAGGTTATCATTAGTAGATCTACCTCTTCGGAAACCACTCTGCAATAAGGGGATACATCCTTGTTTCTAAAATTCGTGTATGAGACGGGCGTAGACCATTCTCTCAAAGGTCTTGCAGAAATAATTCATCAAAGCAATTGGTCGGTAGTTCAGAGGAATTGATGCTTCCTTGCCAGGTTTTAATATTGGGATCACAATAGCTTCGCGCCATTGTGAAGGGTACTTCTGTTCAATCCATATTCTGTTAAATAATACTAACAGGTTTGAAAGGGAAGTTGCATTCAAATGGCGAAGCATATTATGTGTGATCCTATCTGATTCAGGGCTTGTACCATGGAGCTTAAACAATGCCGTTTCCAGTTCAGACATTCTGAATTCACAATTATATGGAAGTGGACATTGGTCATTAAAGCGTAAATGATTAAAGCGATTCTTAATTGCCAGAAACGTAGGACTATAAGAATCTGTTGCGGGCATTTGAGCAAATGCTTGACCGAGAATATTGGCAATATCTAATGGGACGGAATATACCATATTTCCTGTATTTAAAACAGGAATGGTGGTTTCACTATAGATCCCATTAACAGCCTTTACTTTCTTCCACAAATGTTTACTGGAAGTGGAGGATGTGATGGATGACACGAATTCAATCCAAGATTCCCTCTGATTATGTCAGCGTATGCGTCGAGCAAGGGCTCTCGCATGCTTAAAAGCAACTAGATTTTCTGTTGTCGGGTACCTTCTAAAAATATTCCAAAGTCGTTTTTGGTTCTTATGACTGTTGCGGCAAGCTTCGTTCCATCACGGTCTACGAAATTTTCTTAGACGTGGGGAATTCTTCGGGATGCATTTGCGGCACTTATTATGCTATCAACGACAAGTTGCACTGCTTCCGTTATGTCGCAAGTATTGACCATAGTCTCTGTAACATTTAGCAATCGCATGAAAGCAGTCCAGTCTGCCAGCTGGAATAGGAAACGTGGAGGACAATGAGTCACCCCACCGCTATCAGCATGGGAGACAACAACAGGAAAATGATAGCTAGTATAAATATCTCGGCTTATTGCAAATATCAGCAGTGGCAGAAGTTCAGGAGAACATATGATCATATCAATTGTATGAAAGATACGTCTGGGTTCGTGAAAGTATGTTTTCTGTTCGTTGTTCAGTAAACTGAGACAGTTATTGACAATAAATTGTTCAATCTGTCTCCCACGAGAGTTTGTACTATTTGAACCCCACAATGTATTATGTCCGTAGAAATCACCAAGTATCATAAAAGGCGAAGGAAGCTGATCCACTAGATTGTCAAGATCGCGCTGACGGATGACATCATGAGACGGTAAGTAAATGCAACAGACTGTGACTAATGTCCGTACGTGAAATTGCACAGCCACAGCCTGTAGAGAAGTATATAAATTTAGTTGTGAGCTCGGATAGAGATTTGACGTGAAGATACAGACACCTCCAGAACTGTGAGGAATGTTTGGTGTTAAAAAAGTGTCTTGAACACCAATGCAAGCAGGATGAAATTTGTTAATAATGGTCTTGATCTCATTCAATTTGGACCGAATGCCACGACAATTCCAAGAGAGGAAGGTACCCATTGAGAAAGTCTTTTTGCAAGGGAAGATGTGATTGCAGTGTTCGGAGGTTGCGTGACATCGCACCTCATTTCAAATTCATCCTCCTCCTCAGATGGATGGAGCGAGATGATTTCGAGAATTTTGGATGCGCCACCAAAAATGGACGTTAAGTCCATTATATGTCCTTATAAGCGATACCTTTATCTGCAAGTCCCAGAGCAACAGAACTGCTTAAAGTTGTTTTTTTAAGTTTACTGACAAGATTTTTAGTAGCCAGGCCACGTTTGAAGAGCTTTAGTTTGAGGGATTTATTTGGTTTCTGTTTTGGTTTAAGTGTGACAGTTTTACTATGATCAGGAGTACTAGTTAGGGAAGTTTCAGTGTCAGAATCGGACAATCTTGCTTGTGTTTTTGTTTTGATGCCTTTTTTTGTACAGTTTGTACAAAAGCAGTTTTTACAAAAAGAGTTTTGCACAGCAGATGTATAACTTAAACCAGGTTTTAGCGTTAATGCTACAATTTTCCGTCTAGCTTCAAGATAGGATATATTCTCTTTTATTTTAATGGTTGGAATTTTGTTTTTCGAGTGGCAAGCGTTCACAAGATCGAGAATAAGATGCATGATTTCCGCATTTTTCTTCTACGTGGCATTGTTGTCTTTCGTGGCCTTTTTCTGCACAGGGGGCCCAAGTTAGGGTCCGCGGCAATTAACTTTAGATTGCCCAAAACGTTGACATTGAAAACATCTCAACGGATTAGGTATTTACTGCCTAACCGGAAATTTTATATATCTTGCATATATGAATTCAGGCAAGTGGTACTATGGAAGGTTAGAATGTAATGTTTAGTTGGTTGAATTTGACCATCCCGTCGAATATTGATTTGTCGTACCTGCGTTACTTCTTGAGGTTTAAGCTCTTTTGTTATTTCTTCAAGAGAAGACATTGGACAATTCCCCGCATGTAATTACTTCCTTTGTATAATTTAAGGAAATGTTAGGACTAACTGTCATAGGATATGGAACTTGCTTTTTAGAACTGATTTCCACCAGCAAATCACCTGAACGTATTTTTCGGATTGAAGACACGTCTTCGACAGTTGCTGTAATAGCTTTTTGTACCAGAAAAGGAAAGATGTTGCTAAATGTTTCATTTTTTTCTGATAATAGTTTCCTTATAAAAAAAGAATCGAAATGATGAACACTGGAGATAAATTTAAGGATCTTTATGATGCCCACTGAAGGGAGATTTCTTGGAGGAGCCCATGCGATATAGAGAGAAATTCAGGCCTAACGGCACCTCCCACCACGGAGCCCAACAAGGGAAGGCAGCCACTGGTTCTGTCCATGCCCAGCCTCGGCGCTTATCTTAGTGCTATCCGGAACCTATATGCTTAGAGTTACCCCCGGGGTCAGTGACTACCCTTAACGCCAAGCTCAAGGAGTAATCCCTTCGCTTGATCCCTAGCAGACTAATCACTCTGGTGGCTAGCAACCAGCCGATTGATACACTGGGGACCGCAGTGCATCGCCCGTCTAATGGGTCACCACGCACGGCCAACACTTATAGTTTTTGGCTGTCCATGAGAAGCAAGAAGCAAACAGAGTGGCGACAGCTTCTCGTGGAGAACTCCCTCGCTTGCCGTCGAGAGATGGAAGGATCAAGTAGACAGTAAAAGGCGTAGGGGAGAGTAAACATGAAGGCAGTAAAGATACCTATGTACCTCGGGATTGGGATACCCGTACTCACCTATAGTAGGTGAGCCCCTGAAGGAAACTCTTATTTCGCGTCTTGGCATATATTTTATAACAAATATTGGAGAAAAATTCTTTTTATTCAAGACATTCTCTTCTTCAACTAGCTATTGTGCCAAATTGGAAATAAGAAGTAAAGAAAAATTGAAATTCGTTTACCATAAAAACGATAACAATGCAATATATAGGTACTGAAGCATTAGAAAAATGAAATGATAAATCTAAAGGTGTCTGGTATATGTCTTAGAGCAATAATGCACTAAACAAAAACTTGCTTCAGAGTATTTTATACTTTTTTGAATTCGAAACAATACAAAGAAAGTGACCAGAATGGTGCAATCTCTTTTCTATTTGCCGTTATTTGTTATTTTTGAAACTATAAAAATCTAAGAAATAAATGATTTATTTGTTGTGGAAATCTGAAGGTGTCTAAGAAAACTATAGAAACATCAATGAATGCAAGATTCTTTATTAATAAAGCACAAGGCAAACTTTGACATGTAATACTGCTTAAAGTGGCCTGGAAATTAAATAATAAAAGTGCTAATTGGTATTTAAGGTATCATACTTCTTGAATATATTGTGAAAGTTCCGGGAGAAATGCCGCAAGAGAATATAGATTTCGGATTGCAAACTGATTTTAACTGTTCGATTATATTGAACTCGGAGGATTGTTGTGGGTAAGGTAGATATTTCACTACTTCCTAGTATTCATCAAGCCGCGATTGGACAAGTCCCGCTGCATGAGTAGAAGCATTATCATCTTTGAAAATACCATTTTCTAAGGGAAATCAAGTTTGCATGATAGGATGGACATGGTCAGCTAAAATTTCTCTATACTTCACCCCAGTGATCCTTCTTTTCGTGGTTACGATTGGTCCAGCAGAAAAGCACGACATGGCTGAACATATCATAACAGATCCACCTTCATGCCTGACAGTTGGAAGAAGACAATCATGATCATATGATTGTGAAGGTGACCTCCAAACGTACCCGCCCGATAGTAGGCAAAAGTATGAGAGATGATTTGTTTGACCATATAACATTCTTCCACTTATTAATAGACAGAGGTGTAGTTACAGCATTCCTGTTGACGACGTCTGACATTAAAATCTGTGAAGTGGTTCGGAAATTTTTACTTTGCAGTAAATGGTCTGTTTTAGAAGGCTTCTCTCAATTATTATCGATACTGAGGAAGTCGGATGCTGAAGAGGCTATGCAGTAGTCACTTTGGCTATGTTGTTTTCCTTTTAGACATAACAACCCGCTTCAATGTCTGTCGGACTCCTTCATTCAGCTTCTCCTTTGTGCCATTATTTTGCTTTGCCCAGCTTGTATCGCTGCTTTGTGTCTACGTTGTCATGATTTTAGCGACCGTACCTTTAGAAAGATCTTAAGAACGGGATCTTTCGGTCATATTTTCTCCAGCTAATGAGGCTCGTTTAATTTGGCTTCTTTGAAAGTTTGTGTAAATACTGTATAGCTTATCATAGAAATCCATTTATTATATACGTAATGATATTTCTACATTTAATTTAAATTCTAATTAGCATCTTAATTTTTATGTTAAATTAACCTTCATTACTTTATTTTAGAATTTTCTCTGATTTTTATTCCAAATGCAAAGGTTTTTTCTTTAATTATTTCTAACACGCTTTCACAATTTCTTGATATTTGATGTTCTGACTCTTTGAGCAATGACATAAAAATCCGTTACAGTTTAGGCATCAGTGCGCATAATCTTTTGTTAAAAAAGAGTTGCAGCTATCTTTAATCGACGCATTTCTAAGATTAGTTTTTATTTTATCCCAAAGATCTTTCTTCTTCCTAATTGAGAGTCATTGCAATGTGATAATTGAAAACCCCAACCCCTTGATTTCTGAGTTTATTCAGAATTTATAATACATGAAAATCATGCATTACAGCTACTCTAAGTCGAAAAGATTGCAACAAGCTTCCAGAAACTGGTCCTTGTAGAGCGCGCTTCATTCGATACTTCTACGACCCATTAACTGACAGGTGTGGTAAGTTTATTTATGGAGGATGCGGCGGTAACAAGAACAACTTCAAGACTGAAGAAGAATGTTACCAGAAATGTGGAGGTAACTAATGTTTAACTGATCATAAAAAGCTGCAATATATATATATATATATATATATATATATATATATATATATATATATATATATATATATATATATATATATATATATATATATATATATATATATATATATATATATATATATATATATATATCATTATTAAATGAAGAGAGAATGATCTTATATTAAACAAGAAAAGTGCAACTCAGAATCCAGTTAATGGCTGCTTTCTTGATTTCAAGCTAGTTCACAGTAATTTTTTTATCAAAGTGCAGTTTTTTCCCCCTTAGAATTCACAGAGTTTTTGTTCAGTTTCCATGGAACTTTTCCTCTTAAACTTCCCTTAGTTCTAGAAATCTCTTTTTGAGATGATGATTGACGGACTGCGAATATAACAAGAGAGATAAATGAGCTATATCACTCTCGCAGAAAGATAGACAGAAAGAAACAGAGGAAAGAAGAAAAAGAAAAAGCTGAACTTGAAAAACATAAATGGTTCCACATTCCGTACATCAAAACACTAAATTTAAAGGCTTATTCGGTATATTTCGACCAAATTTTCTAACGTGTATCCTCATCAATCGTGTAACATCAATTACGTTATCAATGTGTAAACGATAATTGTAATAAATAACGTGATAATAAATTAAATTCGCTGCATAGTCTCATCTACAGAATAACTGTTTAATTTAAACTAAATTCTAAATTCTTCAACCCAAAGGAAAAACAAGGAGATTTAGGCGTCCGTCTCATCTTTTGACTTTGCAGATAAAGGCAAAACATGCTGCATTATAGATGTACTAGAAAATAGAGTGGGATGAGCATTCCTGTACTTGGAAGGTTATTATAGTAATTTGAACTGGTGACAGACATTCCTGCAATTACTAAGTGTTTATCACAAATTGCATTTTCTATCACAAATTGCAAACATATTTTATGTTGTTATTCTACTCATAAAATTAACAATTGAAAATTGTATTTGAGTCCTATCACTCTTTTTTTTTCTTTCTGTTTTCATTGTTTTGCAGTACAATGCGAAGAAAATGCGCACTACGAAGATTGCGGAACGGCGTGTCCACTGACATGTGAGAATTATAACAATCCTCCCGAATTTTGCCCTGCGGTATGTCAATCAGGTTGTCAGTGCGATGAGGGGTTTGTCCAAACAAAGAGTGGAAGGTGTGTGAGACCCGAAGATTGCCCCGTAACAGGTAAGAAGATTATCTGCTCAATCCTAAAGAACCAAACATTCATAAAGTATATTTCCGAACACCTGCCAGAATTTAGAATTGAAAATGTTCTGCTTTACTCATACCATCTCACTCGCAGAATATTCATTACTAGAAATATGAGTTTCGCTTTTATGATTAGTGCAGCTGTATACTTGTTAGTTTTCGATATTTGATCTAATCGTTCTGCAAAAGTTGAGAAATTTGTGATAGTAAATCTGACTATCATTAACATAATAACGGACGTGTGAATATTTTCGTGCTTTAATTGCTTTGTAAGTATTGAAAAGTAAACAGAAGATAGGAATGAATATGTGAGAATTAACATAGAGCTGGTACTTTTTGCCCATGCATGAAACCAAAAATAAAAAGAATATATGTATAAGTAGGCGAGTATTGCTATAAGGTTATTAGTGGGGAGAAGTAACATTTGTTGGATAACAAAGAGTAAAATGATTATCTAACTAGTGAGAATAATTTAAATTTAGTCCTCTTGTTTAAATCATCAGCGTTCTTCGTGTAATGAGCCAAGTCAGGTTATTGTAATAATTGATTCTATTATAAAATAAGAATATTAATAGGTAAAAATTAATTATTGTTCTCGTTACCTGAGGAAAAAAATCTCAGTTTTCTTTAACTTTGAGATGTGATTGGGGCCGGGGTGACTGGGAGGTAAGTTCTCGGCTTGAGAACCGAAGAGTTTCAGATTCCAGACCTGATACCATCGAAAAAACGACGTATAAGCGGGCATGGTGCGCGCTAAATACGTCGGGGCAAAACGTGTTCATGTTGGTGTGGTGCGGAATATTGATATGTAGTACCAGCGCAAATGTCGTCCTTGTCATCTGACTACAGTTTAAAATGACGAGGTACGTCCCAAAACAGCCCTAGTATTGCTTTAAATCTATATCTTAATATAACTTTTGGGAAAGGCATATTTGTTTTATTTATTACTAGTCATCATTACGATTAAATTTCTTAAACATATAACTTCTCTTCCATGATTCCATAAAACTGTCTGACATTTTAATTGTCTTTCATTTGTTGAGTTAATTTTGTTCATGTATGTTCCTAATGGGAACCAGTACCGTGACATCACTGTGATATTAAAATCGTTGCAGTCGCTTTCATATATGTTCTAATAGTCGCAAAACTGTAAATTCACCTTTTTTATTTGTCATGCAAATTATAGTGATACAAACATAAACTTTATTCCTTAACTCTCAACTATGCGAGGAAACCATGCATTTAAGTATTTTTTAAAACAATTGAAATCGTTTTAATTTCAGGACAAGAATATGATCTATTTTTGACAAAAAAAAGTACTTTAAATTTTAGAAAAAAATGATGCACGTTTTTAAGATTGTTATAATTAAGAAAGCATTTTGTAATTTTAATATTGTGTAAAAATTGCTTCATTAGTTTTTAATAATAAATTTAAACTAAATCGAATCAGTGATTCAGAGAGAATCACCGATCAGAAAGAATCAGTGGATCAGGAAGAAGTGAAAACTGTCTGAATACTTTGTAAAGACTTTGTTTTTTCAATATAAAGATCAGCTGTTCATCTGTATAATTTGCATGTAGTGCAATTGTAATCAATCATGTTTTATTCTAAATGCATTTATTTATGTGCGTAGAAACCTTGATAAATAGGAATTCACATTGTTCAGATTTTCATGGATCTTTTCCTTTAGAACTTCCCTGAGTTCTAAAAATTTCTTTTTGAGAAGATGATTGACTGACTGCGAATATAACAAGGGTGATAAATGATCTCTATCACTCTCGCAGAAAGATAGAAAGAACGTGAGAGAGAAAGAAAAAAATAGAAAGATTAGGTCGAAGAACGTAAATGGTTCCACATTCCTTATATCAGAACACTAAATTTAAAGGCTTATTCGGTACATTTCGGCCAAATTTTCTACCGTGTGTCCTCATCATCATCCTATCCTCCAGTTATCAATGTGTAAACGATAATTGTAATAAATAACGTGATAATAAATTAAATTCGCTGCATAGCCTCATTTACAGAATAACGGTTAAATTCATACTAAATTCTAAATTCTTGACGCCAAAAGAAAAACAAGGAGATTTAGGCAACAGTCTCATCTTTTGACTTTGCAGATAAAGGCAAAGCATGCTGTATTATAGATGTACTAGAAAATAGAGTGGGACGAGCATTCCTGTACTTGCAGGTTATTATAGTAATTTGAACTGGTGACAGACGTTCCTGCAATTACTAAGTGTTTATCACAAATTTCATTTTCTATCACAAATTGCAAATTTATTTTATGTTGTTATTCTACTCATAAAATTAACAATTGAAAATTGTACTTGACTCCTATTTCTCTTTTTTTTTCTTTCTGTTTTCATTGTTTTGCAGTACAATGCGAAGAAAATGCGCACTACGAAGATTGCGGAACGGCGTGTCCACTGACATGTGAGAATTATAACAATCCTCCCGATTTTTGCCCTGCGGTATGTCGATCAGGTTGTCAGTGCGATGAGGGGTTTGTGCAAACAAAGAGTGGAAGGTGCGTGAAACCCGAAAATTGCCCCGTAAGAGGTAAGTAGATTATCTGCTCAATCCTAAAGAACCAAACAATCATAAAATAGATTACCGAACTCCTGCCGGAATTTCTAATTGAAAATGTTCTGCTTTACTCATACCATCTCATTGGCAGAACCTTCATAACGAGAAATATGAGTTTCGCTTTTGTGATTAGCGCAGCTGTATACTTGTTAGTTTTCGATATTTGACCTAATCGTCCTGCAACAGTTGAGAAATTTGTGATAGTAAATCTGACTATCATTAACATAATAACGGACGTGTGAATATTTTCGTGCTTTAATTGCTTTGTAAGTATTGAAAAGTAAACAGAAGATAGGAATGAATATGTGGGAATTAACATAGAGCTGGTACTTTTTGCCCATGCATGAAACCAAAAATAAAAAAGATACATATATAAGTAGGCGAGTATTTCTATAAGATTATTAGAGAGGAGAAGTAACATTTGTTGGATAACAAAGAGTAAAACGATTATCTAACTAGTGACAATTATTTAAATTTAGTCCTATTGTAATAACTGATTCTATTATAAAATAGAAATATTAATAGGTAAAAATTAAT